>NC_044977.1:17416053-18016053 GCF_008728515.1 Papio anubis
TCATTCTTTTTTATTCTTTTTCTTATATTTTTTGGTCTAAAATAATTATTTGAAAAGATCTGTCTTCATGTTCTGAAATACGTTCTTCTGCTTAATCTATTCTATTTTTGAGGTTCTTAAATTTATTCTTGTATTTGAGATCTAACATTTGTTTTATGTATCTCAGTCCTCCAGTGTGGGTACATATATATTTGGAATTGGTAATGTTCTCTCATTGCATTGATTCCTTTATTCTAAAATGACCTTCTTTGTCTCTTTTTACTGTTTTTGACTTAAAGTCTGTTTTATCTGATTTAAGTGTCATGGGATCTTTAGGGTGTCACTTCACCAGCCGGAAACCTCTGTGGCCAGCTGTGTCTCTGCTTAGATTTTACTTGTGCCTGCTGGGCTTCTTGTGCCTGGCAGGTTGCACTCAGCTTGAGCTACCAGTGTGGATCCCATGCCTGCCAAGTGCAAGCCAGGCGCAGAGCAGTGAGGGGTATGTGAGGGAGCAAGCACGGGGTGCAGCCCCTGCGCTTAGCCAGGTGCACCAGCTGCAGCAGGTTGGGCAGCTCCAGGCACCAGCACAAGCACCAGCTTCGTGTGAGGTTTCGGCTGGAGCAGACATACCTCAAGTGGCTTCCACTGCGGGCACCAGCGTCTGGACAAGAGGAACATGGTGGTGCCCGAAAGCTCGGAGATGCCAGGAACCACATAGCCCCAAAGAGGGTGTTAGAGCATGTCAGAGCCCTGGCTCAGGGAGCCCCAAAGTCTGGGCTCCTAGAAGGACCACAGCTCTTCTCTTCTTCTTGTCACCCACAATGTGGTGAGCGGGAGAGAAATGTTTCAGCCCTGTTTGTGTTACAGCTCGTTCAGTCCTGCCATTTTGAGGGTCCGGAGTTCTTGTCCCGCATCCAAAAAGAGTGAGGTATGTGGACAAGTGGAGGGTGAGCAAGGCAGAGAGGAGCTTCTTTAAGTGACAGAAAAGCTCTCAGGAGAGCTGAGGCAGCTCCTTTCTGCAGTCAGGTTGTCCTGATGAGGGTCCAGCCCCCAGCAGAGGAGACACATGGTGGGTAGCTGCTTTCCACAGGCGGGTTGTCCCAGCAAGCATCCAGCCCACAACGGAGAGGAGACCTGTGGTGGGTGGCTCCTTTTCACAGGCAGGTCATCCAAGCGAGCGCCCAGCTCTCGGGGCAGAGGAGACCCATTGTAGATAGCTGCTTTTTGCAGGCAGGTCGTCTGGGTGAGCGTCCAGCTCTCAGCGGGGAGGAGAACTGTGGTGGGGAGCTCGTTTCCTCAGGCAGGTCATCTCAGTGAGCGTCCAGCTGTCAGTGGAGAGGAGACCCATGGTGGGGAGCGCCTTTCTACAGGCAGGTCATCCCGAAGCGTCAGCAAGACCCAAAGTATGTAGCTCCTTCATGCAGCAGGGAGCCACGACATCTGTGGGAGTCTGAGTCTGACTGATTCCAGGGCTTTTATGGGCTCAGAAGGGAGGAATCGTGTGCTGATTGGGCCATGAGTGGCCATAGGTGGGCCTGGAAAAAGCATGTAAGTTCTCACTCTGGACAGTGGACTCCGCTTGGAATGGGCAGCCCAGGCCCCAGGCTTCAGGTAATTCCTGGCTTGCAGGAGGGGTTTCACTGGGGACCTGCCCCTTCCCACCCAGGAGCACAACTGCTTCCTGCTTCCATCAACATGTCCATGGCGCCGTGACTGTCCATGCTGAGGTGGGCCTGCAAGCCTGTGCCAAGCCACCTTCAGCCTGCCCGGCCTCCCTCCCATGCTCATCGGTGCCCAAAGTACAGGAGTGGGGGACCGAGGAGGCATGGTGCTGACTCAAGCGTGCAGACCACCCAGCTGGGGCGCAACAGCGCCCAGGTTCAGCCACAACATTGCTCCAAAATCGTAGCTGGTGCCAGGAGCAGGGGGAGAGCAGGGAGCAGGAACTGGTACTCCCAAGCCTGTGGGAGCAGGAGAGGCTTCCTGGGCCCCAAAAGCACAGGGATGCCCAGGTCTGGAGCCACAGCTGGGCAGCTGCAGCTGCATGTGGGAGTGCAGGGCCCCTGCTCTGCCAATTTATAGTGGGCAGGGCTCCCACCTTTTCTCAGCCCCCACTGAATCCATAGAGCGCACAGTCACCAGCCATGCCTCCCCCACTTCAGCCGGCAGCTTTACAGTGGCTGCCCCAGATGGACAGCTATCACAAGTACAGCCACTTTGGCTTGCTTGGTTTCTATTTGTGTATAATTAATGTCTTTTTCCATTTCTCTACGTTCAGTCTATATGTGTCTTTACAAGTGAAGTGAGTGTCTTGTTTGCATGACATAGTTGTGTCATTTTTAAAATTGATTCAACCAGTCTATATTTTTCAGTAGAAATTTTAATCTGTTTACATTTAAAGTTATTACTGATATGTAATTAGTTATTTCTGTTATTTTGTTAATTGCTTTTCATTATTTTGTACTTCTTTTACTGTTTTTTGTCATTGTTTCTCTCATTGTTTATCATTGCAGTTTGGTGATTTTCTGTAACGGTAACATTTGAGTCCCTCCTTATCTTCATTTGTGTGATTGCTCTAGCAGTGCATTTTATACATTCATGTATTCTTATAATAATATTGTCCTTTTATTTCCAAGTGTAGGACTTAAGCATTTATTATCTGGTTGGTCTAGTAGTAGTGAATTCCCTTAGTCTTTGCTTCTGTGGTAGAAACTGTATTTCTCCTTCATTTATGAAGGATAACGTTGCTGAGTATAGTATTCTTTCAGAACATTGATTATATTTTCCCATTCTCTCATTGCCTATAAGGTTTCTTTAGATAATTCTGTTGTTAGTCTGATGGAGGGGTCTTAAATATGAATAGATGCTTTTCACTCACTGATTCTTTGGAATTCTGTCTTTGTTGACAGTTTGACTATAATGTATTGTGTAGAAGACTTTTTTGGGTAATAGCTATTTGGGGATCTCTGAGTTTCTACATCTGGATGATTAAATATTTTGCTAGACTTTAGAAGTTTTTACCTGTTATTTCACTAAATTGGTTTTCTATGACTTTGGTCTCCTCCTGTATCTTCTGGAACACCCAAAATTTAGATATTGTTTCACTTTATCATGGTCCCTATGTCACATAGACTTTTTCATTCTTTTTTATTCTTCTTCCTTTTTTGTCTGACATAGTAATTTCAAAAGGCTTGTCTTCAATTCTGAAATTCATTCTTCTGCTTGATCCAGTCTATTTTTGAAGCTCTAAATGTGTTTTTTTATTTCATTCATTGAATGCTTCAATTCCCGAATTTCTGTTTGGTTCTTTTTTATGATATCTATCTCTTTGGTAAATTTATCATCCATATCCCTAATTGATGTTCTGATTTATTTGTATTGTTTGTGTTTTTCTTGTATGTCACTGAGTTCCTTAAAATCAATATTTGAATTCTTTTAATTTTATCAATTAATTTTTCATTGTAGTCCTTGTAAACATTTTCTTTTTTTCAGGTTTCTTGTCTTTATGTTGTATCTGTGCATCTGGTGCAGCAGTCACTTTTTCCAAGTTTTTAGATTGGCTTTCATATGAGAAGACATTTTACTGAAGAGGTATTGATGGTATTTGCTGCATAGGTCACTTCATTTTAGCTTTGTTTTTTATTTATTCAGCTATACACAGAGTCAGTGGTGTCCATGATTTCCTCAGTGTGTTAGTCTGTGGTTTTCATTGGAGGCTGTGTGAGGTTTTGCTGGGGATGGGGATATCAGGTGGGCCAATATTCAGGCCCCAGTGATGGCAGCAGTGGGCCAATCATGCCTATCCTTGGGACCCTGGATATGGTGAATGTGGGCACCAGTATTAGCAGGTCTGAGCTAGTTGATTCTTGGATATTCATGCAGCTTGCTCAGATGCCAGCAGTGGAAGTGGTTGGCCAGGCAACTGTGTGGGTCCTAGGTCCTCTAGACAGTGTATGTGGCAGGGTAGTGGCAGTAGCTGTAACAGGACAACCTTTGGGCTGCCTAGTGACTCATACTGTTATTAATGGTGTTTGCAGTGGGCTGGGTGGGCCAGTCCCCAGACCCCCAGGAGGCACATTCAACTAGGTGATGGCTGCAGTGGTAGCAGCAAAGCAGTCAGGCCCGTACCCCTGGGAGAAGTGTGCAGATACCAGCAGTGTTGGATAGTCTAGCACTATCCCCAGGACACTAGACAGTGTGCTCAGGAACTGGGATGGGGACAGTGCCAGGGAAGGTATGCCTCTTCTGTTTTCCTGGTAATACAGATGGGTACAGGCTAAGGTGGGCAGTGCAAAGTGATCCCAGTTCCCCTTGAAGAATGTTGAGGTGGCAGCAGCAATGGTATCCGTGGAGAAAGCCAGTTTGTAGGGAGCGTGCAAGTGCACAGCAGCCATACTGCTCAGTGGGGGTGGGTTGCTGTTAGTGGCAAAAGACAAAAGCTGTTGGCTCTCAGGCTCTGGGGAGTGCACACTTTTATTCCCAGCAGCAGCACTGTCAGTGGGAATAGCAAGGAAATCCAGTCTTTGGGATGAGTGCAAGTGTACCATGGCCCTGTTGTAAGGGGTAGCAGGATTGCTGTCAATGGCAGCAGTCACAGAGAGGCTGGTTCTATGCTCCGGGGAGCACATGCTTTGGCTCTCTTTATCCCGGGGGCAGCCTACTCAGTGCACTGCACCACCTTTTCTCTGGGGTTCAGGACACTGTATGCTAGAGTGCTAAATACCCAACTGGGTCCAAGCAGCATCATCCCACTGTAGTCCTCTGGGTGAACACAGGATAATATCACTGGGGCTCCAGGAATATGGAAAAGCAGGGGCTGTTGGGCCCCAGAGAAGAACGCAGTCTGGTCAGGGCTGGATTCTTAAAATGGCAACATAGTGCAGCCGCTTAGGTTTTGGGACTCAGCATGAGCTCTGTCTTTGGAGTAATCCCATCACGTGGTCTTCAGGCAGGTCCCTAGTCTAGTCTCAGGCCCTGTGAGGGTTGAGAGACTCTCCTGTCACTAGGGTTGTAGGGGTTCACACTGGAATGTGGACCTCTGGGGATCTCTCACCATTTCACACACGGGGGAGCCTCTCCCGGCTCCCAGCCATCACCAGCTGAGTGAGCTGCCTCATTTCCCTGCCCTTCCTGGCGTCAGGTATTTCCTGTCATGTCTCTGTTCCATTTCAGTGTTCTCTCTTAAATGCATTATTTGAAGTATGCTTACCTATTCATTATTTTGATTGTTCTTTATGGAAAAGACTAGTTCTGGATGCCTTCAGTCAGCCATCTTGAAGCCTCCATCCTTGATTTTTACCTTTGATGTCAATTTTTAGGTGAATCTCTTCTCTAGCTCTAAATTTAAATAATGGAAATATGACTTTGCTTATGGTGATTGTGTAAAATCCGTGGAGTTTACATGCTTTACAACAGTCCATGTGGTAGCAATGTGAAGGTCCCAGAAGGTAGAAAATAACAATAAAGTTGATTTTTCTAGAAAAATAACAGTAAAGTCCATATCTCAAGATGGAAAAACTATAAAGCATTATATATAGCATACTATGTCTTGCCATGGGAATGATGTGTTGAAGTATTTATATTTCTTGCATCCTCTTCAACACCTTAATAAACGACTTGGGTTATTATTTTATTTATTTTTTATTTTTTTTAGACAGAATCTCACTCTATTGCCCAGGCTGGAGTGCAGTGACACTATCTTGGCTCACTGCAACCTCCACCTCCCCAGTTCAAGTGATTCTCCTGCCTCTGTCTCCCGAGTAGCTGGGACTACAGGCACGTGCCACCACGCCCAGCTAATTTTTCTATTTTTAGTAAAGACGGGGTTTTCACCATGTTGGCCAGGGTGATCTCGATCTCTTGACCTCATGATCTGCCAGCCTAGGCCTCCCAAAATGCTGGGATTACAGGGAGGAGCCACCGTGCGCAGGTGGGTTATCATTTTAAAGAAATTTTAACTGCCACTCTATTTTTACTCCTTTTCCAAATACTTTGATAGATTTTAAATCAAATGCAATGCCACATTTGCCTTATCAGTTTAATGTTGTACCAAAACATTATATTTCCATTCCTGTTATTGTCTGCTGTATTTTGCCCAGTAATGGGAATTTCAAACCTAGAGATGAGTGAGTTTCAATCAAGCTTTATGGTTAATTTCTATAAGAAATGGCAGAGTTAGGACTTCTACACATCCATCTCAGTGTGGCTATGATTGCACTTTTTCCCAAGCATATGCATGTGTTAGATAACAATGATTACTAAGCCAAAGGAATCATAGCATTTCGTTTCACTCTTAGATGCCTGTTTCTAGGACATGGGGACAGCTTAGTAAATAATTAATTACTGTGTGAAGGCTACGCCTTTACTTCACAATTACTTTAAAAAAAGGAACTATACTCTTGGATCGTTCTTTAACTAGTTTTCTTAAACTTGAGCCACACCTAAATTGTCTATAATGTGATAGGAATGCCTAATTCAATCTTAATTACCAAATATGTAAAACAGATGAAAATGTTCTGTTAATCCTAAAAAAGAAATAGTATTTAGTTATTATTTCTTATTTAGTTTAGTGTTTAGTAATAAATGTAGCCATTATTCACAATAATTCACACACATATGTATTGAAATATTTTTAGATTGATTTTCCAATCTCTACCAAAGCACCATTAATACAAGTGTAATGACTGAAATGTATTTTCTAAATATTAGGAAAGAAAATAATCATTAATCTACTCCTAATAAATATATAGGATGTGATTAGAAATTTGAACTTAAAATTCTAACTTTATCAAATTCTTCTTCCTTAACTTGAAAAAAACACTGCATTTTCCTACTAGATTTTCTGATTTTGAAGTGATTATATTTATTTATTTAATATGCATCTTTAAAACACTGCCAGTTGATGATCTTATAAATTTTTTCTCAATGTTTACAAAATGGAATGTTTCTGGATCAAAGATTCTATAAAAATTGGCTTTATTAAGTCAGATTTATAATGATATAGTCTTCCAAACTTCATTTTCTCTTAAAATTGAACCCCTTTTGGCTGGATAGTTTTGTACTGATGATCAGGTTGCGTGTGTGTGTGTGTGTGTGTGTGTGTGTGTGTGTGTTGTATTTTTTAGACCCCATCAGTTTCCTATGTAAGGAATATATGGCCATATGAGAGCATATTTCTTAATCATTTAGGTAAACTATTCCTTTCAAAACTCAGGTAAGATAAAAATTGATTTAGGTTGACACCAGATGCTCCAAGGATTAAAGAGCATCGCTTTGCCTAAAACTGGTCCAAAAGGAACTAAAAGTGGGAGAGTTTGCTTTCTTTTAAGTTGGAAAGATTTTTTTCATATTTCCAAGCTTCCTAGAAGTCCCAAAGCAGCTATTTGAGAGGAATAGATGAGTATCTTTCTTATTGTTTATTTTTATGTGTAAAGAAGTTTTAAGAACACTGAATGTCCATCAGCATTATAGTCATTATAAAGAGAAGATGAAGTCCATGATGTAGAATATATTTGTATGATATGATGATTTTGCTACCAAATTATGCCTATGATTTAATTTTGTTAGTTAAAAAGGAAGTATATTTCAGGGAATTTGTTTTCTTCTTATAAATTGACAAATCATATATAGGTTCCTTGAAACCCAGAATAAAAATTGTAAATTAACTTTTCTTAGGGTGTGCCTCAGTTGGTAAGGAAAGCTTTAATTAACATATTTCACAAGGAATGCATGGCCTTTAGAGAACAGGATGGTTTAACTGAACCTACTGAATAATAGATTGCATACTGTTGCTTAATTTATTTGCCACCTGTTCCATTCTTACAGTATAATAGAAAAATTAGGATTCCTTCACCACATGTGAAACATTTTATACTCTGAATGTTCAAAGGAATATTTCAAATCAGATGAAATCTCAAGAGTTGAAATTGAGGATTAACAAATGTTCATAACTTTAAAGATTAGATATAAATTCCATTTTAGATATTTTCCTTTACTATTCTCTTTATTATAATTGCCTTTTATCACAGAAATCCATACTGGATGGAGAAAAGTCATGCCAAGAATTCCTCAGATCTTCAGGTGCCTTAAAAACAGTAAAAAAATATACTTCAATACCTGAAGTTACATTTTATCTGTCTCAATTAAAAGCCACTATGCACTTCAATGATAATTGTAATTTTGAATGAAGACAAGAACATCTGTTGGTATCCAGGATAAAGGACAGTATCTTTGTCAGATACTACTCTTGACTTTTGTGGAAGACGGTGCCCATGCCCCACCACAATCACTCAAAGTGCGCCCACCATACAGATAATTATTTTCACTTTCTCCACAAAAAATGACACATTTCACACACAAATGTAGTAGTAGGCAGTGGATCAACCTTGGTAAATTATGGACATGTTTGTGGTGATATGTCAAATAAATGGTAGGCATATGACTAGAGCTTTTGCTACCTTATTTTGCAGTTCTAAATACCGGGAGACCTCTAGTCCCATCCCAGAATCAGACATATTCTGTGAGGTGCACTCGGGCGTATTTGGATTCACCTAGCCTATCAAAGGGACAGGGGTCAGGGCAAGAAGTCCAATACACTTGGAACTAGTTTAGAATTGAGAGCTGTAAGCTAGCAGGCTTGAAGCATGACCTTATACGTTCAAGCCATAACAAAAAGAAATTAAAAAAAAAAAAAGTAGTAGTTCCATCTCTACAAATTTATCCTGGCATTTAGGATTTGCCTCATGAGATTCTCAGTAACACTGCATCCTTTGAGAGTCCTGAAATGATATGCTCCCTCTCATTAAGCTGCACAGAAAACACAGTGCTTCTTGCAGCAGGTGACCTCCAGCCATCCTGATCAATGCCCGTGAGTTAAACTATCTGCCCAGACTTTGATATTCTCATTTCCAGCTTCTGTTGATCCAAAATAGTAGTCCTGGGAACAGCCTTCAGTCCTGGCAATGATCACTTGTGTATCTTCTCCCATTACTTTGAAGTTACCTGATCTTGGCAGGGTATTTAAAAAAGAGAGAATGAGAAATGCTAGGTAGGAAGCACATTTTAACTTCAAATATTTTCTATTTTCTCTGCTTATTCCACAATCCAGAATGTTTTTCCCTGCTATTTGTCAAATTGTCTTCTAGAATTTACTGAAGGATCACCATGAATTCAGCATGCCGACTAAGCAGATTTAAGTATTACCTCTTTGATCCTTTTTACCTATTTAATATTATTGAATTCCTTTAACAAACACGTAGTCCTTACTATGTATCAGGCAGTACTCAACTTGGTTTACCAATGTAGATTCATTTATTCTCACAATAGAACTATGAAATAATTATTTTTCCCAAATTAGTGATAATGAAATTGAGGCAGATAAAGAATAAATAGCTTGTCCATCACGTTCAAACAGCTTATAAGTGTTGGAACCAGGTTTCAAACCCAGGCTCTCAGGCTCCTAGACTATTTTGTTAGCCATTTGATCCAGTGCTCTGATAAACTGTGCCATAATCTGGCAGTTTGCTCACATATTTCTCCTTGCTACTCAGGACATGACCAACACATATTAATTAAATGAAAGCTTTTATATAAATATTTCTATTTAGACTGCTAACTAGTTAACTTAAAAACATTGACTAAAATGTACATTTTGATTAATAATTAACTTATATAATCAATCTCTTTTTTTCTATAATACTTATAGATCACTCACCCATCTATTGAGCAACATGTAGCTTATTTTAATCATGTTTGAAGCCACATCACCTAGCAGAGAAAGGTCTTAGAATGTACAATAAAGGCTTGTGGTGGCAATGAATATCTAGTAACTTGCATATGCGTAGTACTCTTTTACTACCAATGTTGACTTCTGTTTGCCAGTTAATGTACTCTAAAAGAAAATTGTTGACTATGTTTCTTTCATGTTTATGTTGAAATTTGATGTGGTTGTTGACCCTACATGCATCAAACTTCTACCAAGTTAAAATCATATTCCCTTTCTCTACAGTATTTCAGAATAAGGGCTATTGATAATTTGGACTGTTTTTCTCAATTGCATGTACAATTTAATTATTCTTTAGGCAAAAAGATAATTTGGTATGATGATTTTCTTTTATTTTTAAATCTGTTTTATTCTGCACAAACTAGTTTGAAAGTAGGAAAATGAACAATTCCTCTCATAATAAAGTACTAAAAATATGGAGTAAAACTTCTTCCTAAACCATTGTATATATTTTTGTCCATATAGATTTTCCTAAAGCCTGATGTTGTTACACAGAGATTTTATTAGGCAATGATACTTTTAACCACAGGTTTTTAAAATTTTTATTAGTATTTTAATTTTAAATTTTTTTTTGTCACAGTCAAAAGTGACAGCTACCCTTAAGTGGTATATATTGTCTTTGCATAGGAAAACAACATATCTGGTGGCTTATTACATTAATGATAAGTGCAAACAGTTAAAAACTAAATTGTCAAAAATGCAATAACACTGTTTACCTCTCTAATATTTCTGTTTGGTAGACAGTTTGATCTTTGTCTAGAAAGTTAAAGGCACAGCAAGAACTATTACCTTATTTTCAGATAATATTCTATCTTTCCCACTGAAAAAGGATAATTCCTTAATGTTCTACATATTCAATGGAAATATTTCTCATTTGGGTATAAATTATACTATGTAGTTAGAAAAAGTAAGCATTTCACTCAGTATAGCTTTTTTCTGCTATACGACCAAATTTATATAGTCAGCTTTTCTAGGAATAAAGCAGTAAGTTGTTATTTTTATGTGATAAAAATAATGACTTCCATATAACTTAATGTTGAGGTAAATGGAATATTCACACAAGTAATGAAACCAAGGAATGAAGAGAAGAGAGAGAGATTTAATTATTAGTGAAATTACCTGCAAAACACTAAAGAAAACTCTTCTAATTTTAAAAAGTGTTAGACAACTCTAAAAAGTAGAATCATTTAATACTGAAACACTTATAAAAAGATAATTTCAATGACTTTGATGTTAGAAAGATACATATTATAGAGTCTTAATGCAATCTTAATCCAAATCCAAAGCAAACATTATTTTAAAAGTGACAAAAATGTGTAATCTCTCTGGAATAATATAAGGACAAAAAAATAGGCTAAAAGAATTTTGAGAAGGGAAAGATTCAAGGAAAACTCAGCATTTCAGTTACTAAGTACGTAATAGAGAAATTCAAACACGGTGTTAAATAGTATATTAGTCGGAGTTTTCCAGACATAACAAACAGAAGAGCGAGAAGAGCGAGCGAGAGAGAGAGAGAATTTATGAATTAATTAGGGAACTTGGCTTAAACAATTATGGAGGTTGAGAAGTCCCACAACAGGCTGTCTGCAAGCTGGACACCTTGGAATGCTGGTAGCACCTTTCTGGTACCAAAATATGTATTGGTACCAGCACAGAGAAATAGAAAGATTACGGAAAGAAACAAACAATTTAAAACAGGGCTAATATATATGAGAATTTCAAATATGATAAAGGTGACCTTTCAATTTATTGAATGAAAGATGAGTTATTTTCTATATTGTGGTAACTGGGGAGCCATTTAAAAATATGAATTTGGATTCATAAGACACAACTTTTCCCAGAAAAATTACAAATAAATCAAGGTTTAAAATTTTCAGAAAACATATGGCCATTTTTACAATATTGATTCTTCCTATCCATGAGCACAGAATGTTTTTGCATTTGTTTTTGTCCTCTCTTATTTCCTTGAGCAGTGGTTTATAGTTCTTCTTGAAGAAGCCCTTCACTTCCCTTGTTACCTGTATTCCTAGGTATTTTACTGTCTTTGTAGCAGTTGTGATTGGGAGTTCATTTATGATTTGGCTCTCTGCCTGTCTATTGTTGGTGTATAGAAATGCTTGTGATTTTTCCACATTGATTTTGTATCGTGAGATTTTGCTGAAGTTTCTTATCAGCTTAAGGAGCTTTTGGGCTGAGACAGTGGGGTTTTCTAAATATAGGATAATGTCATCTGCAAACAGAGACAGTTTAATTTCCTATTTGAATACCCTTTATTTCTTTCTCTTGCCTGATTGCTCTGGCCAGAACTTCTAATACTATGTTGAATAAAATTAGTGAGAAAGGGCATCCTTGTCTTGTGCCAGTTTTCAAGGAAAGGGGCAATGCTGTTCCTATTAAATTACCATTGATGTTCTTCACAAAATTCGGAAAACTACTTTAAAATTCATATGGAACCGAAAAAGAGCTCATATAGCCAAGACAATCCTAAGCAAAAGAACAAAGCTGGAGGCATCATGCTTTCTAACTTCAAACTATGCTACAAGTCTACAGTAAACAAAACAGCATAGTACTGGTACAAAAACAAAAATATAAACCGATGGAACAGAATAGAGATCTCAGAAATAAGACCACACATCTATAGCCATCTGATCTTTGACAAACCTGACAAAAACAAGCAATAGGGAAAGGATTCCCTATTTAATAAATGGTGCTGGGAAACTGGCTATCAATATGCAGAAAGTTGAAACTGGACCCCTTCCTTACACCTTATACAAAAATTAACTCAAGATGGATTAAAGACTTAATTGTAAAACCAAAAAAAGCCCTAGAAGAAAATATAGGCAATACCATTCAGGACATATTTGTTTTTCATGACAAATATTTCATGACAAAAACATCAAAAAGCAATTGCAACAAAAACAAAAAGTGGCAAATGGGATCTAATTAAACTAAAGAGCTTCTGCACAGAAAAAGAAACTATCACCAGAGTGAACAGACAGGCTACAGAATGGGAGAACATTTTTGCAATCTATCCATCTGACAAAGTTCTAATATTTAGAATCTAAAGGGAACTTAAACAAATTTACAAGAAAAAAACAACCCCATTAAAAAGTGGGAAAAATACATGAATGGACACTTCTCTAAAGAAGACATTTATCTGGCCAGCAAACATCTGGAAAAAAGCTCAACATCACTGATTATTAAAGAAATGCAGATCAAAACCACAATGAGATGCCATCTCATGCCAGTCAGCATGGTGATTATTAAAAAGTCAAGAAAAGACAGACGCTGGTGAGGCTGTGGAGAAATAGGAACAGTTTTACACTGTTGGTAGGAATGTAAATTAGTTCAGCTATTGTGGCAATTCCTCAAAGACCTAGAACCACAATTATCACTTGACCCAGCAATCCCATTACTGGATATATATCCAGAGGAATATAAATTATTCTATTATAAAGATACATGCACATGTGTGTTCATTACAGCACTATTCACAATAGCAGTGACATGAAATCAACCCAAATGCCCGTCAATGATAGACTGGATAAAGAAAATGTGATACATATACACCACGGAATACTATACAGCCATAAAAATGAATGATACCATGTCCTTTGCAAGGACATAGATGGAGTTGGAAGCCTTTATCCTCAGCAAACTAGCACACAACAGAAAACCAAACACCACATGTTCTCACTTATATAAGTGGGAGCTGAACAGTGAGAACACATGAACACAGGGAGGCGAACAACACACACTGGGCCTGTCGGTGGGGTTGGGGGGAGCGAGAGCATTGAAATAAACAGCTAATTCATGTAGGGCTTAATACCTAGGTGATGGGTTGAGAGGTACAGCAAACCATCCTGGCACACATTTACCTATGTAACAAACCTGCATGTCCTGTACATGTATCCCAGAACTTCAAATAAAATTAAATGAAATTTTAAAATTTCAGAAAATAAAACTATAAAATTGCCATAAGAAATAAAGGGAAAAATATTTTAAACTTTGCATAAGCCAACACAAGCAAAGTTTAAAGGCAAAGATAAACTAAAATATAGATGATATAGGTTATAAGGGAATATATGGACATACAATGATATATATGAGACTGAGAAAATAAAAAGGCTAAAATTGCCCTAAAATCCGAAAAGGTTTTAAGAATCAAGGAAAATAGACATTCATGCATTGCTGATGGCCATGTGAATTGATACCAACTTCATAGGTTGGTACCTATCCCTCTATCATGTGTAGGAAGGATACATACAGAAAGACAGTCAAACACATTTATACAAATTACCAGTGCATTGTTTGAAGAGGGGAAACAATGTACTCAACTATATCAGGGCCCTTTTTGTTTTGTTTTGTTTTGTTTTTGGTTTAAGTGTTCTTGTTACCTATTGAAATTACCTGAGCATCCTCCACTTGACGATTTTCTGTCCAAGTCTGCCCTGAAGGCACACTACAAGTACTAGGGCATTAGCACTCTGGGAAGACCACAGCAGGGAGAAATGGAAGCACGAGAACAACATCCCCAGCTTCCTAACCTCAGCAGTCAGTGGTCTCTGACACACCCTGTTCTGATTTCCTTCCCCTTCCTCTTACCTTCCCATACCGTTGCCAGATCCCTCCCAGTGAACCACAGACACAAGAGGTCCTTGTCTAGGTATCTGCTTCTCAGGAAACACAACCTAAAATGCTGGATGTACAGGAAACAAGCAAGAGGGAAGTTTCTCAGAGTAGTTTCTGTTCCTTTCATTTTTGAAGATGCTACTATTAAAAATTTAAATATTACATGCTAGGAATTGGTTTATAGGACTAGGCACATTAATATCCTGAGCTCTAGGAACTACCTTTTGGAATTTGGGTGTCCCCATAAAATATGGCCTACCAGTTATGTAAAAAAAAAATTTTTTTTTTGAAGTAGGATATTGCCACAAATGACTCATTTGTCACCTACATTTTTTCTTTCTTTTTTTTTCTTTTTTTAAAAAAAATTTTTTTTTTGAAGTAGGATATTGCCACAAATGACTCATTTGTCACCTACATTTTTTTCTTTCTTTTTTTTCTTTTTCTTTTTTTTTTTTTTTTTTTTTTACATTTTAAGCTTTGAGGTCAAATTTTGCTGTTACCTTATGTGTTGATTTCATTTCCCTCCCTGTATTTGTAAATATTGGTGACAGTTGCCTAATCTAACATCAAATTGAGCTATGAAATATTTTTTATAAATGTATTCTAGCAGCCGAGCTCATCTAATTCTCTTCCTCAGCATATTCCTAACAATGCATTTTATTTTAGAAACATCTGCTTATATCTAGTTATTTAAGGACCTATGGTTTCTGCTGCACATCTTTTCACTGTCAGTTTGGATGCCATTTTCCTCGGCCCCGCACACTCCTCTAGAGATTAGTCGATTTTAACTTCAGGGACTTCACAAGGTCTCAATTCATGAAATTCCATACAATAGAGCTGGGGTCAGGTGTCCCAGATTCAAATTGTAATCTCACCACTAGTAAGTGGCCTGTAAAAGCACTGTGCACAAAATATAACCTGAACACGTCTCAGAGGGTCATAGTGTTAACCAGGAGGAAGGCAATGAGAATGAGAATGTGTTATTGGACTATTTTTATCATGTGTTGTACATGTCAGATTCCCCATCAGAATATAATATGTAAATTTACCCATACTTATTTCAGCTGTCATATGAGCTCTGACAGAACTGAGATACATGTTTTAGTTTGGAGATGCCAGGAAATACTAGTTTCGTCTTACATTTTCTTGCCTTTTTTTTAATTTAAAGTTGATATCTACTCTTAAAGTCAGATTTATGGCACTTTCTCTGTATTTAAGATGAATCTCCATATTTTCAATACTTTCTTTTTCATTTGAAAATATAGTCTATGTGTCTTTCAGGCAAAAATAGTTATATAGCATGTGTGTAGTGTTAAAAGGCATGCTTTAATTTTACATCTGTAAAATTCTAATTACACTAATCTACGTTTCAACCTCTCTCTCTCTACAAGTTTAAAACTGAGATTTTCAACTGCATAAGCTAATCTATATTTATCATAGACAACATAAACTCAGCATTTCCAAAATTTGAGTCAATATAGTCTCTTCTCCTCTCCCATCAACCTTCTTTTTTTCCTTTCATATTTTTTTTCCGTTGCTTTCAATACTATACACACAGCCCAAAACCTGGGGTCTATCTTTAACTCCTTATATTCATTCATGCTTCCAAAAACTCATCAGTCTTCACCTCTTGATAATTTTACAAATTGTGCTTTAAATTATGTCCCTGCCTTTCCCTTTTCTAATTCCACTCATTTCCTTAATTCAAGTCATGATTATTTCTTATCTGTATGATTCTAGTAATCAGCTATGATCCCATTTTCCATTGTTACTCCCCTCAAACTCATCCCTCCCCAAACTGCCTATGTGAAATTATAACCATGTAATCATATTCTTTAAAATCTCTCCATAGGGAACCCACCACCTATAAAAGAAAGATTGGGGAACTCAACATAGTAAGCAATTTTCTCTGAAATCTTGCCTTTCTACCTCTGTAGACAAATCCTAATGTTCTTCTATTCCTTCTACTTATAAACTAGTAATACCGAGTCAATTTGTAGCTACTCCTAGCACTATGCTGCTGTTGCCAGTTCACCTATCTGTTCTCTTTGTGCAGAATTTCTTTCATCATCTTATCCCTCTATTAACTCCTAATTCTCTTTCAAAAATCCAACTCAAGTTTAATATCTGTGATATCTTCATTGTTCCACACAGAAAAATAAAATGAATGCTCCCTCTCTGTACTCTGCAACACAAACTTTATACACAAATCTCTGCTACAGAACTTATTTCACTATTTTATCATTGGTAGTTTGAATGTCTAACAAACCTACTGTAATATTAGTAAGTTATAGATAGCAGTAATTCATTATTTGAGCACTGCATTCTACCCAAGTATGGCACATCATGTGTACTCAATGAATAATCTTAGTCTGAACTGAACTGTAAACCACAGTACTTTGATTGCTTCAGACCCATGAGGTCAGACATAACTTTCAGTGAAATAAATCACAGCATATGTGTGTTTAAATCACTGTAAAAAAGTATATCTCACTTATTCTCTTGATGTTTTGCTTTTGTTATTTTCTACAGGAGAATTAAAAACAAAACTACTGCATAATAACAAAGACAACATATCCTTGAATGATTGATTTGTGGATGTGGTCTTTATTTTGTACATGCTTTCTAAATTCAGTTCAGAAATTATAAACAAAGCAAGGTGTAAAATTTTAGTTAACTTATAAAATGTATTGTAAAACAAATTTTATTATTTCTAACACAGTCTATTTTATGTGTTATAGACACATAAAAATAACATTTAAAGTTATTTTTCCCCCAACACTGTCTTAATTTATTGGAAAGAACACTGGGCAATTTACTGCTTACTTGTCCACTAAAACCAGGGCAAGGCACTCTTAGTTTCCCAATTTGTTTAATTGGTACAATATTGTACAATAAATTTTTAACGATTCAAATTTAGTAACAGACATTAAAATAATTGGATACCTCCAAAACTAAATACCAACTATTTACTAATACGTGTTAAGTATTTAAATATAAATGAGGAAGTATAAAAGTCTAATATGAAAATGGCTTATTACTTACAAAATATGTTTATAACAGAAATCAAATATTTAAGTTAACTATATACTGATAGTAGGTACGGAATTAATTTGAAAATTGGTAGTTTACTGGCAACATATTTAAGTACGTCTTATGTCTTTAATTATCTTTTTTATTTCTTTATTCCCAAAACTACTCCACTAATTAGAAGATACGTTTTATTATAATTTCTGTAATACTCAGTGTAAATACTCAGAAAAGAGTATAATCAGCAAATACATTTTAACAGAATGAGACCCTGGGGAAAATGTCTAATAAAATTTATGATGAACAAACAAAATTTTTTTAGTACCCACCTTTGTAATTTAAAAACAATAAAACAAAATTAAAAGATGAGCATTTTTCAAAGTTGTTGACTTAACTGTTTACAGTAACCACCATAAATCATTGAACTATCTTATAATAACTTTGAACTATCAAATAATAACATTAATATTGTGAAGCTTCACAATACATCTGTGAACGGTATTATTTATCCTGAAGATTCATTAATAAATCTTCAGGAAACAGCTTGATTACATAACTCTTTTGGTTAAAAGACTTCAGTGGCTTTTTTCAAAATAAAGCCAAAATCATTACCCTTCACTCCCACACCCACCATTTGTCTGTGAGAACTCTATCTCTTCCTACATTTTCAATACTATATTGGTTAGAAGTGTTTTATTGCAAATGTCAGAAAAACCCAACTCAAATAAGTTTATTCAATAAAAAAAATACTTTCTCACAGTGGGTTTGCTGGCAGGCAATAGGTGTTGTGAAAGACATTGATGAACACACATCAACTTAAAAAGGAGAAACCCTTTCAATCTGGAAAAGGCAAGCCTCTACGGACCACTAAGAACCACTAAAATATTTGGGAAGGAGACTGAGTTGAAAATGAATTTCATGAAGTATACCTGAGTCTTGAATAATGGGGAAGCTCAATGTAAGCATGATTGATTTTCACCTGTGGGGAATTTGAGAACAGCATGTATGATTTTGATCTTCATTATGGCCCTCAAAATTCATGCTCAAAAATATTATAGGCACAAAAAGAGTCTGATCACACTCCCTCTGTTGTTACTGCTAGTGGTGGTAAGTTTGAAGTCAGTTATCTCAAATGAGAGAAACAGCACTGACATACCCTTCCAGCTTCAACATAGTAAGTCCTCAGCAAGTGCTGATCCTCAGATAAATTTTTAAAGGATCCTCTCCCAACTAGATTATAACTTAAATTATTGGCATCCAAAGTGTCCACTAAGTGTTTTAAATATGCAAATTATTCCATAAATATTAACTGTTTGTTATTCCTTGAAATGGCTTAAGCAACGAATCTGCCAAACTCTTTCTGAGATCCGTTTGTATAGTACAATGGCGATCACAAAAATCCATGTTCTGTGTACTGCTAACCCCGATATCTTTCTTGTAAAGTATCTACTTCCTAACAAACAGTATGTACCTAGCTATCCTTTCCCACCTGGGGACAGCTTGATCAACCTGGTGAGTAACATAGAAGCAGAGGTGGTATTACGTGCCCTGGAACCAGCTGTCTTCCCAACTCTGGTAAGTTAGCGTCTTTGCAAGTCTGGATGCTCAAGTACCAAAACTTGAAAAATATTTCCTCTATTTCTCTTCTGCATGCTGAAACATGGAAGTATTGACAGCATGTAAAGTCTATTTCTTGAAGACAGGAACTCTAGCAACTTAAAACACCTTTCTCTTGGATAAAGGTATTAAAATGGATGAATCTAAGCAAAATTTCAAATACATCTTTGAAGTTCTGTCATTATCCTGTTACATTCCCTCTCTAACCTTGTGTGTAGTTCCTCAAGCTCTGGCTATTGTCTCTACCTGCCCTAATCTCTCTAAAGACTTGACCATACACAGCCTCTTGCACTCTGAACCAGATCATTATTTGGATTATGCTTTGTCATACACACACACACACACACACACACACAAACACACACACACACACAGTTTGCTCTGGGTCAATATTTTGTTATGTTTTTTTGTATGCAGATATCAAGTTGCTACAGCACCATTTACCTTTTCTTTCCCTTTTTGAATTGCATTGACAACTTCAAAGAAATTTAAAAATTCAAAGGACTGGATGGTATTTAGAATGTATTGTATTCCATTGATTCATTTATCTTTCCTCATTCAATACCACACTGAGTTTATTACTGTGGCTTTATTATAAGTTTTGAAATCTGAAGGAATTATTTCTACAATCTTGGTTCTTCTTTTCAAGATCTGTTTGGCTATTCCAAGTCCTTTACAATTTTTTATTTGTCTTAGAATAAGCTTTTCAAAACAAAACAAAATATACTGTCAAAACAAAACAAAAATAACAAAAGAAACACTAGAATTTTGAATGAGAATATACTGAATTTATAACTCAATTTAGGGAGAATTAATATCTCAACAATATTTAGTCTTCCAATTACTATGGTCTATCTCTCCATATACTTAGATTGCAATTTTTCTTAGCAATGTTTTATATATTTGTTGAGATCTTACACATTTTTATTTCATTTATTTCTACCTAATGATTCTATTATTTCATTTCCAGTTCTTTGTTGCTAGCATATAGAAATACAACAGATTTTTGTACATGAAACTTGTATCCTACTTTATTAGATTCATTTATAAATTCTAAAATGTATAAGATCCTTTTATTTTTCGCCCATGTACACAATTATGTCATCTAAAGATGGGTTCATCTCTTCCTTTCTAATTTTATGCCTTATTATTTTCATGCCCCATTTTGCCGACTAGGACCTCCAATAAAATAGAGAAGAGATGTGGTGATAGTGGACATTCATGTTATAGTCCTGATATGCGTGGAGTGGAGAACACGATTAAGTATGATACAGGTTGAACATTTCTAATCTGAAAATCTAAAATCCAAAATTCAAAACTTTTTGAGCTCCAACACAATCCTCAAAGAAGATGCACTGGAACATTTTGGATTTCAGATTTTTCATATTAGGGATGCTCAACCAGTTAAGTATCTGCAAATATTTCAAAATCTAAAGAAGTCTGAAATCCAAAACACTTCTGGTCCCAATCATTTTGGATAACGGATATTCAATCTGTATATATATTTTATACATATCCTTTATCAAATTGGATTGAAGAAGTTTCCTCCTATGCATAGTTATTTTTTTAAATAAATCATGTGGGATTTTATCTGTTTCTTTTTCAGCATTTATTGATATACAAGTTTTTTTTCCTCTAATATTCTGTGGTCACATATTTTTTTGCTTTTTGAACCCTAAGCTGGCATTTCTGGTTTTTGAATGTTAAACCAACATTTTATTTCAGGAAGGATCTCCCAGTTGGTTGTGATATGTAACAAATCCATCATCTCACCAACTTAATTTCCTTTGTAGTGAGAATATTAAAAATTTATTATTTTAGCAATGTTTACATATACATTATTATTAACTGTGGTCACTATGCTTAATAATAGATTACTGAAAGTTATCTTGCCAGTCTATCTGAAACTTTGTACCCTTTGATCAACATCTCTTACTTCCCCATCCTTCCCTCTCTCCCCTTAGCTGCTGGTTACCAACTTTCTACTCTCTATTTCTATGAGATCAATATTTTTACATTTTACATATAAGTGAGATTATCTGGTATTTGTGTTTCTTTGTCTGGCTTATTTCACTTAGTTTAATGCCCTCCAGTTCTAATTATCTTCATTTTTTAAGGCTATATAGTATTCCATTGTATGTATACCACATTTGCTTTATCCATTCATCTGCTGATGGATACTTAGGTTCTTTCCATATCCTATTTATTATGAATAATGCTGAAATGAACACGGGAATGCAGGCATCTCTTCATCAAACTGATTTCAGTTCCTTTGGATATATGCTCAGAAGTGGGATTGTTAGGGTAATTCTATTTTTAGGTTTTGAGGAACCTCCATAGTATTTTCTAAAATACCTGTACTAATTTTCATTCCCACCAACAGCGTACAAGGGTTCCTTTTTTCCACATCTTTGCCAACACTTGTTATCTTTAGTCTGTTTTATATACTAGCCATTTTAACATGTGTGAGGTGATATCTCTTTGTGACTTTAATTTGCATTAATTTGGCGATTAGAGGTTTTTAGCATTTTTCATGTATCTGTTGAACATTTGAATGTCTTCTTTTGAGAAATGCCTGTTTAGATCCTTTGCTTGTTTTAAAATCAGATTGTTTTCTTGCTTTTGAGTTGCATAAGTTCCTTATAATATTTTGACTATTAGCCCCTTAATAGAGTTATGATTTGCAAACATTTTCTTCCAATCACTGGATTTTCTCTTCACTCTATTCATTATTTCCTTTGCTGTGCAAAAGCTTTTCAGTTTGATGAAATTCCACTTGCCTATTCTTTGCTTTGGTTGCTCATGCTTTTGGAGTCCTCTTCAAGAAATCATTGCCCAGACCAATGTCGTCGAACTGTCATCCTATGTTTTCTTCTAGTAACATTAAGTTCAGGTCTTACATTTAAGTCTTTTATCCAGTTTGAGTTGAGTTTTTATATAATGTGAGTAAGGGTTCAATTTCATTCTAATGCATGTAAATACCCAGTTTGCCAACACCATTTATTGAAGAGACTGTCCTTTCTCCATTGTGTATTCTTGGCACCTTTGTCAAAAATTAATTGACCTTAAACTTGGTGTTTATTTCTGGGCTTTCGGTTCTTTCCCATTGGCCAGTGTATCTGTTTTTATGCCAGTACCATGCTGTTTTGATTACAGTAGCTTTATAATCAGGGAGTGTGGTGTTTTCAGCTTTTTTTTTTGTTTTTTTGCTTGGGATGGCTTTGGCTATTTGAAGTCTCTTCTGGATCCATATGAATTTTAATATGCTACTTTTGTCTAGGAGTATTGCATGAAAGTTGAGGAATGTTAGAATTCAGTAATTGAGAAGAATAATTAACATTCACTAGAAACTGTGCTAAGGATTATAACCAATGTCTTAGATTTTCAGTAAGGGATTTTTCATGCCGAATTGTCCTTCTTGGTTTAGCGTATTTAAAAGCTAAATAGCTGAAACCACCAACATCCACTAAAAATCTTCATTCTGAATCACAAGCTCAAATACAAGACAGGTAACATTTTTATAAGCAAGAGAATAAATTCTAAAATGTTTATAAAAAGTTGATAGGAAGAAACAAGTTAAGTAGAAGAAAGAAATCAAGTAGACATTAGGGAAGTAGAAGGGGAGTAAGAAGGAAGGTAGAAGTTAAGTTGAAAATGATCAAAATTGGATAATGAAAGGTTGATGAGAAAAGTTTGGAACCCTAGCCTAAACTTATTGATACATACTGTTCATCAATATCATACATATCATATATGCCAAGTCTTCAAATCACTATCACCAGCTGCATCTTTATCTAGCAAGAGGTGTTCCATTGGCCGCACAGAACAAAATACCTCATAGATACAAAGCATTCTACAATGACGAAAATCACCACTTCAAAAGTCAAAGTGTTTTCAACTTCTGGCTGAACACTTTACCATAGTAGAAATAAATAAATCAGTATGGATCAGCCTGGTTGTATTTTAAGAAAAAAAAGAAAAGTTATCTCTGCAGAAGGTTGCAAATATAGGGATAAACTATAATTCCAATGGTCTTTTACTAGTGTTGTGGATGAAATCTTATAGATGCAGATATTTTAAAAACAATATAGGTTGCCATCTAAGAAACTGATACCTAGATATAGCACACTGTCCCCTTTCGACTTCATTTTTTTGTGGTTTAAAAGTAGGGATCACGGGAAATAAAGTTTATGTAAAGGAACAAAAAAGACTGCACAGCAATATGCCTGTTGAATTTAATTGTTTCTCATAAAGTAATGGCATAACAGCATAAAATACAATTATATCCTTAAATTTCTTGCCCCTACCAAATAAGATGACTTTTAAATATCTTCACTGATCTCAGAAAAAGAAATGTGAACAGTGAGTGTGGCCCACTCAGTCAAAAAACTTGTCTATGAAGAGAAAGGATGATAGACAAAGGGAAGAAGTAGAATCACATAATTTGAAATATAGGAGACATATTATTTAGATATAATTTAGCAAGCTTTCATTTACATATGATATTTCTTAAAAGTGACTTTGAAAACTGGGGGAAAAGGAGAAATCTTTAGTGAAATTATCTTATTGGTGTAAAGTCATATGCACAGAGCTATTCAAAACATTAAAAAAAAACTTTAGTGTATAATTACACCATTTAATTATTTAACAAGTCCATGAAATGTTTGTTACTACCATTTCACAGATTTAGAAACTGAGATTCACACACTGGAAAGTACAAGAGCCAGTATTTAAGTCAGATTTTATTTCACACACTATGTTCTTCACACCATCATGTGCATCTTTCTATAAGTTTGTATCGAATTTCAAAACAAGCTACAATCAAAATGGTATCCCATAAGGCTATCTTTCATTAAGGTCAGGCCTATTAGAGCTGGGTCTACATAGAAAGGCTTATGGAGATATTTTTGCTCAAATATATAGCTAATGGGTTGTATATGATTAATGATTCTCAAACATTATTTAGAACTCTTAAATTATAGTGTCATATTAAATGATTTTAAAATGAAATAATAATGCAATGATTGACTAAGTTTTATCAAATATATTTCCCTCAAGATATGGGAAAATATGAGCTGTCTTCCTCGCTGGCTATTTCACTTAAACCAAAACAGACAGATCAAGAATTACACAATAATTGGACCGAAATCACTGTAGGCTTGCTGAAGAAAAAATAATAATATTGGCAATTGGCAATTTTTATTTTAGAAAATTAAATAAAAGGTCGTAAGATGAAAACACTCTCTGATTAGATGCACTCATATGCATTACATTGTGCCCCCTGCCCAGGAACACCAATCAAGAAGCTAAAATAAATAGTGTTCCAGATGCAAGGGAAAACCTCACAGAGAAGGCGTCTTTCCAGGGATTGCTGCATTTTCTAAAGTGTCATGTGTTATTTATTCTGATGATCCCCTTAAGAGCGTAGTGTTATAATCCGTACCCTGATGCTCTAAAATATGTTTGATGATTCAGATTCAAGTATATAAATATTGGAATAACCTAGCAAATTTATGTCATTTATTTTTAGATTCAGGTTTCTTTACTTACATCAGAATTATTCACATTTTTCAGCTACATTGCCAACTCTACTGTGAAATCAACTTTGTTTCTAGTTTGATTTTACAAGTAGTTTTATATTAACAATTGGAGAAACACCAGTACAATGAGAATTTCCCAGACGTTTTGGGAAGTTATCAGTAAAGCTTTCATTAAAGTAAAAATATTTATAATCTAAACAGATTCTTACTGGATTCCAAAAGACAAGAAAGCCCAGATGTTGTTAATTAGCTGTATGATCTTGGAAATTCTGGCAAACTTTTGGCCCTCAGTTGTTTCATCTATGAAATGAAAGATATTAATAAATAAATTTTTAAAAGACAATATTTACCTACATACTAACTCTTTGACTCAATATGCTTTTAATTAATGTAATACAATACCAAGTTATAATTTCGCAAAACAACACATATATGTCTTTTAAACTTAAATAGTACTTATAGTTGCCATCTCAGGATAGGAAGAGAGAGAGAAAAATAAAAAAAAAAATGTGATGATGGAAAGACCAACTGTGTCACTGTCAGCCCTGTTATGGTTTTCTGTAGGAAAAGTATATCTCCCAAAAGAAGATCAAGAAAATCCGTGATGTCAATGGTTGGAACTACTGGAGATGACTAGTCATGGCTTTCCTCTCATTCAGTTCTTCTAAGAGTTCAATGATAAGAGATACTACATAACTATAAGTTCTCTTTTGCCCTGACGTGTAACCCAACCACAGGGATGTTTTAATAAGCTACAAAAAAGTTTTTAATTTTAATTCCAAGGCAAACACTGTTTTAAACTCATTGTTATCATAGTAGTCATGATAATAGAGTAACAAAATTTATCCTGGAAGTTATAGTTTTATGATTGTTTTCCCATTTCCTTTTTTGTTTCAATATACCCTTCAGATTGGACTGATAGTAGATTGTTTTACAAACTTGTAAGTTTGGGCTCTTTTTATACTCATCATTATACATGGAGGTTTTTTTTCCAATTTGTGACTTTGTGAAACTAAATTCTATAATGATCTTAGCTATTGCTAATGCGCAGTCTGACATTCATCCAAAGAATCCTTCAGGAGAAATAGAAATAGTCAGTGGTTGTGGGAGATGAGATAATTAAGCATAGAAATTTCTGGATCTTCTGTGGTTTGTAGAACTGCATGGTGCTGGGCACAAGGAGGAGAGGAAAGACAGGTGCAGGGCAACATGGAATCCCAAAGAACAATTCACATGGAAGTTGGAGATCTGTTGGTTATAAGGAATGTTAAGTGGAAAGGGACCAGAGGATTACATTTGGTTTGCCAATGAGGAGACTTAAATTGAGGACTTTTAGAAAGTTTTTCTGAAAATTACCTCTTCCTGCATGCAAAGGACTTAAGAGCCAGAGTACTAGGTTTCAGTGTATGGATACATAATTGAAAATTTAAAATCAATTAGGAGCTGAGGTCTGTTTGGGAGAAATACATAAATCTATAGAGGGATCACAGACTGTAACTGAAACATAATTAAGCCATCATGAAACATTATAATGTTAAAGTCCAGAATCATTTTAAAACTGAAAATGTAAAGGTGACAACTATAGGAGGACATGTGACCTGGAATTGGAAGATTCCTAAAAATCCTAACCAGAAATATTCACTGATGAAGAATTTTAGGCTTAGATCATTTAAAGAACTTGCTTAAAATCAGCTAGCAATGTAAAGGCAGAGATCCAGCTAAATATTCTCCTAATGTCTCAGTTGTTCTAGTTGGAACTTAGCCTCTGGTGCCCACCTATCGAACTCTGTGTTTCTTTTCACACTTGATGTTCTTGAACCAAGTAGATTTTAATCACTGTCACCAGTTCTTGATGATATTCTGGCTTCTCTTTCTTCTCGGACAACTGAAACTCTTCTTGTTAAGGTCTTCTATTACCACTCTTTTTCTAATTTAATATATATTTTTCAGTTACCTCCTTATGTGACCATGCTACATGGAACAAAAATCTAATTTAAAAGGAATGATGCGCACAGCAGTCTGGATTTCTCAAATCCTTCTTAATTCTCTGAACTCACTCAGTATTTCTTTATTAAATCAATGGCTAGGAACATGAGCTGTCCCTGGTATTATATAAATATTACAACTAACAGATGGCTTCAAAGTTAACCAACAAAATTGAGTAACTATAATCATTTGATAAAATATCACAGTTTTGATAACTTCAGTGGTTTCTTTCAAGTGAACATTTATTGAGATTCCTTCTATTTATTGTTACTTACGCAAGTAATTTATGTTAAAAAAAAATGAACATTCCAATAGTAGAATTTGTTTCTCAAGAATGATAAATAGAAAAGGGAAGTGACGTCAGTAAGTTATGTGAGTTCAAACTTGACAAAATTAAATGATCCAAGGTTGATGTCAATCTGTTCCTTTATATTTAGAGTTCTTAGAGAAGTTCTCTTACAATACTGCTTGTACTTTTATCATGAGAGACACTTCCATATATATAATTTATTCAAGTTTTTGCTTCAGTTTAAAGTCATTTATCTAGTTGTGTCCTCTGTGAAAGAAGAGAATGGTTCCATTCTATCCTTACAGTAAAATTTTAGCTCAAAGATAATTTTAAGCTAATTCTAATTTTTTATTATTTAATCATTTCAGTATTCTAGACCTTTTCAGCATAGTCATGACATTGTTTTTCCTTTCAAATGTGGAATCAAAAATTGTAGATACTACCTTACTTTTTAAAAGACAGAAGAAAGGTCTGGCGTGGTGGCTCACACCTAT
The DNA here is from genome assembly GCF_008728515.1 of Papio anubis. Classification (NCBI taxonomy): domain Eukaryota; kingdom Metazoa; phylum Chordata; class Mammalia; order Primates; family Cercopithecidae; genus Papio; species Papio anubis. The sequence continues at coordinate 17,443,402 of NC_044977.1, forward strand.
AATCCCAGCACTTTGGGAGGCTGAGGTGGGCAGATCATTTGAGGTCAGGAGTTCGAGACCAGCCTGACCAACATGGTGAAACCCCATCTCTACTAAAAATACAAAAAAATTAGCCAGGTGTGGTGGCCCACGCCTGTAATCCTGGCTACTTGGGAGACTGAGGCAGGAGAATGGCTTGAACCCAGGAAGCAGAGCTTGCAGTGAGCCCAGATCACACCAGTGCACTCCAGCCTGGGCAGAGCGAGACTCTGTCTCAAAAAAAAAACCTGAAAAATATTGCAAATAAAGATAGAAAGCCTACATTTTTTTTCTTTTTTTTTCCTTTTTCCTTTTTTTTTTTTTTTTTTTTAATTTAAGAGATGGAGTCTCACTATCTCGCCCAGGCTGGAGTGAGTGGCGCAATCTCGGCTCACTTCAAGCTCCGCCTCCCGAGTTCATACCATTCTCCTGCCTCGGCCTCCTGAGCAGCTGGGACTACAGGCACCCACCACCAGGCTGGCTTATTTTTGTATTTTTAGTAGAGACAGGGTTTCACCATGTTAGCCAGGATGGTCTCGATCTCCTGATCTCGTGATCCACCCACCTCGGCCTCCCAAAGTGCTGAGATTACAAGCGTGAGCCATCACGTCTGGCCCATTTTTTCTTAATATTACTGAAAGTATTTCTATATCCTGAGCTAGTCTAAAGTAAAGTGTATCTTTTAGGTAAAATTAATGACACAGTTAAAACTTTTAAATACTGAGTACAAAGTGCAACTCTACTAGTTATATCATAACTTTAGGGGTAGTTTTAGAATTCAGACAAGCAATTAATTATCTGAAAATGTTTGATGACTGTGGAACATCAATTCATTTCACAAAATCTCACTTTAAAAACTCTCCAAAATCAAGAATTAAAGACCTGCTTACTTTATCTATTTCTTCTTCTCTGTTTTCAATATTCTCTTTCAGTATTGGCATAGGTTTACAATCTTAACCACACACTGTCAGTATCTATTATTCTCAGTAAATAAAATTTTATCTTATTTTAGCCAGAGAACACAGAAATAGTCAATTAGTATAACACAATAAATTTTTATTAGTAAACTAATTCTCCAGGCTAAAACTGGGATATTGTTAAGGTTTTCTATCTTCCATGACATCCTGCCATGCTATAAACACATGCATTTTAAGGAATGAAAAGTTTATAGTTGTATTTTTTTCCTTTCTCTGTGGTAAAACTTTATCTTTATAAATATAAGGCAAATCATGAAGAAATGTAATTGGGGGTCTGAAATACACCAGATGACTAACCTTGTGGTAAATCTTTTCTGAATGCTCTGGAGTGGAGTAAAGGTTCAAACTTTTTTCTTGGGAGAGGAATGAGGAATATGATAGCTGTAGAGAAACATGTTATCATTTCCCTTCCTCCTTCCACAGAGAATTAAAAGGTCTCCTCATCCAAATCATGTTTTAGACTGCAAAGGTCCCCAAGACATATGTTTGTGGGAGGTTTGGAAGAGGATCCAGCACAGTCTGTGATTGTGCTGAGGTGTAGCAGAAAATTGGGACAGGCAGAGAAATGACACTCCTTTGGACCAAAGTGATGCTTCCTTTTTTCTGGCCTTAGAAACCTATTTCTGACCTCGATAGGGCGGCTTATGTACCACATCATTCTGTGTTCTCTGGAGGCAAAAAAAAAAGAGAGATGAATTTAATTACATCCTTGTCAAGAGGTAATTCCATCTCAAAAATTAATTTTCAGTGCTTTGGAGTTATTGCACATTAAAAAATATTGTCACACAAAAAACATGGGTGGCCTGTCACAAACATTATGAAACTATTGACCTTACATAGCTTCATCTGCACAACTATCGATTTTTTTTCTGTCTTTATTTTGACATTTCATATGATTTCATCTGAGATTCATCACTGTGGAAATGTCAGGTTTAAGGGTATGCTTTTATTGTTTGGGGAGAGCAATCTTAGAAATGGTTTACTACTTATCTATTAGAGGCAGTAGGCTGGATTCAGCAATGCTGAAATGATTCAGCATTGAGTTATCATACTTATTTTCCCAGAGGCTTCCAGATTGTTCTTTTCTCCCCCAGAAGTAAATTGGGTTGTCACTTTGGGTTTTAGATGCCAATAATTCCTCAACTGGGCTGTAAAACACTAAGCCGATGAATACTTTTAATTTGAGGTTTTCCTGGGCTCTGAGTGGTACAATGACCTCAATATAGTTTCTGCTAGTCGGGAAGGTGATGGGAGCAATAATACACTCATTCAAATCAATTACTGGATGTTTTCAGAAATCAATATGAAATTTATTAATGTAATTGTATCATTTAAATAAATTATCTTCTCCAAATTTTCAAACTAGAGTTTTCTTCTTTTCCTTTCTCCCTACCCTTACTACCTTGGGAGACAGAGTTTTAAAAACCCCACATGGGTCTGTGACCCAAATATCATCTGAAAATCTCTCTCTCTTTTGCTTGGTTAGCTTTTTTAAAATGACATTTACAGTGTGTAAAAAAATAAACAAACAAACCAGGACTGCGATTGAATGGTTGAATAATTTAAGTGTAAATAGACTGACTTTTATTAGTATAAAAATTGGAAGAAGAGTCAACAAATTATTTGTTAACTATAGACTAACTTCAAACCAGGCAACAGCTTTTAAAAATCATGTTTCCAGGCAGGACAGGCTATCTTAATTTTCAAGGCTTAGTGCAAAATGAAAAGGTGGAGCCCTTTGTTGAAATGTTATTAAGAATGTTAAGACAACAGCAAACTTGAAGTGCAAAGCACTTCTAAGCATGAGGTGTGGTGTGACTACACAGGTTTCGTGTTCATGGATCTGGCCCTGTTTCTCCAGGTCCTAGCTATGAAAATTTAACATGGTTATTTTATTTGCTGTTGAAGAAGAATAGACTTCCTCAAACTACTGTTTTTCCTTTCTAAAGAAAGCAACTTTACACTGAGATGATCCATATACAGATCACTAAAATATCATTAGTTAAGTAGAATGAACAAAAAATGTTTAGATGCTAAGCTATGCAAAATATCATTTAGCTTGACTATTTGTTTTTTAAGCGCCTGAATTAGAGAAATATTTTAAATTTTGTAGCATCAGCTAAAGTAAAAATGAAATAAAAGACAGTTAATTTCACTTCATCATTCTTATGCCCACATTTCCTGTTTATGGAAGGCAAACCCAGAAGCTTTGAGTCTCTCTCCATCTGTCAGCAGATTTGCAGAGAAAAGTACTGCTAATGAAAATGGCAGTACACACAAGGTGACCTTTAGAAGTTACCCACTATTCTCAAAATGACACTGCTTTCCATGGCAAATAAGAAACTATGATCTGGGTTTCATGTTTTCAAACACTAGTTATCAAAGCAATAATAATTGATTTTAAAGGAAAGAAAGCATTACAATATGATTTATATCATTTATTAATGAAACATTTTTCTATTGGCTGGAAAAAAATGTTCCTAGAAATGATACCATGCTATAAAAAAACAGAAGATTTATTCTGTATGATTATTGAATTCTAAATGTTTGCAATGATTTAAAACCAAGTCACTGTACTAAAATGTAATTACATTTTTATTGGCATACTTTTTTCCCTTTTAATTAAATGGAAAAATTAAGACTTTTAAAAAATCTATAATGTTTTGATTATGGTATTTGATTCAATGAGGAACAATCCTCCTAATGAGAACTGATCTATATAATGAAATTGCCTAATGTATTATTTAATCAAATTCTTCCTTCAATTCCAGCACTTACTACTTCCGTTTACATATTCAAAGCAGATGCTCTTATGCTAGCATGTATATTAATGTTAACTGAAGTTATTCAGGTGGATGACAAAGAAAATTGGACACCTTAGGGTATCCTCTTCCCTTGTAGTTAAAAAAAAAACTTTTAATAACTGTGTATCTAAATTTGAACAAAATACTCTACATCACGTACCATTATACATTTTCTAAGCATTTAATCGTGCTATTGAGAATGTATCTGACAAGATACATGTTTCATATGTTTCATCTGACATAATGGGTTTTTTTTAAAAGAAGTTCTGTATAAATTCTGAAATGTAATTTTGACTATAAAATTATAAGGAAAATATTTTAGTTTATTACTTTTTTGAGAATAATTTTATTCTGACAAAAGAAGTAAATACAAAGTAGGAAAAAGGTATATGCACATAAGAGAAAAAACTAAATAAATATATAAGTGAAAAACTATTGAGAAACTGATGTGAGTTATCAGTTCATAGAATAAAGCATATGTACTTGAGAATGAGGGCTAGAAGAATATCGGGGGAACCAGCCCCCAATATTTCAACTTAGGTTCTTTTCTATTTTCCCTAAGTGTCAGCCGGTCTGAGAAATAAAGAGAAAGAGTACAAAAGAAAGAAATTTTACAGCTGAGTCTCCGGGGGTGATATCACATGTCAGCAGGTTCCGTGATGCCCCTGAGCTGCAAAACCAGCAAGTTTTTATTAGCGATTTTCAAATGGGAGGGAGTGTATAAATAGGGTGTGGGTCACAGAGATCACATTCTTCAAAGACAATGAAATATCACAAGGCAAATGGGGGCAGAGCAAGATCAAAAGGCCAGGGTGAAATTAGAAGTAATAATGAGGTTCCATGTCCCACTGTGCATGCATTGTCATTGATAAACATCTTAACAGGAATCAGGGTTCAAGAGCAGAGAAACAGACTGACTAGAATTCGCCAGGCTGGAATTTCCTAATCCTAGCAAGCCTGGGGGCACTGCAGGAGACCAGGGTGCATTTTATCCCTTATCTTCAGCGGCATAAGACAGACACTCCAAGAGCAGCCACTTTAGAGGCCTACCCCAGGAATGCATTCTTTTCCCAGGCTGTTCGTTGCTGAAAAAAAGAATTCAGTGATATTTCTCTTATTTGCTTTTGCAAGAAGAGAACTATGACACTGTTCTGCCCAGCCCTGCAGGCAGTAAGACTTTATGGTTATCTCCCTTGATCCTGAAAATCACTGTTATCCTGTTCTTTTCAAGGTGCCCAGATTTCATATTGTTCAAACACACATGCTTTACAGACAATTTGTGCAGATAACGCAGTCATCACAGGGTCCTGAGGTGACATACATCCTCAGTTTATGAAGATGACAGGATTAAGAGATTAAAGTAAAGACAGGCATAGGAAATTATAAGAGTATTGACTGGGGAAGTGATAAATGTCCATGAAATGTTCACAGTTTACGTTCAGAGATTGCAGTAAAGACAGGTGTAAGAAATTATAAAAATATTAATTTGGGGAACTAAGAAATGTCCATGAAATCTTCACAATTTATGTTCTTCTGCCATGGCTTCAGCTGGTCCCTCCGTCTGGGCTCCCTGACTTCCTGCAACAGAAGAATATTAACAGGGGGCAGTGAATACCTCGTTTTGTCTAGTTAATATGTCAAATGATGATGTTTGTATAAATTAGTACCCAGGTCTGTTTCTAAGTCATGGGAGCTTAAAAAAGAAAACACTAAGCTTATGAAACTTGTTAAAAATTTAAAGTCTTTTGTACTCTACAGAAGACAAACCTCTAGAAATCTAATTCTATTTAATTCTATATTCAAATCCTCACATAAAAAAGCTTTGAGGTCTGATAAAATTATAAAGCATAAATGGTCTCTATTGACTTTAAGCAGAATAAAACTGGAAAGAAAATAAAATCTTCCCCACAATAGTGCCACAGGGAGAAAGAAACACAGTTTGAAGGCAAAAGAGAAATTACAGATAGTAATTTTTAGTGGAAATATGAAAAGCTGAAATAGAGCTGAGAAACAATGTAGCAACTGAAAATTACTTATTAAAATAATCAGATTTAATAAGATACTGATGGAAATGTAAGTCTGAATTCAGTTCTCATATACTTAGTCTATGAACTGAAGCAATTTTTCTCTTTAAAAAAAATGCAGCTTCTGTTGACTGAATGACCCTCCATAGCAAGCACAGAACCTCAGGCATTTATAAGAATTTCTAATCCTCTTCCAAAGCACACTTAGAAACCTTATTTTCCCACCCTGTCCCTCACAGACCCTTCAGTTTTCCTATAATTGCTTCTTCCTTTTATGCTTATGTAGCTTTCCATTTTCCTCTTCTTCAGAGATTCCTGCTTGACAGATTTGAGGGTAACTCAAATGCCACCTCCAATTCTAAGACTCTCTTGAACCTCTCAGAGTAAAAGGGATCTCCCTTCATCTGAATACATCTAGATAATTTTTAGTCTTTGGGGACATATTTCTTTCTTCTAACTTGTTTCTTTATGCATATCATTTTTCCCTCCTACCAGATTCTAAGTTGTTTTGTTTTGTTTTGTTTTTTGAGACAGAACTTTGCTCTTGTCCCCCAGGCTAGAGTGCAATGGTGCGATCTCGGCTCACTGCAACCTCTGCCTCCTGGGTTCAAGCAGTTCTCCTGCCTCAGCCTCCTGAGTAGCTGGGATTACAAGCATCTGCCACCATGCCTGGCTCATTTTTGCATTTTTAGTAGAGATGGGGTTTCACCATGTTGGTCAAGCTGGTCTCGAACTCCTGACCTCAGGTTATCCACCCGCCTTGGCCTCCCAAAGTGCTGAGATTACAGGTGTGAGTCACCACGCACGGCCCAGATTCTAAGTTTTTTAAAGGAAAAATATATGATGAATTTACACCGATGTGTAAATGTCTTTTGCACATACACGTTCAGGAAATATTTAATAGATAAATGTGAGTGAATAAGTTTTAACATTCCAGTGTTTTCTAACCTCTTTCTAAAGAGCCACTCCGTTCTGAACAGTGTTAATCATGGTTAACCACACTACTTTAGAGGTAGGCTGGCTGGGCCTAATTCCAGGATTTTATACTCACTGGTGTGTGATCTCAAGCAGAGATCTCATTTAGCATCTCTGCCTCAATTTATTCACCTGTAAAATGGGGATAATAATATAGGGCTTTCATGAGGAATAAATAGGTTAATCCATTCTATTACTTTGCTAGGGTTGCCATAATCAAGTACCATCAACTATGTGGCTCAAACAACAGAAATGTATTTCTTGCCTATTTGGGAGTTGGAATTCCAAGATAAAGGTGTGAGCAAGTTTGGTTTCCTTGGCCATCTCACCTTGGCTTACAGATGGCCTTCTTTTCACTGTCCTCACATGATCTTTTCTCTGTGTGTGTACATCCCTGGAATCTCTCTGTATGTAGAAATGCCCTATTTTTATTAGGACAGCAGTGACATTGGATTAGGGTTCACTCTTATGACATCATTTTAACTTAATCACTTCTTTAAAGGCCTTGTCTAAAAATATTCTGAGGTACAGGGGTCTAGGCCTCAACATTTGAATTTTGAAGGGATATAATTCAGCCCATAGCATCCATGTAAAGTACATTAAACAGTACCTGGTGCATGATACTCACTCAGTGAGCTTGGAGGTAGTGGTGATGGTGTTTCTCTCACTTCAGCCTTGTTTCCTTTGGCTTCTGATAATTTTTGGTATCTTCATCTACTTTTGTCAACAAATATCTCCTTTTTCTTATAATCTAAAATAATTTCAAATTCACACTCCTGTGGGCAGCTATCCTATGCCTAGTTACCTTAAAACCAACTTGCCATCTGCTAATCTAGCATCTATAAATATTTCATTATTTTATTATGTTTATCTGGAATTTTAACCTTCTAGGAATCTCCTATTTTCTCTACTCTGCTTTTTAAAAAGGTACTGCATGTTACTAAAGTTGCAAAGCATTTTCCATTACCGTAGGGTTATTCAAGAGATAGGAGTGGTTGTAATATGAGAGATTTAAGTAGTTTGATAGAAATGTGTATCAAATTTCAAATACATTACATGCACAATATATTGTATGAGAAAGATTGTTACTGATATGAGGTAATAGTGAAATACTGAAAGTCATATTACCTGAGTCACTATGTTAAGAATAATTTGTCACTCTCGGGGAATTTCAGATGACATAAAAAATAAAAGAAAAATCAATTCATAGGCATATTATAATCTAGAAATATTTTCATGGAATCCCCTTAATTTGATAATGTCAGTGTCCAGTGACGGAGTTTTAATGGACAGATAGACAACAGCAGCTGCACCTGGGAGGATTTTGCAGCATTATATGCAATAGTAGAGTACTTTAGCTTTGCAATTTTAAATCAGCTACCCTTTATTCTTCTTTTAAGCATAATGGATTAAACAATATAAATCTTATGTTTTTATTCTGAGTAACTAGCTTAGTAGTGATTAAGCAACGGGGAAAACAACTTAATCATGAAAATAACCTGACCAGGAAGAGAAAATCACTCCATCTTCAGAGATTTAACTACCCACAGTCCATTCTTAAGGAAAATTGAATTAATGATATTTCCTTAGAAAAAATTTGGAGCTTCAGGAGCTTAAACTTTTATAACTTGAAGCAGAAATATGTGCGTTTTACAGAAGTTTCAGCGTTTTAGGCTTCAGTCGAGCAAACAGTCTTGGTAGAAATTGGATGCACACATCATGAAACAGTAAATCCTTTCCCACCACAAAGAACAAAATGATTGTAAACAAAATATTGAACTGCTGGAATAGTAGAAGGCATGGGAAATCTGATGAGATTTCTAAGAAGTATGATTTGCCTCATTGCAGATCCTCTGAAATTAAATGTGAATAGTGTCTTAATTTGCATTAAAACTACCTAACCAATCTACTGATGCTCCTGAGCACAATGTTCACAATGTTGTGTAGCAAAGCTTTATGAATTCCAAAAGGAGCTTATATCAGTGATTTTCCCATTATGCAGTAGCTTCTCAGTGGTAACTGTACAGTTCAGTCTTGCAAACACTGTGAACAAATCTCTTGCCAATGAAACCATAAGTCTGTTTTACGAGGGAGGTTAAGCCTGAAACCTGTAACCTTTAAACCTTTTCATGTTTAAATTCAGCTCTATTTTGAATTAAACAGGAATGTTTACTGCTGAAAGTAATAAACAATAAATTACATTATGAAATATAAAAGTACTTTATAATGCAAGCAACCATCTCTTATATATTTACTAATCTGTGCATGTATATTGTTTTCATGAGTGCAGTTCTTATTTTTAATTGACATTTTTATTGAAATGATTGTAGATTTACATGCAAATATAAGAAATAATACAGAGATCCGTCATGTACTTTGTCCTCCGGTTTTCCACTCAATAGTAACATCTTGCAAAACTATAGTGAAATATCACAACCAGGACATTGACATTGATATAATCCATCACTTTTATTCAACTTTCCCTACTTTTACTTGTCCTCATTTATGTGTGTGTGTGTGTGTGTGTGTGTGTTAAGCTTTATAAAATTGTATCACCTATGTATATTTGCGTATCAAGATACTGGACAGTACCAACACCGCAAAGATCCGCCCACCTTGCCTTTTAATAATCACACCTGTCTTCATCCCCTCTCTTCTGTCACTAAATACTGGCAAACATTAAATTCTCTTCCATTTCTAAAACTTTATCATTTTAAAGATATGAGGTAAATGGAATCATATAGTATATAACCTTTGGATATTTGCTTTTTTCACTCAGCATAATTTGAGGTTCATTGAAGTTCTTTCAGTGCTACATTCCTTTTTAGTGCTGAATAATATTCCTTAGTATACATATACCCTGTTTGTAAAATCATTCATTGAAGAATGCCTTGGCTATTTCCAGTTGTTAGTTATTAAACAAAAAACAGCTATGTACATTTATACACAGGTGTTTGTGTGAACATAAATTATCATTTCTCTGGGATAAATGCCCAGAAGGGAATTGTTGGGCCTTATGGAAATTGCGTATTTAGGTATATAAGAAAATGTTAAACTAATTTCCAGAGTGCCTGTATCATTTTACGTTCTCACAAGCAAAATATATGTGATTCAGTTTTGCTGCATCCTTGCCAGAATTTGGTATCTTCCCTGTTTTTTATTTTAGCCATTACATTTGGTGGGTAGTATATCCCATTGTGGTTTTAATTTGCATTCTCTTCATGGTTAATGATACTGGACATAATTTCATGTACCTATTTACCATCTGTATGCATCTTCAGTGAATTGTGTTTTCGTGTTCTTTTCACATTCTCTAATTGATTGTTTTTGTTTTTGGTTTTTTTTCACTGTTGAGGTTTGAGAGTTCTTTGTATATTCTAAGTACTACTCGTTTGTCAGATACATAGTATACAAATATTGTCTCCAGGCCTGTAGCTTTTCTTTTCATCCTTACTACCTGGCCTTTCACAGAGGAAAATGGTTTTAGTTTCTTGTGGTCTAACTTACCAATTTTACTTTTCTGGATGGTACTTTAGTGTCAAGTCAAAGAACTCATTGCTGACTCCTAAATTCTGAAATTTTCTCCTGTGCTATTTTTATAAAAGTTTCCTGGTTTTATTTTCTAAATTTAAGTATATTTACATTACATCAGTCTATAATTCGTTTTGAATTGATATTAGGTTTGAGTCAAGGTTCAGTTTTTTGCCTGTGGATGCTTACTTGTTCCAGCATTATTTGGAGAAGAGGATGTAGACTTACTCCATTGAATTACTTTTAAACTTTTGTCAAAAATTATGTAGGCACATCTGTGCAGATCTATTTCTGGATTCTCTATTCTGTTTCATTGATTTATACATCTGTAGTTCCTTCAGTACTACACTGTCTGGATTACTTTACTATAAAGTAAGGCTTAATATATAGATCATTCCTCCCATTTTATTCTCTGTTTTTGTCAAGATTTTTTGGCAATTGCAGGGTCTGTCTTTCCATATGAATTTTAGAATAAGCTTGTCTGTGTCTACAGAAAACTTTCTTTTCGGTAGGAAATTGCATTAATCCTATAGCTTAAATTGTGGAAAATTAACATATTTACCATGTTGAGTCTTCCTAGTTATCTGTTAATGAACACAGTATATCTCCATTTATTTAGATTTTCTTTGATTTCTATTATCAACATTTTATAATTTTTAGCATCTAGATCCTATAATGTATTGTTGAATGTATATGTAAATAATTAATTTTACTTGGTGCAATTATATGGTATTGAGTTTCTAATTTTGGTTTATACATGTTTATTGTTAGTATGTAAATATACAATTGATTTTTTATGTGTTGATCTTGTATCCTGCCACTTTGATGAACTCACTTATTCATTTGTTTATTTTTGATTTTGTGTTTTGTATATCCCTTGAGTTTTTTTGTGAAGACAATCATGTCATCCACAACCAGAAGGAGTTTTATTTCTTCCTTTACACTCTGTATGGCTTTTCGTTTTCTTTCTTTCTTTCTTTTTCCTTTTTTCTTTTTTTGAGACGGTGTCGCACTCTATTGCCCAGGCTGGAGTGCAGTGGTGCAATCATGACTCACTCCAGCCTCGATCTTCCAGGCTCAAGTGATGCTCCCACCTCAGCCTCCGAGTAGCTGGGACTACAGGCACACACCACCACACACAGCTAAATCTTTTAAATATTTTCCTTTAGAGATGGAGGACTCACTAAGTTGCTTAGGCTGGTCTTAAACTCCTGGGCTCAAGCAGTCGTCACTCCTCAGCCTTCCAAAGTGGTGGGATTACAGGCTTGACCTATCGTGCCTGGCCCGCTCTATATGTTTTTGTTTTGTTTTGTTTTGTTTTGTTTTTTACCTTTTTTTGCTCATTGCAGTGGCTAAAATTCCAGTACTACATTGAATAATAGTAGAGTAGACATCCTGGACTTGTTCCTGAACTTGTGGAAAAAGCATTCAGTCTTTCACCATCAAAGTGTGATGTTATCTATATGTTTTCTTATATGCCCTTTATCAAGTTAAGTTAATTTCTCTCCATTCCTTACTTGTTGAGTGCTTTTATCAACATAAGTGGGTGTTGGATTTTGTCAAATATTTTTTCTGTGTCAATTGATATCATCATATGATTTTTATTTTTCCGCTTGTTGATATAGTGGGTTACAGTGTTTTATTTTCCAATGTTGAAACAGCTTTATATATATGGAAGAAATCCCACCTGGTCATAGAATATAACTTTGTTATAGATTGCTTAATTATATTTTTGAATAATGGGTTAAAGATTTTTACATTTATAAGAGATATTGGTGTTCTTTATTTTTTAAACTATATTTTTCTAGTTTTGTATTAGGGTAATGCTGACATCAATAAATGAATTGAGAAGCATTCTCTACTCTTCTAAAAGGAGATTTTCTGGAAGAGTTTGAACAAACGTGTTCTTACCTAGTTGTTAAAATGTTTAGTAGAATTCCCCAGTGAAATTACTTGTGCCTGGACAACTTTTTAATGAAACTTCTTTTTCCTTTTCTTTTTCCTTCTTTTTTTTTTTTTTTTTTTTGAGAGACAACTTTTCTCTGTCCCCCAGGCTGGGGTGAAATGGCACAGTCATAGCTCGCTGCAACCTTGAGATACTGTGCTCAAGCAGTTCTCTCACTTCAGCCTCCCAAGTAGCTGGGACTACAAGTGTATGCCACCATGCCTAGATAAAAGGGAGATTTTAAATAATGAATTAAACCTCTTTACTCTTTAATAGTTAAATAGCTATCAACATAGTCTCTTTCATCTTTGTTGAGATGTGGTAATTTCTGGTTTTTGAAGAACTGATCCATTTCTTTAAGTTGTTGAAAGTGATATTCTATTGACTTTTTTCATAGAAACAGTTTTTTGCTTAAGTGATTTCTCTATTTTTCAGTTTTCTGTTGTCTTTTTCCCATTGATTTCTCATTGATTCCATTATGGTTACAGAATGTACTCTATATCATTTCAGTTCTTTTAAACCCTTTAAGGTTTGTTTTATGGCCTGTGATATACTCTATCTTTGTGAATGGTCTATGCATGTTTATTTGTCAGTTCAGGCTGAAATAACAAAATATAGAACAAGTGGCTTAAACAACAGACATGTGTTTCCACATGGGCTTAATTGTGTTTCCCCCAAATTTTCATATATTGAGGACCTGACTCCCATTGAGATGGGGACTCCAGAAGGTCATTAGGCTTCATGAGATCATGAGTGTGGGGTACCATCATGTAATTAGTGCCCTTATAAGAAGAGAAACCACAAAGAGTGTGCTTTCTCTTTTTTTCTTTCTGTCTCTAGATCTCTCTCTCTCTTTCTCTCTGCCACTTAAGGTTATAGGAAGAAGGCAGCCATCTGCAATACTAGCAATACATTTGAAATAAACCTGAGATTGGACTTCTTAGCCTCCAGAACAGTGAGGAACAAAAAATTCTGTTCTTTGTAAGTTAGCCAATATCAGGTATTTCACTACAAGCAGCACAATTGAACTAAGACACCTACCAATATTTTGTTCATGAATGTTAACATATTCTCTAAGAGGATAGGAGCTTTCTCCACAGCTCTTCTCTTTTCTTTCTGAGTCCTTGCCAGAATTACCTCTTCCTTCATGGCACTATTGGCTTTTTCTACCATGCACCTCAAAACCTTTCTAGCCTCCATCTCTTACCCAGTTTCAAAGCTGCTTCAATAGTTTTAATTCTTTGTTACAACAGCCCTCCACTTCTTAGTACAATGACTGTCTTAATCAGCTCAGGCTTCTATAACAAAATAGCATAAAGTGAGTGGCTTAAACAAATACATTTATTTATTGCATTTCTGGAGGCGAGGAAATCCAAGATCAGGATGCTGGCAAATTCAGTTTTTGGTGAGGGTTCTCTCCCCGCTTTGCAGATGGCTGCCTTTTACCTACATCTTCATGTTCTGGGGAGACAGGGAGAGAAAACTCTGTGGTCTCTTCTTAATGGGAGCACCAATTATATTATGAGGACCCCACCCTCATGACTTAATCTAAAGTAAGGCCCCAAATATCACACTGGGGGTTAAATCTTCAAAACGTGGGATTTTCCAAGATGGCCAAATAGAAACAGCTGCAGTCTACATCTCCCAGCATGAGCTACGCAGAAGATGGGTGATTTCTGCATTTCCAACTGAGGTACTGGGTTCATCTCACCGGGGCTTGTCGGACAGTGAGTACAGGACAGTGGTTGCAGCCCACAGGCCATGAGTCAAAGCAAGGCAAGGAATTGCCTCATCCAGGAAGCACAAGGGGTCGGGGAATTCCCTTTCCTAGCCAGGGGAAGCCATGACAGATGGAACCTGGAAAATCGGGTCACTCCCACCCTAATACTGTGCTTTTCCCACGATCTTAGCAAATGGCACACCAGGAGACTATATCCCGTGCCTGACTGGGAGGGTCCCACACTCACGGAGCCTTGCTCATTGCTAGCACAGCAGTCTGAGATTGAACTGCAAGGCAGCAGCGAGGCTGGGAGAGGGGCATCCACCATTGCTGAGGCTTATGTGGGTAAACAAAGTGGTCAGGAAACTCAAACTGGGTGGAGCCCACTGCAGCTCAAGGAGGTCTGCCTGCCTGTATAGACTCCACCTCTGGGCTCAGGGCATAGCTGAACAAAAAGCAGCAGAAACTTCTCTAGACTTAAACGTACCTGTCTGAAAGCTTTGAAGAGAATAGTGGTTATCCCAGCACAGAGTTTGAGATCTGAGAACGGACAGACTGCCTCCTCAAGTGGGTCCCTGACCCCCAAGTAGCCAAACTGGGAGGCACCTCCCAGTAGGGGCTGACTGACACCTCGTATGGATGGGTGCCCCTCTGAGGCAAAGCTTCCAGAGGAAGGATCAGGCAGCAACATTTGCTGTTCTGCAGTATTTAGGTTCTGCAGCCTCCACTGGTGATACCCAGGCAAACAGTGTCAGGAGTGGACCTCCAGAAAACTCCAACAGACCTGCAGCTGAGGGTCCTGACTGTTAGAAGGAAAACTAACAAACAGAAAGGACATCCACACCAAAACCCCATCTGTACCTCACCATCATCAAAGACCAAAGTTAGATAAAACCACAAAGATGGGGAGAAACCAAAGCAGAAAAGCTGGAAATTCTAAAAATCAGAATGACTCTTCTCCTTCTAAGGAATGCAGCTGCTTGCCAGCAGTGGAACAAAGCTGAACGGAGAATGACTTTGACGAGTTGAGAGAAGAAGGCTTCAGATGATCGGTAATAACAAACTTCTCCAAGATAAAGGAGGATGTTCAAACCCATTGCAAAGAAGTTAAACCTTTGAAACAAGATAGACAAAAGGCTAACTAGAATAAACAGCATAAAGAAGACCTTAAATGACCTGATGGAGTTGAAACTCATGGCACAACAACTACATGACACATGCACAAGCTTCAGTAGCCGATTTGATCAAGTGGAAGAAAGGGTATCAGTGATAGAAGATCAAATGAATGAAATGAAGTGAGAAGAGAAGTTTAGGGAAAACAGAGTAAAAGGAAATGAACAAAGCCTCCAAGAAAGATGGGACTATATGAAAAGAACAAATCTACGTCTGATTGGTGTACCTGAAAGTGACGGGGAGAATGGAACCAAGTTGGAAAACACTCTTCAGGATATTATCCAGAACTTCCCCAACCTAGCAAGGCAGGCCAACATTCAAATTCAAGAAATACAGAGAATGCCACAAAGATACTCCTCGAGAAGAGCAACTCCAAGACACATAATTGTCAGATTCACCAAAGTTGAAATGAAGGAAAAAATGTTAAGGGGAGCCAGAGAGAAAGGTCGGGTTACCCACAAAGGGAAGTCCATCAGACTAAGAGCGGATCTCTCCGCAGAAACTCTACAAGCCAGAAGAGAGTGGGGGCCAATATTCAACATTCTTAAAGAAAATAATTTTAAACCCAGAATTTCATATCCAGCCAAACTAAGTTTCATAAGTGAAGGAGAAATAAAATGCTTTACAGACAAGCAAATGCTGAGAGATTTTGTCACCATCAAACCTGCCTTACAAGAACTCCTGAAGCAAGCACTAAACATGGAAAGGAAAAACCAGTACCAGCCACTGCAAAAACATGCCAAGTTGTAAGGACCATTGATGCTAGGAAGAAACAGCACCAACTAACAAGCATAATAACCAACTAACATCATAATGTCAGGATCAAACTCACACATAACAATATTAACCTTAAATGTAAATGGGCTAAATGCTCCAATTAAAAGACACAGACTGGCAAATTGGATAAAGAGTCAAGACCCATCAGTGTGCTGTATTCAGGAGACCCATCACACATGCAGAGACACACATAGGCTCAAAATAAAGCGATGGAGAAAGATCTGCCAAGCAAATGGAAAACAAAAAAGCAGGCGTTGCAATCCTAGTCTCTGATAAAACAGACTTTAAACCAACAAAGATTGAAAGAGACAAAGAAGGCCATTACATAATGGTAAAGGGATCAATTCAACAGGAAGAGCTAACTATCCTAAATATATATGTACCTAATACAGGAGCACCCAGATTCATAAAACCAGTCCTTAGAGACCTACAAAGAGACTTAGACTCCCACACAATAATAATGGGAGACTTTAACACCCCTCTGTCAACATAAGACAGATCCACAAGACAGAAAATTAAAAAAGATATCCAGGAATTGAACTCAGCTCTGCACCGAGCAGACCTAATACACATCTACAGAACTCTCCATCACAAATCAACAGAACATACATTCTTCTCGGCACCACATCACACTTATTCCAAAATTGACCACATAGTTGGAAGTAAAGCACTCCTCAGCAAATGTAAAAGAACAGAAATTATAACAAACTGTCTCTCAGACCACAGGGCAGTCAAACTAGAACTCAGGATTAAAAAAACTCATTCAAAAACCACTCAACTACATGGAAACTGAACAACCTGCTTTTGAATGACTACTGGGTACATAATGAAATGAAGGCAGAAATAAAGATGTTCTTTGAAACCAATGAGAACAAAGGCACAATATACCAGAATCTCTGGGACACATTTAAAGCAGTGTGTAGAGGGAAATTTATAGCCCTAAATGCCCACAAGAGAATGCAGGAAAGATCTAAAATTGACACCCTAACATCACAATTAAAAGAACTAGAGAAGCAAGAGCAAACACATTCAAAAGCTAGCAGAAGGCAAGAAATAACTAAGATCAGAGCAGAACTGAAGGAGATAGAGACACAAAAAAACTCTTCAAAAAAATCAATGAATCCAGGAGCTGATTTTTCGCAAAGATCAACAAAATTGATATAACACTAGCAAGATGAATAAAGAAAAGAGAGAAGAATCAAAGAGACCCAATAAAAAAGGGTAAAGGGGATATCACCACTGATCCCACAGAGATACAAACTGCCATCAGAGAATACTGTAAACACCTCTATGCAAATAAACTAGAAAATCTAGAAGAAATGGATAAATTCCTCGACACATACACCCTCCCAAGACTAAACCAGGAAGAAGTCGAATCCCTGAATAGACCAATAACAGGCTCTGAAAATGAGGCAATAATTAATAGCCTACCAACCAAAAAGAGTTCAGGACCAGATAGATTCACAGCTGAATTCTACCCGAGGTACAAAGAGCAGCTGGTACCATTCCTTCTGAAACTATTCCAATCAATAGAAAAAAGATGGAATCCTCCCTAACTCATTTTATGAGGCCAGCATCATCCTGATACCAAAGCCTGGCAGAGACACAACAACACAAAAGAGAATTTTAGATCAATATCCCTGATGAACATTGATGCAAAAATCCTCAATAAAATACTGGCAAGCCAAATCCAGCAGCACATCAAAAAGCTTATCCACCATGATCAAGTGGGCTTCATCCCTGGGATGCAAGGCTGGTTCAGCATACACAAATCAATAAACGTAATCCAGCATATAAATAGAACAATTGACAAAAACTACATGATTATCTCAATAGATACAGGAAAGGCCTTCAACAAAATTCAACAGCTCGTCATGCTAAAAACTGTCAATAAATTAGGTATTGATGGGACATATCTCAAAATAATAAGAGCTATTTATGACAAACCCACAGCCAATATCATACTGAATGGGCAAAAACTGGAAGCATTCCATTTGAAAACTGGCACAAGACAGGGATGCCCTCTCTCACCACTCCTATTCAACATAGTGTTGGAAGTTCCTGACAGGGCAATCAGGCAGGATAAAGAAATAAAGGGTATTCAGTTAGGAAAAGAGGAAATCAAATTGTCCTTCTTTGCAGATGGCATGATTGTATATTTAGAAAACCCCATTATCTCAGCCCAAAATCTCCTTAAGCTGTTAAGCAACTTCAGCAAAGTCTCAGGATACAATATCAATGTGCAAAAATCACAAGCATTCCTATACACTAATAACAGACAAGCAGAGAGCCAGATCATGAGTAAACTGCCATTCACAGTTGCTTCAAAGAGAATAAAATACCTAGGAATCCAACTTACAAGGGATGTGAAGGACCTCTTCAAGGAGAACAACAAACCACTGCTCAGTGAAATAAAAGAGGACACAAACAAATGGAAGAACATTGCATGCTCATGAATAGGAAGAATCAATATCGTGAAAATGGCCATACTACCCCAGGTAATTTATAGATTCAATGCCATCCCTATCAAGCTACCA
Source organism: Papio anubis (assembly GCF_008728515.1). NCBI lineage: Eukaryota > Metazoa > Chordata > Mammalia > Primates > Cercopithecidae > Papio > Papio anubis. The sequence goes on from NC_044977.1 coordinate 17,461,883, forward strand.
ATGACATTCTTCATAGAATTGGAAAAAACGACTTTAAAGTTCATATGGAACCAAAAAAGAGCCCACATTGTCAAGACAATCCTAAGCCAAAAGAACAAAGCTGGAGGCATCATGCTACCTGACTTCAAACTATACTACAAGGCTACAGTAACCAAAACAGCCTCGTACTGGTACCAAAACCATATAGACCAATGGAACAGAACAGAGCCCTCAGAAATAATACCACACATCTACAGCCATCTGATCTTTGACAAACCTGACAAAAACAAGAAATGGGGAAAAGGATTCCCTATTTAATAAGTGGCGCTGGGAAAACTGGCTAGCCATATGTAGAAAGCTGAAACTGGATCCCTTCCTTACACCTTATACAAAAATTAATTCAAGATGGATTAAAGACTTAAATGTCAGACCTAACATCATAAAAAACCCTAGAAGAAAACCTAGGCAATACCATTCAGGACACAGGCCTAGGCAAGGACTTCACGTCTGAAACACCAAAAGCAATGGCAACAAAAGTCAAAATTGACAAATGGGATCTAATTAAACTAAAGAGCTTCTGCACAGCAAAAGGAACTACCATCAGAGTGAACAGGCAGCCTACAGAATGGGAGAAATATTTTGCAATCTACCCATCTGACAAAGGGCTAATATCCAGAATCTACAAAGAACTCAAACAAATTTACAAGAAAAAATCAAACAACCCCTTCAAAAAGTGGGAGAAGGATATGAACAGACACTTCTCAAAAGAAGACATTTATGCAGTCAACAGACACATGAAAAAATGCTCATCATCACTGGCCATCAGAGAAATGCAAATCAAAACCACAATGAGATGCCATCTCACACCAGTTAGAATGGCAATCATTAAAAAGTCAGGAAACAACAGGTGCTGGAGAGGATGTGCAGAAATAGGAAAACTTTTATACTGTTGGAGGGACTGTAAACTAGTTCAACCATTGTGGAAGACAGTATGGTGATTCCTCAATGATCTAGAACTAGAAATGCCATTTGACCCAGCCATCCCATTACTGGGTATATACCCTAAGGATTATATAAATTATGCTGCTATAAAGACACATGCACACATATGTTCATTGTGTCACTATTCACAATAGCAAAGACTTGGAACCAACCCAAATGTCCATCAAAGATAGACTGGTTTAAGAAAATGTGGCACATATACACCATGGAATACTATGCAGCCATAAAAAAGGATGAACCATGTCCTTTGTAGGGATATGGATGAAGCTGGAAACCATCATTCTTGGCAAACTATCACAAGGACAAAAAAACAAACACCGCATGTTCTCACTCATAGGTGGGAATTGAACAATGAGATCACTTGGACACAGGGTGGAGAATATCACACACCGGGGCCTGTCATTTGGTGTGGGGAGTGGGGAGGGATATCATTAGGAGATATATCTAATGTCAATGATGAGTTAATGGGTGCAGCACACCAACATGGCACATGTATACCTATGTAAGAAACCTGCACTTTGTGCGCTTGTACTCTAGAACTTAAAGTATAATAAAATTTTTTTTAAGTCTTCAAAATGTGATTCTGGGAGGGACACAATTCTTTCCATAGCAGTGTAACCACCCAACAGATTCACCTTGCCCACTGCCTAGACAGGGCTGATTTATCAAGACAGGGGAATTGCAAAAAAGAAAGAGTCATTATGCAGAGCCAGCTGTGCAGGAAACTAGAACTTTATTATTATTCAAATCAGTCTTCCCAAGAATTCTGGGATTGGAGTTTTAAGGATAATTTGGTGGCCAGTGAATCAGGAGTTCTGCTTGGTGGGGTCCGAGATGAAATCATAGGGTGTTGAAACTGTGCTCTTGTGCTGAGCCAGTTCCTTAATGGGAGCCACAAAACCAGATGAGCCAGTTTATCAATATGGGTGGTGCTAGCTGATCTATTGAGTGCAAAGTCTGCAAAGTATCTCAAGCACTTATCTTAAGTTTTACAATAGTGATAATTATCTCCAGGAACAACTTGGAGAGGTTTAGAATCTTGCAGCCTCCAGTTGCATGACTTCTAAACCACAATTTCTAATCTTGAGGCTAATTTGTTAGTCCTGCAAAGGCAGTCTAGTCCCCAGGCAGAAACGGGCTTTGGTTTGGGAAAGAGCTGTTACCAGCTTTGTTTCAAAGTTACACTATAAGCTAAGTTCCTCCCAAACTTAGTTTGGCCTATGCCTAGGAAAGAACAAGGACAGCTTTGAGGTTAGAAACAAGATGTGGAGTTGGTTAGGTCAGATCTCTTTCACTGTAATCATTTTCTCAGTTATGATTTTTGCAAAGATGGTTTCAGCTGGATACTTGAATAAAGAGCATTCTGCTGTCATTATGTGGAATGTTCCCTACATGTCTCCAAGTTTTAGTTATTGATTTCTGTGAAGGAAAGTGGTAGAGCCAATCATGAAATGTGTCTCAGATTTTATCCATGCTGGACCTTAGTTCTGTATTTGGCACAGGACTTATGTATGCCTATATACATTGTTTGATTCTAACAGACTTTAGAAAGGCAAGTACAGTCTCTCTGTTGGGGAGTTTGCTGTTATTTCTTCTATTATTCTGAAGTGCTTACAAAAGTTTTATTTTCATTCTTAGCAAGAGTGAGATCCAGGAATCATAATTCTATTGCATTTTTACAAAACTTTTCTAAAAGAGCTCAATATATCAGAGATCTCTTACTACATGAGCTACATGGAATATTTATTTTATAGGCAGAGAAACTAATGCACAAAGAAGAATCATGTTTTTCGTTGTCATGCATTTGAGAAGAAAGGCCCATATACTTAACTCAGGTCTTGGAAATATGCTGGTGCTTTTCTCCCTCCCAGATTATCTGGGATGCAGCTAACTTGAACAGTTACTGTAACAGGAGACCAGGACTCTGGGATGAAAAAGAGTAATAAAAAATCAATATTTAATAAAACTTACCATTGTACAATGTTCTCTCTACGTCTCATGTAGTACTTTAAAGATACTAGAATATCTAAACATTTAAAATCTTTTATAAAATACAAGGAGAGAGAACCATATCATGTATGAGTTTTGAATCACAGATTGATGGATTTTACTATTATCACAGAGGATGAAACAATCAAATTATAGTGTTCCACTTTTACCAGCAGGTGATATACCTGACCTCTGACTTATTGTAAAGTGAATTTGCAACTTCTTCAAAGTCACTGTTCATTTCAAAGGAAGATTTTCAAATAGTAAATTACATGTTTAAAGACCTAAGTGACCTTAAAAATTCTTTTCATTAGTCCCAGGCACTCATTATTTTGTGGAGTGCTAAACTTTAATTGACCTGACCCATTTACTAAGTCATTCTATTTCTCTTCTTAATTGTTCTCACCTTTTCCCTTAGTTCGCATTTCACTAGGCTAAAGAATGAAAAGGAATCAAGTGAATTCTACTTTTACCATGTCAGGATTTATCCAGGAGATATTTTCAAGAAACATAGTATAAAGGATATATGACAAAGCAATATCCATTGCCACAAATATTTTATCGGTATTCATCCAACATTTGTGCTGTAAACCTTTCCCAGTTATGGTAGCAAGGGGGATGCCTTAGGAATGCTACATAGCTACTAATCTTGGATTATAATTGGAAAAATGAGTCCATCCGTCCCGAAAGCTGTACCCTTTAATAGCCTGAGAACTACAGTGCTCAGACATGTAAGTTTTATCAAAAAAAAAAAAAAAAATTCAAGGGTTTAGTTGATACACTATTAGATTATCACAGTAATCATATTTATACCATGAAAATTTATCAAGTCACTCCTTTGAAGACGAGCAACTCAGTGTTTGGATGATATGGCAATTTACTAAGCCAGGGAAGACTCGCAGAGAAACTGTTTTATTTGGCCATGCTAAATTAGAGATAACTCTCAGATTTCCAAGTGATGATATCAAATATGCATTTGGATATATAAGTTTTGATTTCAGTGGAGAGACTAGAACTGGAGTAGTATGAAGAACTTTCAGATAATGGTTTTGTGTGTGTGTCTCTGTGTGTGTTTTTTTCCCCACAAACAAGTAAAACCTATTAGCCCTTGAGAGTCTACCCTTTAAAATCCTCTACTCATGTAATCCTGCCACATTGTACAATTCTACATATCCATCTCAGACTAGATCCTATGCCAATTAGAACCAAACCTGAGTCATAGTCACAGTGTCTGATCACAGTAGGTATTCAATTAAAGCTTGATAAATGAAGCCATGAAGTATAACTCTTCTGTCACAAGCCTGGTTAATGTATATTGCCCCTAAGATGAGCCCTTTGATACTTGGGGAGTCTTTGAAATGCATCCTTAACCCTAACTCTCTCTGAGCATCTACCTGGATCACCAGATCATATGGCTATGTTTTTGTTTATTTTGTATTGTCTACCTCTAGAGCTCTTGCTTGAATTCCAAACATGTTCAGCTGTGGTCTTGCTCTGAGGACACTAGACTTCTGTTTCAGCTCAGATGAATCACTGTGTAAATCTCAGAAACGAAGATGCTGCCAACCCTATTATAGCTGACTTCAAATATTGCCCCACAGCCTACAAGCTCCAGAAGGCTTGCAAACACACATCATACCACGTAATTGAGATCTGTCACTTGCCCAGTTTGTATATTTACCATATCACTTAGGAAACTACTGTTTGAAGTGAGAGTGTTAGTTGCATTACTCAGTCCCCGAAGTCTACTATAGTCAGTATTCTTTTGGTTGCAAGTGATAGAGATGCCAAAAGGGTGAACAAGACTTAATGGAGGGCTGCTGAAACATTTCATGTGATCAAAAGACTTCCCACAGAAAACAGATCATAACCAGGGACCTCAGATATTGGAACCAGGAACTCAATCACTACCATGATTGTTTCTCAATCTCTGCCTCTATCATCTTCCCCATCCAATCTCTACTGCTCATTCCAAGTAGTTGGAAACGTGGCTATCTACTGATTGTGTCTTAAGTCATCTCTGCTTAATGATCTTAGAGAAGGGGGAAACCTGACCTCTCACCATCTTCAGTGATTTATCAATCCTTGATTGTCCTGGCTTATGTAACAGCCACTCCTAGACAAACCACTTAGTCAAGGGAATGGAGTCATGTCATGGGCAGGCCTACCAGAATCACATGGACTTTGGAGAGAGATAGAGGGTGTAGTTAGATGAGGAGCAGATACAGGTATGCAGAACAGATGTAAACAAATACATCTCTAAAGTTCCAGCATGCTTCATGTCTGAACCTATACAAGATCCAGCACTTAGAATCACCGAAGATTGCATCATCCTGGTCTTCATTCTGACCCCTTAGGCTTCTGTCTCTTCATCACTCCTTCCTGTTTTATCTTTAAAGTCCTTTTTACCTCATGCTACAGTGAAGAAATTTAATATTATCTGAGCATTCCCTCTGTCATAACAGATTTTACAATGGCAGTGATTGAAGTATTTTAACAATGTGGGCTTTGGTGTCAGGATAATCTGAATTTATATGCTGTCTTTTCCACTTACTATTTTGATCACCCCAGGCAAGTTACCTTGTGTCTCTGTGAAACAGGGATGCCAATACCTACGTTAGGATAATTATTAGAATTAAAATATATAAGAAAGGCTTTTCACAAGACTTGGGAAAAAATCAAACCTATATTGCTATGAGCCTAGGCCACCAAGTAGTAAAATAAACAACCCATATGCAGAGACAAATAGAATTTTACAGTAGCTCCTGGGTACTCCAATGTTCATAACCCGACACTGAAAGAAGCAGCTCACATCCTGAACTGAGTGACAAGGACTGTGAAGTGGACAGGTGGCCTTCAGTGATGTCACAGAAGAGCATAAAACAGAATCGAGCTGTGGTTGCTTAGCTCCCATTGAGATGTTTAAGAAGAAAACCTCCTTTCTGCTAAGAAAAGTCACAAGCTGGGCCAGAGCCCAGCTGGCTTGCCAGAGGGCTTGGGATATATGAAAAACAGTGATAACCTAAGTTTTTTTTTCCGGATGAAACTTCAAAATAGATAAAAAATTTATGAGATGGATATTTATAGTCTATTAAGGACAAGTGCTACAAAAGATAAGACTCTTATTTCAAAAAATGTAGCTTGAAGGATTCCGGCTAAATACTGAGTTTTCCAATGGTAAAAAATATTTTTCAGGCAGTTCTTGACCAAAGGCCTTTGTATATGTAGAAGTTCCCGTGGCTTTTGTACTCCCACAACCACCCATGGTTAGAGGCATCACCACCACCATCATTGAAGCTCTCTTGGTGGGATAAGAGCAGGTAGGAATCTGACCAAGAAGTGACAGGGTGAGTGAGGAGATGGAGGTTTGGTTTATTTAAGAGTTTAGTAAAATCACGAAGGACTGAAATTCTTTTTCTCTAATTAATATTATCAGTCTGTTGGCCTTTGCTCTCAGGCTGTTCCCTTCATGAACTCAAAAGCAGCACAGAAGCGGCAATCATCACATTCTCACATGGTCAAGTCCAAAGCCAAGAAGGGGGGATAGTGGGTGTTTCTCTTCTGTATTAATCTGCTCAGGCTTCCGTAACAAAATACTCCAGTCTGGGTGGCTAAAACATTTAATTTCCCACAATCCTGAAGGATAGCAGTCCATATAAAAGTGGCAGCAAATTTGGTTTCTGGTCAGTCCTCTCTTTCCTGACTTGTAGACAGCCACCTTCTTACTGTGTTCTTACTGGGTCTTTCCTCTGTTAGCATGGCAAGGGAGCTAGCCCTGGTGTTGCTTCCTCTTCCTATAAGGACATCAGTTCTGTTGGATTAGGGCCCCACCCCATGACCTCATTTACCCCTTATTACCTCTTTATAGGCCATATCTCTAGATATAGTCATGCTGGACATTAGGGCTTCAATGTATGAATTTGGGGCTGGGGGCACAATTAAATCTATAATGCCTTACTCACATCCCTTTTAAAGTATGAGAAAAATTTTACCTAGAAGTCTCAAGCCATCTTCTCCTCCATTAAGTCATTTACTGGCAAGGGAAATAAAATGGCAACACCTGTTTCCTGGCCAGAGGCAGAGTAGGTTCAGCTTCCTCTTAAGTACCTGAATACCCAAGGAGTGAATGGAATCTGCCTTCATTAGCAAGGAAGGAGAAAAGGCTTGTGTGGAGGCAACCAAAAGCACTGGGAACAGTGGCTGTCAGAAAAATACAACTTGGAACTTTAAGAGGTTCTGTGTACTTTAAAGGAAAGGGAAAGAAGGGGCAAAAAAAAAAAAGCAAATTAGAAGAACTGACTCAACAACTGGAGTCTCTCGTTATACTATGGTATTGTGCTCATGCTTTTTCCTTTTTGCTTTTTGTGAGACGGAGTCTTGCTCTGTCACCAGGCTGGAGTGCAGTGGTGCGATCTTGGCTCACTGCAACCTCCGCCTCCCGGATTCCAACAATTCTCCCGCCTCAGCCTCCCAAGTAGCTGAGATTACAGGCATGGACCACCATGCCCAGCTAATTTTTTTGTATTTTTAGTAGAGACGGGGTTTCACCATGTTGGCCAGGATGGTCTTGATCTCCTGACCTCATGATCCACCCGCCTCGGCCTCCCAAAGAGCTGGGATTACTCCTTCACTGCCAATTTTAATATGTATTAAGTTTAACACATAGTAAACAATAGATCATATATATATAATTCATTCTTTATAATTTAATGTTTTACATATATAATCAAAAGCTTTGACTTGCTTTGAGGATGCAGTAATTTAATTTTAAGGGAGGTATATTCTCTTTCTCAAAGTACTTTTCTGTGTTCCATGCCTTCATATATTTATATTAACCCAGCAAAATCAGTTTTCCAAAATATGTTACTAAGAAAAAGTATATTGACAGATAGAAATTTGCATTTGAGGAGAGGGTGAGAAAGACAATTGTGAAGAATGAAGCATTTTAGAACAAAAAAATGTACACATATATAGAAGGCACATTTTGGATCTGAATATATCAAAGCTATTTCAAGTTTTCTGGAACGTAGAGAGGAATAGCAGGATACAGAGAGAAACAGAGAAAGGTAACTGTGAAACTGTGGCTCTTTCAAAAATTTGACTAAAATTATTATTAGGCAAAGAGTGGTCTTTTTCTCCCTTTTACTTTCAAATTTTCATAGCCCTGCCTTCACAGAATTGGAACGCATAACAAATGTGGCTTCTGTGTGTTTTTATTTTTAAATATTACCTCTGAGTCCAAGTTTTAAGTACAAAATTGAAGTATCATTTATATACAATGAAGTTCACCCTTTTAAATTTTACAGTGTGATGGGTTTTGACATATGTGTAGGGCTCTGTGATCACTATCATAGTAAAGAAACAGGACAGTGTCATCCATTCAAACAAGTTTCTTCTATCCTTTTACAGTCATCCTTTTACAGTCAACCTCCTACCCAGACTTAGCCCAGGCAGCCAGTGATTTGATTTTTGCCTGTATACTTTTCCCTTTTCCAGAAGGTCATACAAATAGAATCATATGGTGTGAAGCCTCAGGCTTCCACATGATACCTTTCAAGTTTGCTTTGGGCTGAATGTTTGTGTTCCCACAAAATTCATATGTTGAAGCCCTAACCTTCAATGTGATGGTATTTCCAGATGGAGCATTTAGGAAGTAATTAGGTCATGAAGTGGAGTCCCTTATGATAAGAGATACAAAACAGCTTGTCTCCTTGCCCCCCATCTCTTTCTCTCTTTCTCTCTCTCTGTCTCTTTGTCCTATGCCATGGAAAGATAGAAGACAGTTGCCTGCAAACCTTAAGAGGGCCCTAACCCAGTCCCCATATCTATGAGCACCTTAATCTCAGATGTCCAGCCTCCAGAACCGTGAGAAATAATTGTTTATTGTTTAAACCACTCAGTGTATAGTATTTTGTGACAGCAGCCTGAGCTGATTAAGACAGTAATTAGTACAGAAAAGTGGGAAACAGTGTAATAAATATGTAAAACTGTGGAAACAGCTTTGGAATTGGATAATGGGTGTAGGTTAGAAAAGTTTTGATGTATGTGCTAGAAAAAGCCAATATTCCTGTGAAGGGAATTTTAAAGGCAATTCCAGTATTGGCTCAGAGTAAAAAGAAGAAAGCTGTGGAGAAAGCCTCTGTCATCTTAGAGAATACATAAATAATTATGTATAGAAAGTTGATTGAAATATGGTTGTCAGAGACCATTCTGATGAAATCTCAAACAGAAATGAAGAACATGTTATTAAAAACTTGATGAAAGGCAGTGTTATAAAGTGGCAAAGAACTTGGCTAAATTGTGATTGTGTTCTAGTGTTCTGTTGAAGGTACAACTTGTGAGGGATGAAATTGGGTGTTTAGTTGAGGGAGATATCTAATCGAAGTGTTGAAGCGGCATCTTGGTTTTTTTCTGACTGCATATTGTGAAATGAAAAAGGGGAGAAATAAAGATGGAATTGTTAGGCAAACATATATTAGAACTTAAAGATTTGGAAAATTCTAAGCCTGCCTGTCTATGTTACAAAAAATGAGAGAGTATATTCAGAAGAAAAAACTAAGGGTATGGCAAACCAACCTTTGTTGAGGTTAGTGTGGGTGTGACCCATAGACTTAATTGGCCATCTCCCCAGAAGCCAAGGATAGAGAGGAAATAAGCCACCAGAAAAACTACCAGATGGGACTAAAGGAAACAGAGAAAGTGAGACCTAATGAAGGAAACTGAATGTATGCTATCATTGAAGAAAAGGTGAAAAGGACTTCAAAGGTGACTTGGAGATCATCAGGGACACCACCTGGATGTCAGGAGGGCAGGGTTGGGGCATAGAAGGAGCTACTGCAGAGCTGCCCTACAGAGCAAAGGGAGTGATATAGCCATGCCACCCCAGTGGGCCCATAAGACCAAGCATTGGGAGACAAAGAGGATTGTTCTTGAGCCTTAAAATCTCATGGGATTTGATGTCCTATGTTTTGGACTCGCTTGGGGCCTATTACCCTTCCTCCTCTCTCATTTTTTTCCCTTTGTAGTGGGAGTGTCTATCCTGTGCCTCTCCCACCATTACATTTCCAAGGCACATAACTTGTTTCGTTTCACAGGTTCACAGCTGGAGGGGAGTTTCGACTCAGAATGACTTTTACTTTGAGTCTCACCCATATCTGATTTACATGATATTTAAATGAGACTTTGGACTTTAGACATTAGGATTGATGCTGGAGCGAGTTAAGACTTGTGACATTTTGGGGAGAAATGTGTGTGTTTTTTATATGTGAGAAGGACACAAATTACAGGCAATTGGGGTGGAGTGCTATGGACTGAATAGTGTCCCCCTGCAAAAAAATAATAATAATAATAATTGAAGCCTAAACCTTAATGTGATGGTATTTGGAGGTGAGACCTTTGGGAAGTAAGTACATCATGAGGGTGGAGCCTTCCTAATGGAATTAGTGCTCTTATAAGAAGAGACACACGAGAGCTTGCTCTCTCTTTTTCTGTCTCTCCGCTCCACCATGTGAGGATACAAGGAGAAGGTAGCCATATGCAAACCAGGAAGAATGTTCTTACTGGACACCAGATCTGCCAATGCCTTGACCTCAGACTTACAGCCCCTAGAACTGTATGAAATAAACTGCCAAATTGTTTTAGAGAGTGGCTTTATCAGTTTACATTCATATTAGCTGTATATGAGTTCCCAGTTGCTCCATGCCATTGTCAGTACGTGATATTGTCGGTCTTTTGCATTTTAAACATTCTAGTAGGTGCGTAGCGGTATTTCCTTATGGATTTAATTTGCATACTCTAATTTGCTAATAATGTTATGCAGGTCCTTTTTAGTAGCTTGGAAAGAATATCATGAGTTCTATAGAATCTAAGACACACAGAGGGAGAGAGAGAGAAAAGAATGGAAGAAAGAAATGAAGGAACAAAAGAGGGAAGGAGAAAGAATAGGATTGGATTTTGTGTTACAATCAAATGGTAACTTTATAGTAAATGTTGGAAGCCTGAGCAAGAGCGTACATTCTGGAATGCTTACTTCACTTCACAGAAGTTAAATTAAAAAGTGAGGCAAAGTAGAAGGAAGCCCAATGAGGGAAAAACAAGGAACCAACATATGTACTATTAGCAAGTTATTTCACATGTACATAACATTGAGAATATGTCCAAATAAAAGCTAAGCAAGTAAAGGTATCTACTGAATGTAATTCACGTAAATTCTGACAGTGTGTCACTTAGAATACTGCTTAGAAGATGTTTTGATAAAAATTTGGAGGTCAAAAGAAACTGCTTAGAAATTGATATCATGGGTCAGAACATAATCATGGAGAAATTGAGATGCAAGCCAAGAGTGCAAGGAAAGCAACAAGAGGAACTCCATGCTGATACGAGGTATTTCTCTAAGAATCTTTTATATTCTCCTGTGCCTTTATAAAATGCCTGACACATAAAAGGACTCCATAAAAGCATGAAGGAGAGTTTGATGACAACGTGAGTCTTCTAGGTGGGCTTAAGTGGGCAAGAAATGTGAGGGATTCCATGCTGTTCACCAACAGTGTATTGGTCAACTATGCTAAATTACTGATGGTTGACAAGACATTGACTAGATGGCATTTCAATACCCCTGTGAATGCATCAAGTTAATAATTTTTAAGAGAAGGTATTGGATATCTATTTTGAGATTAACACTATATCCTGAATTCCAAAAACATGTCTATATATGTAAACATATGGTATAACCTTTACCCAGAAATTATTTATACTTTAATTGAGATGAAAAAATTGTAAGCATTGTCACAGCTGAGGGATCATTCTTTTAGTAGCTATAGCTGCTTGGAATCTTGAGTAACTGCAAGAAAAAATGAGAGTAGTATGCTTCTCAAAGTAGTGATAGATTTTATTGCTGCCTCAATACCCACTGGCATTATGACAGCAGGTCATAACCTTTTTCAAGACTATCTTGAAAAAATTGGCACAAATATTTTATTGATAAAATTTTGTCCCTTAATGCACTCTACAAATTCTACCCCTCATCTCATAACAATCTATACTGCATGGGTGGATAACCAGCAAAGCTTCTGATATTTTTGGGTTTTTTTCCAGAGGGGTTGGGGTCTACTGTCCTGTTCTTTTACTTTGAGTAATCCAGTTCATCAACTAATTAATTTTAATGTTCCTAAAGTCCTTGTATTCTTCCCTTCAAAGTCTGCAACCATATGTGAAATTTTTGAGATGCACAATTTTTATTTAGAGGCTGGACAAAATTAAGTTCCTCTCAAGAGAGGCATTAGCACTGAAGAAAATAGGTACAGAAAAGTGTATTCTAAAGCACTTAGCCAGGAAACCAAAATAAAAAGAAAACTAACTGTACAAAGTTACTGTGAAAAATAAAAGGATATAATAGTGTCTTCAAAGTAGAAGTTTATCCTTCTCAGCAGTCCACAGATGATATGGTGGTTTCAGGGTACCAAGGACCCATTACTCTGCGATCCTCAGGACTTCCTCCTCTGGATGCAGAATGGCTACTCCAGCTCCCACTATCACATCCCCATTCCACTGATTAGTAAGGGAAAGAGGAAGGAAAGTCTACAGGACATAATCTTCTGTTTTATAACATGACCCAACTTGTATACATCAGATATTCACTTTTTTTTTTTTTATCAAAACCTAGTCACTTAGCTAAATACAGCTTCAAATGAGGCTGGAAAATGTAGTCTTTAGCTGGGATACCAAATGTCTATATTCTAGGACATAGTCATGGACATTACCATGAACAAATTGAGAGGCAATCCAAGTGTAAGGAAGCAGCAAGAGGGATTCCATGCACATATGAGGTATTTTTCCAAGAATCTTTTATTCCTGCCTTATATCTTGTCTTGTGCTTTTATAAAATGCCTGACACATAAAATGACTCCATAAATGAATGAAGGAAAGTCTGATGATAACTTGAGTCTTCTAGTTGGGCTTATGTGGAGCAAGAAATTGGAAGGATTCCATGATGTTCACCAACATTTTTATTACTGTTGAAAAGAGGAAAAATGGTAATTGGAGAGACCACCAGTTGTCTCTGAAATGTACCATCTTCTTTAATACCTCCTCTTCCCTTCCTTGGAGATTCAAGGCATCACAAAATCCTGTAGGTTTTATCAACCAGACCTCACTTTCTTGTTTCTCCATCTTCAGATATTTTAAATTATTAAAATATCTTCATAATTTACTTCACTTTATCCACTTTGGCTTCTTTACAATCAATTCTCTATTTTTCAAGGAACGTGCTCTTTCCAGTATTCAGATATATTCACCTTATCAATTGATACTAACTTTTCTTAGATATAAAATACACAAACTCCACTAGGATAAGAACTGTATTTGTTTTGTTCATTATTACATCTCCTGTACCTATCATAGAGTAAATGTACCAAAAAAAATTTGCTAAGTACATTTAATAAATATTCAATTAATATTTTTTGATTTTAAGTAAAGGAGAGAATCCGGTATTCACACAGTAATTCCTGGAAAGATAATATGGTATTTGAAAGTGACTCCAATGAACACGAATTTGAGGCTATTTCTCCTAGAAAAAAATTTGGAGGGGGAAAGGGTTATGGTTAAATCAGTTAAGCTAATAGATAAAAGGGCCATAATTCTTAGAGAAAATGTAGGTGTTAGTCATTCCCTTTGACCAGCTGCAGTGTTGCCTCAACTTTCTTGGTGAAATTTTCCATGCCCTTCTGAAGTATTTTGTCACTTGAATGGACTCTTTCCATAAACTTCAGCATTTCAAAAATGAATTTATCTGGCAAGTACGTTTTCACGTATAATAATTAAAGTTCAACTTAAATCTTATGATAGCCATATATCAAGACATGTTTAATTAAAGAAGCCTCAAGTCACAAACATCTAGAGGTAATTTACTCTACCGAGTCTTATCTAATTTTCTAAAAATTTACATTGCCAGAAAAACCACTGTCCTTTGTTTAGCGCACTTATAAACATTTCCAACATAATTTTTTGTCAACCCTCTTTTTGTGTTTGTACATGAAATACAATTATTTTACATACATGCTTTCTATGCTAACATTAGGGAATAAAATTGTGTGGAAACGTCTTCAGGGAATAGAAGAGTACATGATTCCTTATAAAAAATGAAATGCCATAGGCTAAGTATTATGCTTCTAAAATTCCACCTTTATTCTTGACAAATATAAATCCAGTAATAAAGATGACTCTTAGACTGTGTTGCAAATTCAGTTGACTATAATACTCATATTCTGACTGGGCTAATTTCTTGAGTTTAAAAATTGTTTTTTCTTGTGTAATATAAAAGTTTAAGAGCAAGTGAATGTGCATACATATTAAAACTTGGAAGAAATAAGTATCAGATCTTTATAGATTTAATCTTACTTTCTTCCAAGATATTTTAAAGCAATCTTGATTCCACATATAAGATGGAGTAGATTTTCTTTTGATTATGTAGTAACTTTTTCAGGTTACTTGAAAATAGTTATTATTACTTGAAAAGGTAATTTATCACTATTATATTGAAAAAGCATTTATTAAGCAACTAATTATGCATAACTAGGCTAGGTGAGCACAGTTACAAAATGTAATTTATGAAGTTACATAAATATGGGAAACTGAAAGAGTTAGGTAAAATATTAAATGTATTAATATCACGAAGGTTTTTCATCATGCATTGATTGAAGATTGTCTACTAAGTGTATCGTAAGGTAGGTCATGTGGCAGGATAGTCTGGGAGCATAGACAATTGGGATGGGGCTCAGATGAGTAATCATAGATGTTTTTATTCCATGCAACAGGGAGTATTAATCGTGGAAGTGAGCAAGTCGACATGACGGTTCTTCTTGGGTTTAGTTAGACTGCTAATATAATTTTACCAAATAGACAATTATCAGAAATAATTAAAATACCTTAACACATGAATTCAATATTTCAGCAGCTTTTCATGGCTTTTTCCTAACAAGAGTTCTTTTATACTGCCTGTAAAAATTGTTTATATATCTTCTTTTATTAAATACTTATCTTAATATTAAAACATATTTCCTATCACTGCTTCATGTATCCTTAAAATTTATCTTGGTATCAATTTCCACACATTATTAAAATCTCCCTTAAATTCATTTTATAACAAAATTCAATTTTAGTCTTATAAAGGTTTTTAATAAAAGTGAACAATATTACCTTTAGTCTCATTTTTTGATCAGGATTTTGGTTTTGAAAAGCATTCCAGTTCCATTAATATAAAAGTAAAAAAAATAAAATCAAAGTTCAGGCTTTTGGGTACAGCCAACTTCAAGTATGTGAGTATGCTTTGACAATTATAATCACCAGGTATACTTATGTTTATCTTCAGGCTAATCAACAACTCCTCACACATGCCATTGTCAGCATCATCAACCCATATTTATTGAATATGGAGCATTGTGAAAAACAATAGCAACTCACAATGATACACAGTATCTTCCACAAGGTATTGAGAATTTTAAATATGCATTCCCTTTGTGGTTTCAGAGTTGTACAAAAATAAAAGAAGGAGTCAGAGAGAGGAAGTATAAAAATTGTGGTAAATATAATTCCTTGCTTACCACACAGCCTTCTGTTTTTCTCATCATCATAAATCCAGTTTTGTTCAGCAGCAATGTGCCTGGATCCAAGGAAAGATATCAGTTTTGCCCAGACTGGTGATCTTCATGAGACTTAAGAAGCTTCAAAGTCTTCATTGAGCAGGACTTTCTGATCATAGCATCATTTGTATTCATCTTGGCCCCTCACAACTCACGTTCCACTTCTGTTTTGGGCATGATAACAATTTTTTAAAAATGCTGTTGGGTTTATGAATATCTTTTAGGGGGCAGTACCACTCTTAGTTGAGAAACAATAGTCTAAACTAATCATGGTAATCTTGTTTTCTTTTGCCAGTTTTTGTTGTAAGAGGACCAATATGACCTAGTTCTCATGAATGATATGCCAGGGTAACTCCCATGGTTTGTTTCTGGGAAACTTCTAATTTCCTAACAAAAGACATAGCATTGGAGAAAGAGTTTTGTCTTGCTCTTTTTCACTCTTCCAGCTTTGGATATTGTAGAGAAAGAATGAGATATCTGGAATATTAACAGTGGTCTTGTGACACTGAAGCAGAAAGCCTGACTGTAAAAGGCACTCACACCAAGAACGACAGAGTAGTATAAAACATCGTAGGCCCTGAAAGATATGGTTGAACTGCTGAAACATGCTAGGAAGATTGTAAAGGTGGTTATTGTTTACAGTTTAATTAGCAAAATATTCAACTACTACAGAGTATCACAATGCAGAACATTTTAAAAGACCTACCCAATGCATTTTGTTGTGTTGAATATTTTCTTACAGACTTCATTTTTAGGAAATTGCACAAATATAGTGGTCCTAAGGAGAATATTGTAGGAACGCCACAATAAAAAGAAAGTAAATTAAAACTATTTATTTTAAGGGTTCATGAAAATTGTATTTTGTATAGAGCAAATGTAACTTAAAGGATGCCTTAGGGGACACCTCAGCACACATCTAATCCAGTTGTCATCATATGCTTCTTTTTAATATATAATAACCTAATAAAGTGGGACAGTGTCAGCCTGAACACTTCTACAATATAGTACTTAACAACTTCCAAGGCATCCCATTGCGTTTTTGGATAGCTTTCAGATTTGAAAATATGCCACATCTTCATTCCAAATCAGGCCCCCAATCCTTCTCCTGCATTGTTTCTACATCTGAAGCCCTAAAGGAAAAAAAAAAAAAATTATATATATATATATATATGTGTGTGTGTGTGTGTGTGTATACATATAATCTTTTTTCTTGCTAACAGGTTCTAATTAGGCAAGGTTAATAATAGGAAGGAAAAGATAACCTGTGGGATGAAATAAAAATATGAGATGTCAGGAAATCCTAATGTGGCATAAATAGTTCTTGCTAAATGGCCTTGTACATCTCCTGCTCAGCCTGTTTGGTCTTCAACTTGCCATCTATTCTTTGCATATTTAGTACAATTAAACCTGCCATCCTCAAGCTCTAAAAATGAACAACACACTCCATATGTTCATAGCTATTTTACAAGGGACCAAAAAAATGGCAGACATCCATCCTTGTGTTCACGCCAAAGTGCAATTTGTCGATTGAAAGATATTAGTTGATACAGTGGAAATGGGCTGGAAAACCTCATTTGGCATGCCAACAGAGCTCTTATACAATGATTTCAAATTTTAAAAATAGACCATGGCCAACCTTCAACTCAGAAGTGACTTGGATCAGGCTATTTAGTGCTTATAAAACAGTTACTAAACATGTCATCAGACAAATCCTAAGCAATGTGCATATAATGTTCCACTAAAACGAATTCTGTTATTTTTGTTATGCTTTCTTTTGTTTGTTACAGAAGAAAACTATTAGCTATCCCAGAAGAATGTATTTCAACTTTTGTCAATTTGGGAATATATTGAGGTCTTAAGTTTTATCAAATTCAATTTTTGTATGTTGTACGGTGAGGACAATTATTAATAGGAACAAATTTATACAAAACTATTTCTTCTGTTCCTGAAATAACTCATAATTTTCAATAACAAATAGAAGCAATCAACTGTAATCAATTTTAAATTAAAAAAAGAAGTGGATCTTTACCTTGAGGTAATTGAAGTTGCTATCTAGGATTAGAAAATAACTCATAATCTTTAGAAGATGATTATATATGATAAAACTGGACTTAATTTTCCCTCAAAAGAATGTTAACTTATAAGTCATAAAACTTTTTCTTTTGGTTCATAATATCTGGGAGTTGGGGATGTGGAGAGTATAGTTTGAAAGATGAGAAGAGATATTAACCATTACTAATATAGTATAGCTATTATATTATGGGTTTATCATTATAATTAAAGATAATCACATTTGAAAGAAATGTTTATTAATAAACATACCACCCATTATTACTGGAAATATGTATAGCAATGGGTGAAAACAAATTGACAAGAAGAAACCATATAAATGAATACACAGTCTAGAATTGCATTCTACACTTAAGGCAATGATCTAGATGAACTTAAGAGTAGATTGAAAATGACCTAAGAGTCAGTGAACTTAAAAGTAGACCAATAGAAATAAAAGAGGACACAAACAAATGGAAGAACATTCCATGCTCATGGATAGGAAGAATCAATATCATGAAAATGGCCATAGTGCCCCAGGTAATTTATAGATTCAATGTCATCTCCATCAAGCTACCAATGACTTTCTTCACAGAACTGGAAAAACTACTTTAAAGTTCATATGGAACCAAAAAAGAGCCTGTATTGCCAAGACAATCCTAAGCCAAAAGAACAAAGCTGGAGGCATCACACTACCTGACTTCAAACTACACTACAAGGCTACAGTAACCAAAAGAGCATGGTACTGGTACCAAAACAGAGATATAGACCGACGAAACAGAATAGAGCCCTCAGAAATAATATGACACATCTACAACCATCTGATCTTTGACAAACCTGACAAAAACAAGAAATGGGGAAAGAATTCCTTATTTAATAAGTGGTGCTGTGAAAACTGGCTAGCCATATGTAGAAAGCTGAAACTGGATCCCTTCCTTACACCTTATACAAAAATTAATTCAAGGTGGATTAAAGACTTAAATGTCAGACCTAAAACCATAAAAACCCTAGAAGAAAACCTAGGCAATACCATTCAGGACATAGGCATGGACAAGGACTTCATGTCTGAAACACCAAAAGCAATAGCAACAAAAGCCAAAAATGACAAATGGGATCTAATTAAACTAAAGACCTTCCGCACAGCAAAAGAAACTGCCATCAGAGTGAACAGGCAACCTACAGAATGGGAGAAAATTTTAAAATCTATCCATCTGACAAAGGGCTAATATCGAGAATCTACAAAGAACTCACACAAATTTACAAGAAAAAAACAACGCCATCAAAAAGTGGGAGAAGGATAGGAACAGACACTTCTCAAAAGAAGACATTTATGCAGCCAACAGACACATAAAAAAATGCTCATCATCACTGGCCATCAGAGAAATGCAAATCAAAACCACAATGAGATACCATCTCACACCAGTTAGAATGGTGATCATTAAAGTCAGGCAACAACAGGTGCTGGAGAGGATGTGGAGAACTAGGAACACTTTTACACTGTTGGTGGGACTGTAAACTAGTTCAACCATTATGGAAGATAGTGTGGCGATTCCTCAAGGATCTAGAACTAGAAATACCATTTGACCCAATGATCCCATTACTGGGTATATACCCAAAGGATTATAAATCATGCTGCTATAAAGGCACATGCACACATATGTTTACTGTGGCACTATTCACAATAGCAAAGACTTAGAACCAACCCAAATGTCCACCATCAATGATAGACTGGTTTAAGAAAATGTGGCACATATACACCATGGAATACTATGCAGCCATAAAAAAGGATGAGTTCATATCCTTTATAGGGAGACGGATGAAGCTGGAAACCATCATTCTCGGCAAACTATCACAAGGACAAAAAACCAAATACCGCATGTTCGCACTCATAGGTGGGAATTGAACAATGAGAACACTTAGACACAGGAAGGGGAACATCACGAACTGAGGCCTGTCGTGGGGTGGAACTCAGTGCTGCCTTGTGACGGTGGAAAGAAACATGGGGTGGAATATACCTAATGTAAATGACGACTTAATGGGTGCAGCACACCAGCTTGGCACATGTATACATATGTAACAAACCTGCATGTTGTGCACATGTACCCTAGAACTTAAAGTATAATACAATAAAAAAAAAAGAGTACATTGAAAATGACCTAAGAGTCAGTGAACTTAAAAGTAGACAAATAGATATTTTTTCAATTTGAAAAACAGAGAACAAAATGATATTTTTTAAAAATGACTGGTGCCTCAGGACTCATCAAGAGACAATATCGGAAATATATTTGGGTTCAAGGGTGGGACAAGATGGCGAAGTAGAACACTCCAGCGATAGTTCCCCCAACAGGAGCACCAAATTGAACAACTGTGCATACAAGAAAGCACCTTCATAAGAACCAAAAATCAGGTGAGCGATTACAGTCCCTGGTTTTAACATCACATCAAGGAAAGAGACAGTGAAGAGAGTAGGAAAGACAGTCTTGAATTGCTAACACCACCTTTCTCATCCCCCAGCAGCAGCCACATGACATGGAGAGACAGTATGTGCTTGGAGGAGAGAGAGCGCAGTGACTATGGGCTTTGCATTGGAACTCCGTGCTGCCTTGTCACAGTGGGAAAAAAACATGGGGTGGATTCAGCTGGTGCCCACAAAGGGAACATTTAGATCAGCCCTAGCTAGAGGGGAGGTATCCATCCCAGCAGTCAGAACCTGAGTTCCAGCTAGCCCCACCACCATGGGCTGAACACCCTAGATTCCCATATAAACTTGAAGGGTAGACTAGGCCATGAGGACTGCAATTCCTAGGGAGGTCTTGGCACTGTGCTGGGCTAGGAGCCAGTGGACTTGGAGTGCACATGACACCAGCCAGGGTGACCAAGGGGGGAGTGCTTGCATCACCCCTTCCCCATCCCAAGGCAGGGCAGTTCACAGTTCCAGGAGAGACTCCTTCCTTCAGCTTGAGGAGAGTAAAGAGGATGTTGTCTTGCAACTTGGATACCAGCTTAGGCAAAGTAAAATAGGGCACCAGGCAGAGTTCTAAGGTCCCCATCCAGGCCCTAGTTCCTGGATGATATTTTTAGACCTACTCTGCCAGAAGGGATCCCACTGCCTTGAAGAGAAGGACCCAGACCTGGTGGGATTCATCACCTGCTGTCTAAAGAGCCATTGGACCTTGAATAAATATCAGTGGTATCAAGGCAGTACTCACCACAGGCCTTGGGTGAGAGCCAGGGCCATGCTGGCTTTAGGTGTGACCCAGCACATTCCCAGTGGTGAGACCATGGGAAGAGATTTCTTCTGCTTGAGGAAAGGAGAAGGAAGAGTAAAAGAAACTTTGTCTTGCAACTAGGACACCAGCTTGGCCACAGTGGTACAGGCCATAGTGGGTCACAGACTCCTAAGGCACATTTCTGGATCTGCCCTGCACCAGAGCCCCCTGCTGCCATGAAGAGACATAACCAGGCCTGAAATCACTTACCACAAGTTGACTGAAGAGCCCTAGGGCCTTCAGCGAACATTAGTCGTAGTTCGGCAATATTTGTCACAGGCCTAGAGTGGTTGGGTCCGTGGGAAGAGAATCCTTCTGCATAAGGAGAGAAGGGAGAAGAATGGGAAGAAGCTTTTCTTGGGGCTTGGGTGCCAATGTAGCTGAACTAGAATAAAGCCCCAAGTAGATCCCAAAGGTTTCCCACTATAGGCCCTGGCTCCCAGACAGCATTTCTGGACCTACTATGGGCCAATGGAAAACTTGCACCCCGGAAAGGAGGGAAACAAGCCTGGCTGGATTCACCATCTGCTGACTGAAGAGCCCTTGGGCCTTGGGTGAGCATTAGTGTCAGCCAGGCAGTGGTACCTACAGACCTTGGGCAAGACCCAATACTGTGCTAGCTTCAGGTAAGACTCAGCATAGTCCCAGTGGTGGTGGTCACAGGGGTGCTTATGTTACCCCTCCCCCAGCTCCAAGCAGTTCATTTGTTTGAGGGAAAGTAAGGGAAGAGAACAAGAATCTCTGCCTGGTAATCTAGAGAATTCTCCTATATCTTACTCAAGACCAACAACACAATGTCTCTATAAACCTGCAAGAGTCACAGTGTTACTAGGCTAGGGGTGACCCCTAATGCACATAGAATTGCAGTAACCAAAGATTTGGATCACAACACTGAATTCCCGTTGAATACCGGGAAAACCCACCCAAGAAAGATGAGTACAAACAAGCCCAGACTGTGAAGACTATAATGAATACCTAACTCTTCATTGCCCAAACATTGATGAACATCCACAAGCATCAAGACCATCCAGGAAACATGACCTCACCAAACAAACTAAATAAAGTAACCGTGACCAATCTGTGACCTTTCAGACAGAGAATTCAAAATAGCTGTTTTGAGGAAGCTTGATGAAATTCAAGATAAGACAGAGAAGAAATTCAGAATCCTGACAGATGAATTTAACAAAAAGACTGAAAATGTAAATTCTGAAGCTGAAAAATGCAATTTGACATACTAGGAATGCATCAGAGCCTCTCAACAGCAGAATTGATCAAGCAGAAGAAAGAATTAATGAGCTTGAAGACAGGCTATTTGAAGATACAGTCAGAGGATTCAAAAAATAATTTTAAAAATGAAGCATACCTACAGGATCTAGAAAATAGCCAAAAAAAAAAAAAAATCAAAGAGTTAGTAGAGAGAGAGAGATTGGGGTAGAAAGTTTATTCAAACAAATAATAATGGAGAACTTTCCAAACCTAGAGAAAGATATTAATGTTCAAGTACAAAAAGGTTATAGAATACCAAGCAGGTTCAACCCAAATAAGAATATCACAAGGCATTTAGTAATCCAACTCGCAAAGATCGAGGATAAAGAAAAGATTCTAAAAGCAGCTAGAGAAAATTAACATACAAAGGTGCTCCAATATGTCTTGCAGCAGATTTCTCAGTGGAAACTTTACAGGTCAGGAAGGAGTGGATGACATATTTCAAGTGCTGAAGGAAAACAAACAACCAACCTTTTATCCTGGAATCTAGTAAAAATATCCTTCAAACATGAAGGAGAAATAAAGATTTTCTGAGACAAGCAAAAGCTGAGGGGTTTCATCAACACCAGAACTGTCCTACAAGATGGTAAAGAGAGTTCTTCAGTCTAAAAGAAGAGGACGTAAAGAAGCAATAATAAATAATCTAAAGGTGCAAGACTCAGTGGTAATAGTAGGTACACAGAAAAACACAGAATATTATATCTCTGTAACTGAGGTGTGTAAACAACTCATATCTTGATTAGAAACACTAAAAGATGAACCCATCAAATATAACTACAAAAATTTTAAGACATAGACAATATAAGATATAAATAGAAACAACAAGCAGTTAAAAACCAGGAGGGATGAAGTTCAAGTGCAGAGTTTTTGTTAGTTATCTCATTTTTTGTTTGTTAGTCCATTTGTTTTGGCAATCAGGGTTGTACTGTCATTAGTTTAAAATAATGGGTCATAAGATGTTATTTGCAAGCCTCATGACAAACCTGAAGTCAAAAAACATACAACAGACACACAAAAAATAAAAAGCAAGAAATTAAAACATACCAATAGAGAAATCACCTTTACGAAAAGGAGGGTAGGAAGGAAAGGAAAAGGGAAGAAAAGACCACAAAACACTCAGAAAACAAATAACGAAATGGTAGGAGAAAGTCCTTACTTACCAATAACAACATTGAAGATTAACAGATTAATCTTTTCTCTCAGAAGACACAGATTGGCTGAATGAATGGATTAAAAACAAGACCCAAGATTATATTGCCTACAAGAAAAACACTTAGCCCATAAAGACACACGTAGACTGAAAATAAAGGAATGGAGAAAGATATTCCATGCAAATGGAAACACAAAAAAGGGCAGGAGTAGCTATACGTATATCAGATAAAATAGATTTCTAGATAAAAACTATAAAAAGAGACAAAGAATGTCATTATTTGATGACAAAAGGGTCAGTTCAGCAAAAGGAGGTAACAATTGTAAATACATGTGTACCCAACACTGGCCAGGTAAGCAGCAGTTGAGCGAGCAAAGCTTCATCTATATTTACACCTGCTCCCCATTACTAGCATTACTGCCTGAGCTCTGCCTCCTGTCAGATCTGTGGTAGAATTCGATTCTCATAGGAGTGTGAACCCTATTTTGAACTGTGCATACAAGGGATCGAGGTCACAGGATCTTTAGGAGAATTTAACCCTGATGATCTGTCACTGTCTTCCATCACACCCACATGGGACCATCTGCTTGCAGGAAAACAAGTTCAGGGCTCCCACTGATTCTACATTATGGTGAATTGTATAATTATTTCATTATATATTACAATGCAATATTAATAGAAATAAAGTGCAAAATAAATGCAATACACTTGAATCATCCCAAAATCATCCCCGTCACCCTCATTCCATGGAAAAATTGTCTTCCATAAAACCAGTTCTTGGTGCCAAAAAGTTGGGGACCACTGTTTTACTATGTCTTATAAGTTTTGGTATGTTGTATTTTGTTTTGATTCTTCTCTAAGTGTTTCCTAATTTCCCTTGTAATTTCTTTCTTGGTACATTGGTTACTTAAGAGTGGTGTTTAATTTCCATAAATTTGTGAATTTTCCAGTTTTTCTTCTGTTATTGATATCACTTCACCCTATTTTGGTCACAGAAGATAGTTTGCATGATAACAATGTTTTCTGATCTGTTGAAACTTAATTTGTGGCCTAATATGTTGGTTTACACTGGAAAATGTCCCAGCTGCACTTGAGAAAATTTTATATGCTCTTGTTGTTGCTTACATCTGTTAGATCTAGTAGGTTCATTGTGGTTTAAGCCCTGTGTTCTTACTTGCCTTTGGTGTGGTTTTTCTCTCCAGTATTGACAATGGGTATAGATGTCTCCAACTGGGATTGTAGAACTATTCCTCCCTTCAATTCTATCAGTTTTTGATTTATATATTTTGATGGTCTGTTGTAATGTGTGTAAATACTTATAATTATTATGTCTTCTTGCTGTATTGAAATTTTCATTAGTATATAATGTCCTTCTTTGTCTCTTGTAATGTGTTTTAATTTAAAATCTATTTGGCCTAATTAATATACCCACCCTTGCTCTCTTTTGGGTAACAGTTGCATGGAATATCTTTTTCCATCTTTTCACTTTCAATCTATAACTTTAGATTTAAATTGAGTCTCTTATAGTCAATGTATAGTTTTGTGTTTTGGGTTTTCTTTTTAGATGGAGTCTTGCTCTGTCACCTAGGCTGGATTGCAGTGGTGGGATCTCGGCTCACTGCAATCTTCACCTCCCAGGTTCAAGCGATTCTCGTGCCTAACTCTCTCAAGTAGCTGGGATTACAGGCATGCGCCACCATGCCTGGCTAGTTTCTTTTTAGTAGAGGCTGAGTTTCACCATGTTGGCTAGGCTTGTCTTGAACTCCTGACCTCAGGTGATCCACCCTCCTCAGTCTCCCAAATTGCTGGATTACAGGCATGAGCCACCACACCCAACTAGACAATGTATAGTTGGTCATATGTTTTTATACATTCTGCCAATCTGTCTTTTTATTGGAGAATTGAATCTATTTACACTTAAAGTATTACCAATAAGTAGGGATTTATAGTTGGCCCTTGAACAACAATGGAGTTATAGGCACTAACCCCCCCCACCATGCAGTCAAAAATTTGTGTATAATTTTAACTCTACAAACCTTAATTACTAATAACTTATGGTTGACTGGGAGCTTTACCAATAACACAAGCAAATAACACGTATTTTCTATATTATATGTGTTATACTGTATTCTAATAATAAAGTAAGCTAGAGAAAATAAAATGCTATTAACCAAATCATAAGGAAGTGAAAATATACTTAGTATTCCTTAAACAGAAATAGAACATCATAAAGGTCTTCATCTTGGTCAATTTCACATTGAGTAGGCTGAGGAGAAGAAAGAAGAGGAGGGGATGGTCTCAATGTCTTAGAGATGGCAGAGGCAGAAAATGTGGAGGAGGTAGAAAAGGAGACAGGAGAGGCAGAAACATTTTGTGTAACTTTGAAAAAATCTGTATAGGAGTGAACCTGAACAGTTCAAACCCGTGTTTGTCAAGAGTCACCTGTACCTCTGTCACTTTTCCATTTGTCTTCTATTTTCCATATAGTGTTTTTTCCCTAATTTCCTGCATTATTTTCTTATTTGTGTTGTTTTTTGTAGTGAAATATTTAAATTCCCTTTTCATTTCCTTTTTCGTGTATTTGGTAACTATTTTCTTTGTGGTTATTATGGGCATTACATCTAACATCCTGAAGTTACAACACTCTAATTTGAATTCATACCAACTTACCTTCAATAACATATAAATCTCTGCCGTTTACAACTTTGCCCCATGCCCTCTTGGTTGCTAATACCACAAAATTACATCTTTATACACTGTATATTCCCAAAATCAAAGTGATAATTTTAATGCATTAGTTTTTAAAGTTATATAAAAAACTAAATGTGCAGTTGCAAACCAAACTTAGAATTGCACTAGCTTTTAGAGTAATAATTTATTTTTTTAGTGTATTAGTACTTAAGTAGAAAACAAAAAGTGAAGTTAGAAACCTTTGTACAGTAATACTATCTTTTATACTTACATGTGTATTTACCTTTATTGAGATTTTCTTTTTCTTCATATGGCCTCAAGTTACTGTCCAATGTCTTTTCATTTTACCCTACAGAACTCCTTTAAGCATTTCTTGCAGGGGAAGTCTGCTCATAATCAGTTGACTCAGGTTTGTTTATCTGGGAATATTTAATTTCTTCCTAACTTTCAAGGACACTTTTGTCAGATATAGGAATTTTGGTTGATCGGTTGTTTTAGGACTTTGAATGTACCATCCCATTGACTTCTGGCCTCCAAAGTTTCTGATTAGAAAGCTGTTGATAATCTAATTGAGGATAACTTCAATATGATGAGTTCCTTCTCTTTTGCTAATTATAAGATTTTCTCTTTCTCTTTTGAAATTTTGATTATAATTATAATGTGCCTTGCTGTTGCATTTTTTTTTTTTTTTTGAGTTCATCTTATCTGGAGTTTGTTGAGCTTGGATATTTATATCCATGTCTTTCATCACATTTGAGAGGTTTTCAGCCTTTATTTCTTTAATTATTCCCTCTGCTCTTTTCTCTGTCTCTTCTTCTGAAACTTCTATGTTTCATGTATTGATCTACTTGATGGTGTCATAGTTTGCTTAGGCTATGTTCACATTTCCTCAACCGTTTTTTTCTTTTTGTTCCTCAGACTTGATCATTTCCATTGCCCTATCTTCAAGTTAACTGATTCTTCATCCTCAAATCTGCCTTTGAATCCCTTTTGTTTTTATTTCAGTTATTGTATTTTTAGCTCCAGAATTTATTTTTTGTTTCTTTTTAGCTTTTTTTATTACTTTCTTGATATTTCCATTTTGTTCATACATTTTTTTAAAATTTCTCTGTATTTTATTTTAGCTCTTTGAAAATCTTTTAACAGTTTTTTGTTGTTGTTGTTGAAGTCTTTGTGGAATAGATGTGCCACAGGTCTTTTTCAGGGATAGTTTTTGTTGTTGTTTTAATCTTTTTAATGGGTCATATTTCCTTGCTTCTTCGTATGCGTCATATTTTCTTTCTTAACTTTGTGTGTCTTATGATTTTCTTGT
Source organism: Papio anubis (assembly GCF_008728515.1). Lineage (NCBI taxonomy): Eukaryota > Metazoa > Chordata > Mammalia > Primates > Cercopithecidae > Papio > Papio anubis. The sequence continues at coordinate 17,489,225 of NC_044977.1, forward strand.
GGAAAACTCGCATTTGAATCTAATAGTGAGGTAACTCTGAAAATAAATTCTTCTTTTTAGGGTTTGCTGTTTTTGTTACTGTTTTTTGGGTCGGGTTTTCTTTTTTTTATTGCTATAGGCCTTCTCTGTGCCAAAGGTCAGCATGCCGTGTGAACTTAAGGTCTTCTCAGGTCTTTTTTAAGCTTGTGCCTTTCTCTAAGCATGTGTGGTCACTTTCTATTTTTTCCTGTGTCTTTCTCTTTTGTGCTTTTCAATTTTTTGCTTGTCTTTCATGTACAGCTTCCAAAGGAGGAAAAAGAAAAAAATAAAGAGGAATAAGCAGTACCACCCCTTTATATCTGGAAGGCATCTTAGCCGAGGGAGGTGTCTTTATCTGTACCTCTGTAATCAGAAGCAGCAATCAGCAATCAGAGCACAGTTCCTGATATTTGCAGGGCAGGGTCTTTTTTGGCCACCCTGGCTCCCACAAGCTGTGTGCAAGCTGCACCAGTAACAAGTACACAGCTGCCTGCCACAGAGCTGGGAGTGAGGGAAGGTTAGCTGCTACTGTGCTAAGATCTGAAATCAACTTCAATTTATCATCCAAACCTACCCCTGAATATTGCAATTCTTTAGTAGACTTCAGATTTCCAAATTAGTTACATCAGACAGACTCTGCCAATGCAACTGTTGCCTAGATGGGAAGACAGATTCCTGGTTCTTTCTACTCCACTATCTTTACAGAATTCTCTGTATAATGATGTTTAGTATTTTATTTCAGATTTGATAAAAACATAATTTGAATATTAATTTTAAAATTTCTTCAAATACTGTCAATGAACATTGCCAGACATGTTGCAGCATTTATTTATTTCATATTGTTTAAAATTTTATGTGGTCAGGATAAATTTTATCCTTTCTTTTTCTTTAATTTTATGTGTGGTTTGGAGAAGGGATGAAGTCACATATCATTGTTTCACACTGGATTGGGAATCTAATAAGATTATGACCACATGAATTTTCTTCTGCATTATTTAACTTAAACCACATTTGGTTAATGGAATTTGAGAAAATAAGAGGCATTTAGAAGATAATGTGTGTAACTCTAAATGAAATCAAAGGAATCAACTCTATAGGACATAATCTCACATAGTATTATATAGTATAAGGAGAAAAATAAGTAAACAAAAACATTTATTTTGCTTGTCAACTTTTACTATCTCTCCTCATGCATTCTATGACTACTCAGCTACTGTTGACACTAAAGTGCTTTTACGTATGCTTATGTTGGCTCTATTAGCTCGGTGAAGTATCTCTGTAGGAGACATTACTCAGCTCAATTCCATCAATTGGATGTGCCCTTTTGAGTTGTTTTCCCAATACTGTGATTGTTATGCACCTTGCTGAGTCTTATATCCAATGGGGATCAAGGATTGCTTTGTTTTTCTACATCTAGTCGGAGCCTCATTCTTTTTAGTGTAAACAACACAAAAATTTCATAGGCATGCATCATTTATAGCACAAACTAGGCAGCCGGCCTCATTAATGTGTACACCTAGAGTTGCTGTAACTATCAGCAAGAAACCGTGTTAATAAATAGCTTTGTTTGTTTCACCTGCTAGGCTCTAATAGCATCCCCAAAGTAATCTTGATCTAACAGCTTGAGTCTTTTGCAAAAATGATCAAGTGATCAATTCTTTTTAACACACAGAGGTAAACTTCAGTGCTGTGCAGGATGCCAGGTTCAGGAACAGTTGCCATGAATAGCAACAGAAATTTAACATGAATCGTGCAATTTGGCTTATGTCTTAGTCTGTTTTCCGTTGCTTAATACCTGAAACTGGGTAATTTATAAAGAAAAAGAATTTCTTTCTTACAGTTATGGAGGCTGAAAAGTACAAGGTCAAGGGACCACAGTTCATGAGGGCATTCTTGCTGGTGGGACTCTGCAGAGTATCAAGGTGGTGCAGGGTGCCATGTGGCAAGGAAGTTGAGCATGCTAGCTAGCATCTCTCTTTTTTTAAAGCCCCAGTCCCATGATAACCCATTAATCCATCAATCCATTAATTAATTAATTCATTAATCTGTGAATGGATTAATCCTTTCATGAGGAAAGAGCTCTCATGACCCAATAGCTTCCTCAAGGCCCTACTTCTCAATATTGCCACTTTGGGGATTAAGTTTCAACATGAGTTTTGAAGGCAATAAACATTAAAACCATAGCAGCTTGAGTATACCCACTAACAGATTTTTAAGTCATTACACTATATCTGAAAGAAATGAGGCAGTGGACCTAAAGGAAATCAGAAGGTTTACCTAAAAACCTGTTTTGATTCATTCAGAAAATATTTCATGAAGATCTAAGATGCACCAGGTTATGTGAGCCACTGAAGAAAAAGTACTAAATAAAGTTGACATCATCTTTGCCTTCATGAAATGTATATTTTGGTAAAGGAGAAAAACAACTAAGTACACAAATCATTTAATTATGATACAATAAAATACTTCTATGTGGAATGAGAGTAACTTGGAGATTTACATCTGTTTCTCATTTTCACAGAAGTCAATGGCCCTAAATAACTTGTGATTGAGTTTGATAGAGATTAATATATATAATTTTGATATTCAGTATTGCCAGTCAGCCTATTTATGAGCATGTGTACATGTGAATTATTTTACATTATAGTTCTGTGATAAAAGTCACAATACATTATAGCTCAATCTTTATTATTAAAAATAAAACACTTCACATGCAATATTTAGAATTAAAATTTAGAAAATGATAAGGTTTTCAAAATGTCTAATTGTCATTTTACATTTATTATTTATTTATCAATTTAGCCTCTTTATACATTAGGCCAAATAGTAATTTAAGAATGTTGTATGTATATGTTTATGGGCTAATGAGATAAAATGTAATTTTTATTATTTCTGGTTGCTTAATTTAATGTTGAAACCTTAATATATTGTGTTAACATCATTTGGGTGTACTTTGCTTCATGCTATTTTTTGAGAAAATACAGCAACAAGTACCCTGTGTGTTAATTGAATCCATAGTTGAGCGTTTACACATTAATTAACTTGAAGGAAAGTCTATTGAGGTATGCAAACTACTGAGTCAAGGTGTCAATTTTATTTTTCTTTTAATCAGGTGGTCCAATCTGTGAAAGTGTTTATGGTCCTAGTTTGTAAATTTATTTACTAGTTAATAAACTAGTTAGGAAGTTTATTAAGTGTATTAAGTTTATTAAGATTACTGTAATGCTCCTGGAAAAAAAACAAAATCTATGTTTGAAATGCAAGTAATTTAATTATTTATAGAATTTAAGGATAATTTATTATTGTTATACTTTGTAGATTTTGCTTTTTCTGTAAGTGTAATTTATTTAGTATAAGAGATAATGTGGAGGTGTTGATAAGGTTAAGAATTCTCTACACACAACAACAGTTCTTAAACACCACATGTAGGAGTTTTTAATAGAAAATATCAAAAGCTTAATTATGCCACATTGCCCCTGCTATCTATCTATATCTATATACACACACACATATATATATATATATCGCAGGTGCTGCAAAAACAAAAGTAAATTATTTCTACAGTTGTACAAGTTTATGTATTAATTTTTTTTTCCCTAGAATCCTAACTAAGTTTTAAGCACCCATTTGAAATGCAGGTTTATGGGACAACCACTGGCCTGCAAATTTGAATACCAGGGTTAGACATCTCACAAATTCCTCCTGGTTTACTTATCTCATTGTAAAATAATGGGGTAGGTTAATAATTAACTTCAAGTCTCTTTTAGCAAATCAATGTTGCAATCCACAGTGGCATGCTCATTTGCTTTTTCATTTTTGAATTTTACATATTTTACTGTTTAAAAAAGAACCTCTGAATTAGATATGGAAAACAGTATGGCAACTCTTCAAAACACTAAAAATATAATTACCATATTATCTAGTAATTCCACTTCTAGATATATACCCAAAATAATTGAAAGCAGGGACTTGAATGGTTATTTGTGTACCAGTGCTCATAACATCAATATTCACAGTAGCCAAAAGAAGGAAGCAACCCAAATGGCCATTAAAAGATGAATGGATAGGCCAGGCGTGGTGGCTCAAGCCTGTAATCCTAGCACTTTGGGAGGCCGAGATGGGCGGATCATGAGGTCAGGAGATCGAGACCGAAACCCCGTCTCTACTAAAAAATACAAAAAACTGGCCAGGCCTGGGCGACAGAGCGATACTTTGTCTCAAAAAAAAAAAAAAAAAAAAGATGAATGGATAAAAAAAGGTGGTATATACATACAATTGAAAGATACACATCCTTAAAACTGAAGAAAATTTTTACACATGCTACAACATGGATTATCCTTGAGGACAGGAGGCTAAATGAAATATCAGTCACGAGAGAAGAAATGATGTATGATTCCACTTATATGATATACCTAGAATAGTCAAATTCATAAAGACAGAAAGTAGAATAGTGGTTTCCAAGTGCTGGGAGAGGACAGAATGGGGAGCTCCTGTTTAATGGGTGTGAAGTTCCAGTTTGGGAAATGAAAAATGTTCTGGATATCGATGATAGTGATAGCTACATAGTAGGATAAATGTCCTTAATGTTACTGAAGTGTATGCTTAAAAATAATTTAAATGGTATATTTATATTGTCTATATTTTACCATGATAAAAAGTTCTGAATTATTGGGAAATTTTTGAGAAAAATGAAAAGGACACAGAGAAAGCCAGATTCTAAAATTTTAGCAATTATTTTTAACGGGATTTTACACTAATATGGTAGAACCTGTTAGTGTTACCCAAACCAATTTTTTGGAGATTTAGTCGTCTTTTTTTTTTTTTTTTTTTTTTTAACATTTGACATAAACAGTAATTTTCTCCCCATTTTGTTTTAAGTATTTCAGGAGACATCAAGAAAGCAGGGCAAATTTGAGGTATAGGTAAAAATAAGGCAGACAACTATTCTTTATGTAACACAGTTCCTTAGAATTATGTCACAGCTAGCAAAATTTCAATGAAAAAAATCTAATCTTCATGATTAGAATCATGTTTTAAAAGAGTATGCAAAAACAGTTACAATATAAAAACATAATTTGTATCTATGCAACTCTGGAGACTTGAATTTAAATGAATATTAATTAACATAGTAACTGTAATTATTCGCCCTTAGCAAAATCAAAGGGACCGATTTCTAAAATAAAAATGTCCTATTTAAAACATGATTTATTTTAGAATATGTTTGGAATTTACTTTTTAAAGTACATTTTTAAAAATTACTGATTTCTTAAAATTTAGAAAATTATTTTTTGGCAGTAACTTCAAGAGATTAATGAAGCACAAATCGAAGACTTGAACTTGAGATGTCTACATCTTTAAAACTATTGTAAGCAACTTTTCCATTCTAAAAACATACCTTCTCTCAGGTTGATTTAGGCTTTAAACAGAAGAGTTAAAGTGTTTAAGTTCCAAAAGACTCTGCTAAATCCAAAGGAATAGGAGAATTATTTGTTAACAAAACACATTATCAATAACTTAGTAGCTAGACCTGCTCTACTAATACCTTGATATACAAAATGCAATCATAGAAAATGAAAGATGTAGATATATTCACTCTATAATGATTCGAAAGGCAAATGAATATCTGTTAAATTTTGTGTAAGAAGCTATTATCATAATCATATTCATTTAGAACTTTACAATATGATGTTGATTTTACTTAGATACATTTTTAAAGACTTAAAAAATTTGAAATAAAGATGTTTCAAAGAGATTAAAGCAGTAGATGAGCCTCAAGTTCTATAATATTCTATATTATTTCTTCCACATTCTACCCTACGGACATCATTAGCAAAATATTTAAAATATTATGACAGGAAAAATCATGAAGACTTTTATTTACTTATTTATTTATTTATTTATTTGAGACAGAGTCTCACTCTGTTGCCAGGCTAGAGTGCTGTGGCATGATCTTGGCTCACCACAACCTCTGACTCCCTGGTTAAAGGGATTCTCCTACCTCAGCCTCCTGAGTAGCTGAGATTGTAGGCACAAGCCACCACGCCCAGCTAATTTTTATATTTTTAGTAGAGATGGAGTTTCACCATGTTGGCCAGGGTGGTCTCGATCTCCTGACGTCGTGATCCACCTGCCTGGGCCTCCCAAAGTGTTGGGATTACAGGCGTGAGCCACCGCGCCTGTCTGAGACATTTTAATAGATTACATTTTTTCACTCTTCCATTTGTGGTAAATGGACAAAAGCTCCATCTTTGTGATTTTCATGTAAACAATTCCTGACTGAATTTAAATGAAAGGAAACTTTAGGTTTGTTTCCTTGCTTAATTTTTTTCAGTTAGAACTAGTCTGTTTTGATCATCCCTAGGTTAAGGGGTTTGCTTTAGTTTTCAACAAGTTTATTTTGCAAGATGAAAAAGCATCTTACCTTTTGTGAGGAGTAAGATTCAGGCACTCAGTGGAGTAAAACTCTTAACTGCTACAATTCGGATTACAAATTCATATTGCACCATCAAAATTTCTCTCTCACAATACTTAGGGAAACATACTCACAATTAAGCAGATTATCTCTATATCAGCCTGAAAAAAATTCTGTATGGTATTATTGTTTTCATTTATGTTGAAATACCACAGAGATTTAAGGTCTTTCTAACTACAGAAACCTACACATTGTGATTTATTGATCCTTTGTATTTCCATCTAAATCTAGATATTCACATTTTTTCTGATTTTTTCGTATTCTGTGCAGTTTTACGTTCTTGTATACTAATAAAAGTAATATGTTGGGTGGAACACTTTAATTAATTACTTCAGCAAATATTTATTCAGCATCTGCTGTGTATCAGGCAGCATTCATGGTGCTAATAACAATGCCCTAAGTCAATCCGGAAGGCAACGGTTTAAAATTTTTCAGCTATGGAAGATTTAAAGTTGTAAAGCCCTCTTTTAAAATTACATATTAGATTGTATCATTTCAGTAATTAATAGAGGTGCACTGTGGTCATATGTGCATGTGTGGAAATGCTACCTCTGAGTAGGTTTATTGTTAATACAGTCACTAATCTTAGACCGAATTAATAGCACATCACCATGGAATACACAATTACTGTTTTTTTCCTCACTTCCCTGTGAAAAGAGAGAAGAGAACAAGGATAAGCAATAATCAGACATGATAGTGAGTAATGCCAAGAAAAACTGTATGTTTGGAAAACCTTAAAAAAGAAAAAGCAATTGATTATGATTTTGCAATTATGTAGAATACAAAAAACCTTGGATCATAAGTCCAGAAACTTCGGGACGTGCTACCTCTTGCCATTGTTTGAAAATGGCACGGCCTTAAATTTTATTTCATTGAATTTCATTTCTGTTCCTGTGAAATGAAAGTAAGAAGAGCTGCATTTACTAAGCACTTACCACATGCCAGGAACTATTCTCAGCATTTTACACGTATTGATTCATTGAATTCTCACAACACTGCAGGAGGAGATATTACCATCCCCTTATGACAGATGAAGAAATAGTGGTAAATATATTAGGAACTTGTTCAAAGATAAATAGCTGATAAGAGGGGACTCTGAGATTTGAACTCAGTGTGTCTTACTCCAGGACCCATGTTCTTAAGCTGTGAGTGCTTTTGTGAGGATACACATGAGATCAAAATAAAATAGCTTTGAAATCTATTGTGTTACATACACTAGAGTAATACAGTATTAATGTGTTAACGATGAACGATTAATACTTTTTTCCTGTTTTTTTTTTTTATGCGAACCCATTTTTAGAGTACATAGAGAATAATGTAACGCCCTACATCAGCTAAAACCAGGTCACATGCTCAACCCCGGCCCACTCTGCAGCCCTGTTGGAGAGCAGCAAGGAGAGCAAAGTCCCAGTATGGATTTCCCTGGCTCACTTCCTTTGGGCTGTTTCTGGCTGGTCATGTCCCTGGGTGGCCAGTGACTTGCTTCTTTCGAGGCAGCTTGTCTCTCTCATTCTTCTTTTGGTTTTTTGCCTAACTGCTTACTCCCTTCTCCTAAGTCCAAAGGTGGTAACAGTTGTCTTGGGGGGTTGTTTTTATATTTTTTGTGTGTGGTTTTCTGTTTCTAGCTTGGAATAAGCCCTGTGGTTCCCCTACAACTTGTTCGCACCTTCGTAACCTGCCCCTTTTATAAACTCTTCCTAAATTACCCTAATTTGAATATACTATTTCATATTAGTAACCCAATTGGCATGGTATACTTGCTCTTAGGAAGCCTTTTGGGGAGTTTCAGGTTATATTATCAGGTTAATACAACTAACCAGAATATCTATATTTAATAAAAAGAATAACAGACTATTACAGTGAAAAGTTTGTCTCTACTTAAGACATACTGTCCTAAAAAAAAGTCAGCACATTTAAAATATAGAAAGCCAAAAATAAAAAGTAATATAGTCCGTATAACCACAGCCTGACTTCTTCTATCTTCCTTCCTTCTGTAACATAACACTACTTTCACACTTCTTAAATAATTCATGTATACTTTCACGAGTTCAAGGTGCTGACTTCAAAGCTCAAAATTTACATGTTCTTTGTTTGACAACATTACCATATGTTGGTAAACACTGAACCCATCTGGAATATTGCAAGCCTTTCCCTAATAATATTATAAAGAATTGAATGCCAGAAACTATCTTTTGTTCTGAGACAAATGTCAGTTAATCTTAACAGGAAAACCTTTTAATTTCTATGGTCTTCGTTATGTTTTATTATTTGAGAAAAGAAAATACACTAGTCTACACAGACATTAAAATGAGACTGTGTCATTTCTTTTTCTCTTAAAATGTATTTTGTGAATAATTTTGAAACATTTAGTTATTTATAAATATATATGATTAATATAACAAAGACATCAACAATACTTCATCGTGTATAAATTTATTGAGTTTGAAAATATAAATGCTTATGCAAAAATAAATACAGCATTTTGTTTTCATGAACCATATTGCATAGCTAATGATTTTCCTTATTAACCTCTGTCTACAAAGTAGGTCAACCTATCTATCATAACAACCATATGTATCAGTCAAAACTAATAAAATATATATATGGTACTTACATTTGCTACACTATTTATTAAAGAATTTAACCTGTTTCAATAATGATATATCTTCAGAATGAATTAATTAATGAAATAACATTTAAAAGCCTTTTTGAAATGTCAAATTCATTCATTAACCTCTTTAAAAATCTCTACACAGGCATGTAGGTAAGCATTTCTTCATTTATCCATTTATTATTTGTACATATACGTATTAAGTGCTTATTATATGCCACGCACAGTCCCAGGTGCTTGTGAGAATGATCACCACTATGCCCAAGTGTTGGAAACATACTGTAAAAAAGTAAATAATGAATAAAGTATTTACTTCTTGTGATTACTGTTATAAGGAAAATAACCTAGTTACTGTGACGTATAGGTTGACCTGTTTTGTATGCAAAGGTTAAAGTAAAAAGATCTGATACTTAAGTTTATTTCTGAAGAATGAGAATAAACCAGCCATATGAACAGCATTCCAAAAATGAGAAGAAACATATGCAATGGCTCTGAGCTAGAAAAAGAGTTGTCCATGTCTTAACAGAGTACACTTGTAGTCAGACTACAGTAAATGATGGATCAAAGTGTCATGATAAAACAATGAAATGTTGGGCTCCTAGTGGCCAGAGCATGCAAGTAATAGATTTGGATTATATTTGAAGTTCTTTTTGGAAGACACTGAGAGTTCCAAATGGGAAGTTATGTTAACTTTTTAGACATGAGTGTAGCAGCTGTATGAAGGGATCAAGTGTGAAAGGATCCAGTTATAAGTTCAGTCAAGACAGAAAGGTGGCTTGGACTGGAGTGGTGGCAGTGGAGATATAGAGAAGTGGATGGAGGCAGATATATTTTGTAAGTAGACCTGGCAGGATTTGTTGACAGTGGCTTGAATATGTAGGATTAAAGAAAATGGAGGAGTCATGGTTAACTCCAAATTTTCGACTCCAGCAACTGGGTAAATGGTTGTTCCAGTTACTGGTGTGGGGAAAGCTGTGGAAGCCTCAGGAATGACTGATTTGGCATGAGTTTCTTGCCTTTAACCTGATACTGCTCTCATATTTTTTTCCATTCCTTGCTCACAGGACTTCCCTTCTCTTATGTGATCCCTGAGTTTCACTGATTGAAACAGTGAAACAATTCATGGCTGTAATATAATTTATCTGGCTTCTTTACAACATTTATATACTGATAATATATGTCCTTCCTATATTTTGGTTATTGTAAACAATATTTAGACCCATAGCTCCAGTTAGTTACCAAATTTAGGAGTATACTACTTTTATTGTCAGGCTGCTAATATATCACAACAATCTACCAGATACAAAAAATTCAAAGTTTTCAATCTTTTTTTCTTTCCATAAAGATAGTAGCTTTTAAAAAGCAGAATTCATATATAACATTTTAGTCCCTACAGAATAAGAAACAAATAACTTTTTTATTGATTTGGAATTTAAAGAAAAGCATTAGTGTGACTGATCTACCTCTGCCCTACAGTCTCCACCCTCTCTTCCTGTTTTTAGCCATGCAGCTTTTACAACTGGTATGGTAGAAACATCAACTCAAATTGAGTTTATAATTACTACTTGTGATAACTGACTGGTTCACGAACAGAGACATTACTGCTTCCATTTATGGAGATGATTTGATTCTTCCAAGAGTAACTCATTTTCCTGAAAATTAGCACAAGAAGAAATAATTGTTTCTTCATTCATTCATTCATCTAGCATATAAGCATACTTACTATATGCCAACAGCAGAAATGTAAATATGAATAAGGAAAGTTCTTGACCACAGAAAAATCTTGTATAACATGGAAAAAATATGGCTCAACATGTTTGTCTGCTACTTTTTTCCCACCTATAAATAGCACTACTATGTTATGGAGATATCCAGCAAGTTAGCTGTGCTTTATAATATATATATACCATGTCAGGTCAAAGTATATACAAGAGTGAATTTCAGGGTTCCTGTTAGACAATACTCATTAAATGCCAAATAACAGTATTAGATTAAAAACGATTGAATCTAAAGGAAAAGAGGAAAACATGTAGTGGCTATTACATATTGGAGGTTTTTATTTTATTCTATTTTATTGGCTTTAACATGACAGTTTGCCCAATTTCATACAGGATGACGAACATTTTCTGGCACCTAATCTGTGCTAAGCTTTGTACTATGTGAATTATAAATGTTATTTGACATATATCTTTAAAACAATATTATAGGGCTGCAATTACAATCACCATTTTTTCGAAGGAGAATCTAAAGTTCAAAGAGGTGGAATAAAATCGAGAGTTTTTGCAAGATGATGTAGCTAATGAGAGATAGAGCCGGGATATGAGGCAAGAATGTCTGGCTCCTGTCTATCATCGGTCTTCTGACTTATTTCTTCTCTTGGGTACTGGTTAATTTCTGGGACCTTAAGAAGGGAGTGGGAGATGAAGAGCCTGGTCCTGTCTGCACTGAATTTTGCTGTAGCTAAATATGTTTAATTCATGCAAGAAGATCCATTTTTTTGGAGGGATTCATTGTTCCTAAAGCTTTTTCATTACCAATACAAAATTCAGCATAGCATTTTAGCTAATATGTTTTATGTTAAAGTTACAGTAGATGCAAGCTTTATGTTAATTTTTAAATTTGCTTCTTAAAAGTAAGTATATAGACAAAGATGTTGAGAAAGTGAACTCTCATTCATTGTTGGAGAGCACATCAATTTGTACAGTCCCTTTGACGAGTAAGTTAATACGAGGATGTGCATATCCTCCATGTTCAGATTCATACTTTAAACGAATTCTCACATGTGCCTACGGAGATGTGGGCAGAAATGGTCAAGGCAGTATTGGTCTTAATAACAATAATTTGAAAATCACCTACAAATTATTTGCATATTTTTATAGGAATATGTAAATAACCTTTGATATCGTCACGCAATAAAATATTATACAGCAGTTAAAATGAATTAACCGGATGTGCATGCATTAACACAGGTACATTTGGAAATTTAGAAGTGTAACTTTGAATTAAAGACATAATATACATAATATCCATTTTAAGTTTAAAAACACTTCAAGCAATACTAAACTACATAATACAATAGATATTATGTTATTACACATATAACATGCCACGTTTAAGTGATCTATCTGTACACTGATAGCAAACGTAGCTGGACTCCAGGTAAATGGTTAATTGGGGAATAAAAAGTGAGAATTTAATCAAGGAGGTTACAAAAGGGACTCTTTCCTGAAAAGTTTGCATTTTAATTACACAAAATCAGATGCAAACCAAATTCTTAAAATGATCCCACTTGTTAAAAGTTGGTGATGATGTATGGATGTCCATTACATTATTGTGCTTTTCTGTTTCAGTATGAAATTTCATAATAAACAGAAGGACGGCACTTGAAATTCTTTTCTTGGCAATATTTTTGTGATTTATATTATGAAACAAATTTGCTTCTCTATTTGTTAGCAATTCCTATTTATGAATTGTAACTTTGGAATGAAAAGTGTATTCACAATCCCTCCTAAAAACGTATGTTTTATATGAAGCAACTGTAATAAAATTAGGTACAAGCATTTTGGTTGAGATACAGTTTTTCATTTTATTCGTTTTGTAATTTTTAAAATTATGAATATGATCTCATATTTCTGAAATTCAGCCTTATGATGGCAGCTTAGTCATGAAATCACAATCACAACAGTCTGTAAGAATAAGCTGGGGGTATTCCTCTTTTCCACTGAGTCAAGTGGTTGAAAATGTCTGAGTTTCTAGCTACTGCGATTACATTCAATTCTTTGCTAATAAGAAAAGTAAGTCGCTTTAAAAGATAAGGTAAAATTAGAATATTATTCCACAAGTCATTTACTTTTGAAGTCAGAAAATTGATACAAGAATGGCTTGTTATTTGAATTCGTCAGCCATAAAGTCAGTAACTATTCAGCCTTTTAGGAAGTAGTGTCAGTAGTAAGAAATACTGCTTTTGAGATACTACAATGCAATTTGAAAGAGAGAGGTGATCATTTTTAAAGAAAATATCATGTGATTCTGAACTTATCTTTTATTGCTATCTTGCTTTATATTACTGAGACTTCATATATTGTAGTAAATTTTTAAAGCCCTGATCTATCTCATTCTATTTATTCCCTTATGCAATATAAATTTTCTCCCTTCAAAAATTTCCTTTGGTTTGATATGTAAAATTGTTGGAAAATAGTTTATATGAAGCACTTGCTAGATATATGATTCTTATAACAAAAGAAAATTCTTACTTTGAAAAGGTGGTCTTTCACTTTTGATCTATGACTTTTGTTTTTCACTAGAAGCAAAACTTTCCAAAGCTTTTTCAGAAACCAAAATATGTTCTACAATTTTATTTTTCTTAGGAAAATAACAGTTCTCTGAACTCCTGTTTCTATCAATAGTTCCTATATTAGAATATAGCCTATTATATATTTTAAGGGACTAAAGTATAAGTTAAGGCAAAGCTCCAAACTTCATATTCCTCTCCACACCTATTTCTAAATTAATTGCTGCTTCCAGCTACCCACATCCACAGTTGCTAGCCTAATTCCGCCGATCAGCCAGACTCAAAACTTTCACTCTCCTACCCTTTTGCTTCTTTCATCTTTAACCCTCGCACCCTTTTACCTACTAATCATGAATCAGTTACCAAATTAACCATCTTGTTTTGGTACCTCTTATTATCATTCTTCCCTAGGCCCTGGTGGACCCCAGCCTTCATTACTGCACTAATCTTAATACTCTCCATGATGTCATTCTCTCTTCATCTTGACAAGCTGCCATACACATCAATACCCTTTTTTAGCTTTCATTTTATATTCAGAGAGTATTGTGTAGGTTTGTTATAAGAGTATATTCCATGATGCTGAGGTTTAGGGTATGATTGAACCTGTCACCCAGGTAGTCAGCATCACCCAGGTAGTGAACACAGTACCCAATAGGTAGTTTTTCAACCCTTGTCCTGCCCCTCACTCATCCTTATATTAGTCCCGTAGTCCCCAGTGTCTATTGTTCCCATCTTTATGTCCATGTGTCTCCGGTTTAGCTTCTACTCAAAAAAGGAATGAAATTATGTCCTTTGCAACAACACAGATGCAGCTGGAGGCCATTATCCTAAACAGAAAACCAGATACCACATTACTACATTTTACCAAATTTTTCACTACCAGATTTAAATATTTTTCCTATTCTTTAATGATATATACAATTTCTGGTTGGCTTTGAAGAATTTGCATGATCTGGGTCAATACTTCTTATTAGACCTAATGCTTTTATAGGATAAATATTTATTAAAAGCCTACTATGTGTTCAGCCCATGCTGCACTGGGTACACAAAATTAACAGGGCAAAAATGGTTCTTAGTGTGCCACCTTCTTTACTCACTATTTTTCCTATTTTTCCACAAATTAAAGGTTCTCTGTCATTCCCCACCACAAAACCTGCCAGCTCATGAAGTTTAGAAAACAGAACTATATTTTCTGCATACACTGGTCATCCTATTACCAAGGCCTTTCTTTTTCTCCTTGCAAAATAAAAGGGAAGGGTTTTTAGAAACAGTTGTCTTAATCATGAAAAACACTCCCTCCTGCTTCTGTTGTGTCTAATATTAGTCTCTTTCACATCACTGAGAAAATACCAGGAAGAAGAATTTCATAAATTCCACGATTACTAGTGTTTTAAACTCTCTAACTAAATGGTAATTTTACGACATTCTCTTCTTACCAAGGCGAGATGGGGAAAGGGACTGAGGTGGCAAAAAGTATTGAGCATTGTTTATTCTCAGTTATATTGTATAAAGTGACATCTCCTGCTTAATTTTATTTATGCCACAGGCAAACTAATCAATTTTTTTCTAACTATAAAAAGGAGACTTAAGAACATAGTTTATGAAAAAAAAAATGATCAGTGTATATCCTTGGTAATATAGCTCAGCTTAATTTTTGAGGAAAGTTTATGTATCATGTAAATAAATAAAACTGTCTTAAATATTTGAATCCTTATTACAGATATAAAATTAATGCTTGAAAATATTAATAATGGAATACTACTCAGCAAGTAAAAGGAACTAATGACTAATACATGCCCCAACATGGATGAATACCAGTTTATTATGCTGAAAGAAAAAGTCCATGCAAAAAAGGACTACACATTCTATGATTCATTTATATAGAATTCTAGAAAATACAAACCAACCTATAGTGAAAGAAAGCATATCTGGGGATAGTGGTGGAGGAGGAATGGATTACAAATGGGACAAGCCTAATATTTTGCAGGAATACAAATATCCAGTATATCTAGTATCTTGAGTACAATGATGATTTCACAGATAAAAACTTTTATCAAAAATCATTAAATTGTCCAATATATGCAGTTGTACCATAAAAGCCCTGACTACACCACTATGCAATCTATGCATTTAACAAAATTATACTTGTATCCCATAAATTTTCACAAATAAAACTAAATTATAAATATATACAGTTTATCATATGTAAGTTATACTTCACTTAAAGGAAGAAACAATAAATTTTAATAATTCACCCTAATAGAGAGTGATCTCATGATAAATGTGATTCCAATCTTCCCTGCAAATGTACACTTTTGTTAAAACTAAAGTACAGAATTACTTTTAAAAGGTAAATTGACCTGTATGTGGAAGTATTCAAAATGAAATAGGCAGGCTTCTGATTGTAAGATCATCTGGCTGGTAGAACTGGCTGACCACGTGTTCCAGTTTCTCTTTATCTACAAATCACATACAAAAACAAAATCAAAAACCAACATGCACAGGAGGAATGCAGTCTATTGGCTAACAGTATGTTGTCAGAATCAGAAAGATTCTGTAAATCTCTAAGGAAGAAAGAGACAGATTGACTAATCTTATTATTGGCTTCTTTTTCTGAAAGAGAGCTTTCAGCTTTTCCCATAGTCTAATTTTGATTCAAAAATGCAAGTTCTAAACCAGAACACTGGACGGTCACTTCTGCACTGGTGGGTGCTGCTTCAATGAAACAGCAAGATTCCTGCGTAGGTCATTACTTTCTACATTCATTGAGGGATTTATACTCAACAGAAAATGAGGAGGAGAATAATGCCAAGAAATAATGGATTATGCTGAAGGCAAGGTGAGGGAGACAGAACATAAGTAATAGTTCATGATTTCATGATGCAGATTCCACATTTTCAGACTGCCAAATACACAGGTCATGGGAATATCAGAATATTTAGTAGAACTATATCTGATAAAAATCATCTGAAATCTGAAAATCCAAGCATATCCACCTGTATTAGCTAAGGGTCTAAGTAAATTAAACCATGACTCACATGGACAAAAGTGGAACAAATATTCTCCTGCACTATGTAATGCCAAATCTTGGAGAAAATTCATTAATTTGGAAGTTAACAACAACAAAGGCTGACTGATGTGGTTTCACTGTGTCCCCACCCAGATCTCAAATTGTACTCCCACAATTCCCACGTGTTGTGGGAGGGACTCGATGGGAGATAATTTGAATCATGGGAGTGGTTTCCCCCATACTGTTCTCTTGGTAGTGAATAAGTGCCACCAGATCTGATGGTTTTATCAGGGATTTCTGCTTCTGCATCTTCCTCATTTTCTCTTGCCACCACTATGTAAGAAGTGCCTTTCACCTCCCACCATGATTCTGAGACCTCTGCAGCCATGTGGAACTGTAAGTCCAATTAAACCTCTTCTCAGTCTCAGGTATTTATCAGTAGCATGAAAACACCAGACTAATACAGTACATTGGTATCAGCAGAGTGGGGCATTGCTGAAGAGATACCTGAAAATGTGGAAGTGACTTTGGAACTGGGTAACAAGCAGAGGTGGGAACAGTTTGGAGGACTCAGAAGACACAAAAATATGGGAAAGTTTGGAACTTCCTAGAGACTTATTAAATGGCTTCGACAAAAACACTGGTAATGATATGGACAATGAAATTCAGGCTGAGTTGGTCTCAGATGGAGATGAGGAACTTGTTGGGAACTGGAGCAAAGGTGACTCTTACGTTTTAGCGAAGAGACTGGTGGCATTTTGCCCCTGCAGTAGAGATTTTCAGAACTTTGAACTTGAAAGAGATTATTTAGGGTATCTGGCAGAAGAAATTTCTAAGCACCAAAGCTTTCAAGAGGTTACTTAGGTGCTGTGAAAAGCACTCCACTTTAAAAGGGAAGGAGAGCATAAAAGTTTGGAAAATTTGCAGACTGACAATGTGATAGAAAAGAAAATCCCATTTTCTGAGGAGAAATTCAAGTTGCCTGCAGGTATTTGCATAAGTAATGAGGAGCCAAACGTTAATCCCCAAGACAACAGGGAAAACGTCTCCAGGGCATGTCAGAGACCTTTGCAGCAGCCTCTCCCTTCACAGACCTGGAGATCTAGAAGGAAGAAATGGTTTTATGGGCAGGGCCTAGGGTCCCCATTCTGTGTGCTGTCTAGGGACTTGTTGCCTGTGTCCCAGCCCCTTCAGCCATGACTGAAAGGTGCCAATGCAGAGCTCAGGCTGTGGTTTCAGAGGGTGCAAGTTCCAAGCCTTGGCACCTTCCACGTGGTTTTGAGCCTGTAGGTGCACAGAGCCAAGATTTGGGAATCTCTGCCTAGATTTCAGAAAATAATATGGAAATGCCTGGATTGTACATTTGCAGGGGAGGGCTTGCATGGAGGACCTCTACTAGGGCAGTGAGAAAGGGAAATGTGGGGTTGGAGCCCCCACACAGAGTCCCTCCTGGGGCACCACCTAGTGGAGCTGTGAGAAGACAGCCACCATCTTCCAGACCCCAGAATGGTAGATCCACCTACGGCTTGCACCATGAACCTGAAAAAGCTGCAGACAATCCCAGCCCATGAAAGCAGCCAGGAGGGAGACTGTACCCTTCAAAACCACAGGGGTGGAGCTGCCCAAGATCGTGGTAACCCACCTCTTGCATCCATGTGACCTGGATATGAGACCTGGAGTCAAAGGAGATCATTCTGGGGCTTTAAAATTTGACTGCCCCATTGGATTTCAGACTTTCATGGGCCTTGTAACCCATTTGTTTTGGCCAATTTCTCCCATTTAGAATGGCTGTGTTTGCCCAATACCTGTACTCCCATTGTATCTAGGAAGTAACTAGCTTGCTTTTGATTTTACAGGCTCATAGGCCGAAGGGACTTGCCTTGTCTCAGATAAGACTTTGGATTATGTACTTTTGGGTTAATGTTGAAATGAGTTAAGACTTTGGGGGACCGTTAAGAAGGCATGATTGGTTTTGGAATGTGAGGACATGAGATTTGGAGGGGCCAGGGTGGAATGTTCTAGTTTGGTTCTGTGTCCCCACCCAAATCTCATCTTCAGCTGTACTCCCATAATTCCCACATATTGTCGAGGGACCCAGTAGGAGATGATTTGAATCGTGGGGGCGGCTTTCCCCATATTCTCAAGGTAGTGAATAAGTCTCATGCCATCTGATGGTTTTATCAGGGGTTTCCACTTTCGCATCTTCCTCATTTTTTCTTGAAGTGCCTTTCAGCTCCCATCATGATTCTGAGGCCTCCCCAGCCATGTGGAACTGTAAGTCCAAGTAAGCCTCTTTTCCTTCCCAGTCTTGTGTATGTCTTTATCAGCAGTGTGAAAACAGACTAATGCAATGACTAATTAGAAATACTTCAGAATTAGGAGAAATAACATAATGTAGATAATTGAAGCAGTTCAAACCTCTGAAAATTTTTTTTTCTGTGGAATCTAGAAACAAATATTATTTAAAGATGTTTAAGGTTTTAAAAAGGGCTGGGCATGGGGGCTCACGACTGTAATCCCAACACTTTGGGAGGCCGAAGTGGGTAGATCATGAGGTCAGGAGTTCGAGACCAGCCTGACCAACATGATGAAACCTTGTCTGTACTAAAA
The DNA here is from genome assembly GCF_008728515.1 of Papio anubis. NCBI lineage: Eukaryota > Metazoa > Chordata > Mammalia > Primates > Cercopithecidae > Papio > Papio anubis. Next base: position 17,508,237 of record NC_044977.1, read on the forward strand.
ATTCAAAAATTAGCTGGGCATGGTGGCAGGCACCTGTAATCCCAGCTACTCAAGAGGCTGAGGCAGGAGAATTGTTTGAACCCAGGAGGCAGAGGATGCAGTGAGCCAAGATTACGCCATTGTACTCCAGCCTGGGCAAGAGGGTAAGACTCTGTCTCACAAACAAAGCAAAACAAAACAAAAGATTATAAAAAGGATGTGCTTTGATCTCAAGGGAGAAAAACCATAAAGTAAAACATTATGCTTTTTGGATATTAAATGAGAGATAGATGAACTAATTACAGACATCAGAAAAATGATACATGACAAAGAATTTTAAAAGTTGGCATAAGAGGAAATAACACATAGAAATGACAAATCAAACTAATAATGTGGCAGACAAATTTACAAAGCTCATCCAGGATTTTCAGAAATAGGAAGCATAAACAGCAGTTCATGGGAGATAGAGAACAACTCTAGCACTTTGGTGCTCCTTAGGAAGAATCTAGGAGTAGAGATGAAACTGTAATTGAAAACAGACCTTTAATACCTGATCTGACTGCAGAATTAAAAGATTTTCTGCAGTTATGTTTGCCTAGACATGATCTGAAAACATGTTTTGTTTTAGTGTACATTTATTCAACACAAGGATATTTTAAAATATATCTTACAGATTTTGTGATAGAAAAAAAAATTATTGAAAAAAGAAAAGATAATCAGATCTATACTCAGGTAGAATTAAAAACTAAAAGGTATTCCCTGGACATAGACTTCTTTACCTGCCGGAAGTCACTGACCACTTGAAGAAATGCATATACACAATGTACCAATGTGTACAATATAATGCACACAAGATGAGGAATTCAGATTGCCTAACTCACTACCATGGATCGCTTTGGGCTTCAGGAACACCAGGTGGTGAGGGGAAAAACATGCCACAAGACTTTCACATCCAGACAAGTTGCATTTCTTATGTGAAGGAAATGGAAACAGTCTGAGATATACAATGGATACCCATTTACTCTTAAAGAAAAAAGGTACTTTCTGACACATTTCAGCTATGATGAGGTAAGTCAGATTTTAATACTCAAGTAGGCTAATCACAGCATATTTAAAAAATGTAACTTGTCTGAGAATCCATTATAGAGAAATAATTCCAGTTGATTTATGTAGCCAAATACCCATCTTAATAATATTATAATAGTGAAAAACTTTTAATTTCCTTCTTAGATATATTAATTTGTCTGAGATCTCCCATAATTAAAACAACATCTGCTTCATCACTTATCACAATTTCAAAGAGCATTATCTATAATGTATTAGTTCTATTGTAGCATAGTTTTATTTTCATGATTGTAAAGGCAACTTTGTCTCATATAGATGCTTTTTCTCTTAAATATAGTCAATTTTCCTTTCAAGACAGTAGCATTTTCTTCTGACCTTTATTATTAATTTTAGACGAAGTTGGCTTTAACATGTCATAGGAATTCTATTAATTTTCAAAAATTTTTTAATCTTATAAATATTTTGGTTGGCTTATATTTGAAAAGAAAACAAAACACATTTTAATGAAAATACACTTGAGGGCATTTGAGCTAAAAGAAATACATAAAATAAACATTTTCTCAAAATATAGCTATTATATAACATTTCTGAAAATATTTATTAGCATAATAATGAGAATTAATAGCCTATTTATTTATTATTGATACCTATTATATTCCAAGCACTAAGCTAGTCACTTAACTTCAATAAGTCACTAAATTGTCTTTAAAAACCCTATGACATAGAGATTATTATTATTTCCAGTTATAGATAAGAAAATGAGGCATAGAAGAAACTAGTGAATTGCCAAGTGTTAAGCTGCTGAGCCACAGTTCAAAGTAAAGAAAATTTTGTTCCAGATTTGACTGTTTTAAATCCTACATTATACACCCCTATTAGGTAAACCACATCACACATGGAAAAGTCAAGTTAAAGAGACAAATACCCTGCTTCTCTTGATTGCTCTATCTTCTTCATAAGGACAATCATGTGCACACTCAAAAGCATCTCTTGATTTTCAGCAAGTGAAATTACTAGCCGGTTTAGAGGTTTCGCTAATGTGTACATCATATACAAATGCAACATTTTGTGATGACTTAAAAATGTTAGGGGTACCATGGAGCATCAAATCATCATACCTAATTAGATTAAAGAAACTTTTAGTCAGCTGTGATTATTTTTTAGTTGAGCAGCTTACAATCCTTTTACCATTCAGAGTCCAAGGGACTGCTTAGCACTTAGCCTAAATATGGGAAACACTTAATAGAGAAATTATTCTGTTCCCATTCAGTTATAGATAATTAAATTATGTATTACTTTATTGTTCTTATTTTCTGTAGGCTCTCATATTTGTATTATAACAAAAGGTAATATTTACAAATAAAGTGAAGTGTGATTTTACATTTAAATATCTATGTTAACTATTTAAAAATGTATATTTTGAATGAACTATTGTATGCATGATGAGCACATTTCAAATGAAAGTCTGATAAGTATAGAGTGTTAGCAAAAGATTTAAATTACAGTAACTGATTTTGACATCCCTAGTAAATGCCAAGAAACATAGCTTTTATAGCAAGTTCATGGAAATGTTCAGATAAAATATTCATGAATTCTCTACTAAAAGAAAAGCCTCTTATGGTCTTGTTTGACAGAGAATGACCTTTTCTTCAATAAGTTCCCATCTTTGCTATAACTTGGTGTTTAGATGCCCTGCTTAGATGAATAAAACATAGCATTTTGTTCTTTGTGTTTGCTAGTATATGTGATAATTAATAGAAAGGAAGACTTTGAAGTTTTAAATGAAGTAAATGGGTTATTTTTTCAAAAGGCATTAAGGAATTTTTGAAGATCAATTTCCCAGCAGAATATTTGTCAAAGCAATTAGGATCCACCCTGACTTGGGTATACCCAGTAGTGCTCAATTGATGTGCTCTTTCAAATAACTAAAGCATTTTTAACTTTAGTGATCTGCATTACTCATATAGTCTACCACCTGATGACTCTTACAAAGATGGTTCAGCAATTCAGTTACATACAAAAAGAGACTTTATGAGAATACAATCAGTCAAATAGACCACAGTTTTCAATATGTTGAAAACAAAAGAAATGGAAACATGAATTGGATAATTTTAAACCAAATGAACCATATAGAAACTAGGTTCAATTTTAGTATTTATGCTTTTAGCTTCAGTGCTTGTATTCTTGAGAAAAAAGAAAGTAGTATCTAATGATAACATATATATAGAAAATAATAATAACTAAGGTAGCAAGATGTCATCTACTCATGTCCTGAAGATTTAAAAGTTTGCTAAGATGACCATTTATTCAACCATACCCTTTTAGCAAATAAGGTATCATCTGGTCCCCAAAAAAGTGCCGCATTAATTTTTTGAGGTCATAGGATGCCACCGATGCATTTAATCAGTAATTTACTGGATGGCCTGACTCAGAGTTAAGAGTTGATTCTGTAGTATTGAAAGACTAATTAGGACCTCAATATGTTGATTTAGAAAACAAACTGTGTATACTTATGAATATTTATTATAGTGATCTCTCTATAAAAAGTTGTTTTTAATAGGGACACTGACATAGCCTATCCCTGGAAAAGGAGTAATTGCATTCTGATTGTGGGAATTATGTCTATATTCTGCCAAAAGTCTCTGACATTTACTGAACATATCCAGAAACAGTGGATGAAGGGCATAACCCATATTTGGCTAACAAGTATTTATAGTATTAAAACAAGTAAAATGCCAAATTCATATTATTGGTAATATTCATTGAAAACATACCCTGAAAACGAAATTCTAGCTTTTTGGCGTGATTTCTAGCCAAGCATTTTCAGTTAATCAAGTACCGATGGATGACATGAAATTTTTATGTCTATTCACTGATGTACAATTAACATGATCTGGAGAATTCCGAGAAAGTATATTAGTTTGAATAAATGTTTAAACTTCCTAGACTAATCTTCCAGATTAGCATTCCCCCAAAGTATTTCTATAGAGGATTAGTCCTGTAAAACGCTTTTCAAAAAGTGATTCCTTGGTCAATTAAGTTAAGGAAATGTGCACGGTATATTACTATCCTCACCACATACAAAGCAAAGTAGAACATTAAAAGCTCTGATAATTCCTTCAATAAGGAAACTTGTTTGGCTTTTTGCAATCTAGTGTCTCCAAAAGGTACTTGACTACAAAATCCTTTACTTGTATAACATTTATTAAAATCCTAAACATCTAATTTTCTGGAAAATGATTTCTAAGGTAGCAAATGCATATACCAGAGATATTCAATTTTTGAAAAATATCTTTGGGAAATATTTGGCAAAACTATCTCATATATGAAGAAATAAATTGTTTTATATGTGGCATTCCAGTATGTGGAATATGTAAGTTTTTTCTAGATTTATAGTGTTGACTATTGGAAAATCTATAGGCTTAACTGAAATGGCTCTTTTATGATTATTATAATGTTTATTCAATGTTGTCTTTTGTCCACAACAATAATAATAAGCCAACTATTTTGAGTGCTTGCCATGTGTCAGGCATTAAGTACTTTAAATGAAATAATATACATATTCCTCACAATCTGAATGTTGGATATGATATTATTATTTCAACTTTTTAGAAAAAGAAATGAAGGAAACTGAGAACTTACTTAAAATGTTGACAGTCTCATGACCAGTGAGTAGCAATGCTGGGATTCAGTCCCAGGTAGCCTGGCTTCAAAGCCCTTATGCTTAATTACAGCACTGTGCTGCCATATGTAGTACAGCCTGGGCTGACTCTCCTGATTCTCCTGCCATCCCCACTCATTTACTCATTTTTAGTTTTAGACCCTCAATGGTTACTAACATATTTCAATGAAGAGGAAACTTAGTATTATTTCAAAAGTTTGAAACACTTTACTGTCCTACTGACACATGCCAACATGGCAGTAGTCAATTCAACCTTTTGAGCCTGAGTCAACAGAATAAACTTTTCAAAGGCTAATTTAATATTTTTTCCCAAAGTAGTATTCCAATATTCAGAGAATTCATGAATATGGTAAATTATTTTTTATTTTTTTATTTTAGATAACATGAAATAATAGAAACATCATACTATTTCCCCCTTTTTTGATATTTACAATTTTAGTTGACTCAGCATTTCCCAAACATACTTGAGTATAGAATACCTTCTTCATAGCAAGTATATCAACATCTTGAAGAACACTGTTAAACCCACGCTAAGTTTGGTAAATAAAGTACTGAGTTATGAGCCGTGATATGTTGATGAGTGTTTAAAACTAACTCTCCCAGGGCAAAAATAATTTTTTAAAGGCCTGATTTGCAGTGTTTACCAAGTTGTGTCATAAACACCTTCATCATGGCTGATTTAAAGCTACCAAAATAAGTTGCTGAACAGAGTAAGGAAAAGATGGACACAGTAGGTTCTGGCAAACTGATGAGAACTGGATCCAGCTCATCATATCTTTATGAATCTTGACAAAATGTATAATTTCTTCTTTTATAACTGTAAAAGTTAGTATCTCTTGATGTGAAGACCGTTTTACATAAAGAGACCAAAAAAGATAGTTAAGATGGTTCTCCATGATGGCTCTTCCCCTGTAGCAGACTTTCTGCCTGGACATCCAGGTGTTTCCATACATCCTCTGAAATCCAGGCAGATGCTCCCTAGTCTCAACTCTTGCCCTCTGTGCATCCACAGTATTAACACTATGTGGAAGCCACCAAGGCTTGGGGCTTGCACCTGCTGAAGTAACGGCCCAAGCTGTTCCTTATCCCCCTTTTAGCCGTGCTGGAGCCGTCATGATGCAAAGTATCATGTCTTGAGGTTGCACAGAACAGAGGGGCGCTGGACCTGGCCCACTAAACCATTCTTCCCTCCTAGGCCTCAAGGTCTGTAATGGGAGGGGCTGCCACGAAGGTCTCTGAAGTGCCTTGGAGGCATTTTCCCCATTGTCTTGACTATTAACATCTGACTTCTCTTTACTTATGAAAATTTCTGCAGCTAACTTGAATTCCTTCCCAGAAAATGGGTTTTTCTTTTTTATCACATGGCGTGCCTGCAAATTTTCCAAACTTTTATGCTCTGCTTCCCTTTTAAATAAGTTACAATTCAGTTTGTTATTGTTGTTGTTTTTGTTTTTGTTTTGTTTTTTGTTTTTTGGGGGTTTTTTTGCTTATGCAGTTGGGCATAAGCTTTTAGAAGCAGCCAGGCAACACCTTGAATGCCTTGCAGCTTAGAAATTTCTTCTACCAAATACCCTAAATCATTTCTCTCAAGATCAAAGTTCAACAGATTTTTAGAGCTCAGGCACAATGCTGCAATTCTCTTTGCCAAAGCACAGCAAGAGTGACCTTTGATCCAGTTCCCAATAAGTTGCTCATCTCCATCTGAAACCACATCAGCCTGCTTTTCACTGTACACATCACTATCAGCATTTTGGTCACAACAATTTAACAAGTCTCTAGGAAGTTCCAAACTGTCCCTCTTCTTCCTGTTTTCTTCTGAGCCCTCCAAAGTGTTCCAATATTTGCCAGTTACCCAGATCCAAAGCCACTTTCACATTTTCATGTATCTTTATAGCAATTCACTGCTCCCATTACCAACTGTCTGTATTAATCCATTCTCACACTCCTATAATGACATACCTGAGATTAGGTAATTTATGAAGAAAAGAGGTTTAATCAGCTTACAGTTCTTCAGGCTGTTCAGACCTCTGATTCTGGGGAAGCCTTACAAAACTTACAATCATAGCAGAAGGTGAAGGGGAATCAGATACGTCTTCACATGGCTGGCAGAAGAGAGAAAATGAGGGGGAAGTGCTATACACTGTTAATAACCATATCTTACGAGAACTCACGCACAATCACGAGAACAGCACAAACGAAGTCTGCCCCCGTGGTTCAATCACTTCCTACCAGGCCCCTCCTCTAATACCAAGGATTAGAATTCAACATGAGATCTGTATGGGCACATAAAGCCAAACCATATCACTAAGCTTTCCTTATCCATGTCATGAAGCATCTCATTGATACATGTAAGTATTTCAGTCAGTCTTTCTCATGAAAACTTCAGAGACAACAAAAACCATCCACAATTATGCTACTAGCATTGAAACCATGCTTATTGCATTAAAACTGTTGGAGAAGAAAACTTTTTTTTTAATCCTCTTAGCTCAGTGATGTGGGGCCTGCAAATTAAACTGACAAAAGACAGGTCAGCAAGCAAATAGATTTTTACTTATATATGTACAAAGGAGTTCACAGAGAAATGGGACTCAAGGAGGGAGTTAGGGAGTTAGAATTGGGGGTTTATATACAATCTTAACAAGGAAAGGGAGAAGAGAACAATTCTTATGGGGAAAAAAAATGACTTTTAAGAAAGACAAATGGGTCCATAGGAGGATGGGTGAGTGATATGATAGTTTTGTGATAATGTCTGTTTAGATGATTTCTTATCCTATTGCTGACTTCTCCTCTTTGGTAATGGGAGGCAATCTTCCTGGTCTGCTAAACTGTGTAGGGAATTTATGACAGCTGAATTCTTTGGAAATCCTCTGCTTTTAGGCAGATAAGGGAAGTTTGGGGGAAAAAGATCCTCATCACAAATATATTCTGGAGCTTTTCAAAACTAATCTGGACAATGACATATGTTAAGTGTAGAGGCAGTAGGACAACCAAGAATGCAGGGAGATAGTGACTAAAGTAAGGAAACTGATCTGCACAGGTATTCTGAGGTTTTTCCGCAGCACAGCATTAGGCCAGGAAACACCATCATTGTGGATATTTGAAAAACAAAATGTCCAGCAATCAGAGGCCTTTTGTTAGTTGATAGCTGAGGTGGGCCCATTTTGAGCCTGATAGGTAACTTCTCTTTGAGGAAAGATGTGGCTTCCTTAAGAAGCAGGCGAATGGAACTAACAGGCTACAAATACAAATCAAAGACAAATATATACAAATTAGTATATAAATATTAAAAACTGACCATTGATTGAAATTGGTCTCTCAATTCAAAGCAGAAGAAGATGGTAAGAATTACAGCAAATGATATAATTCTAAAATTATTAAAGACAACAGTAGTGCATACACTCAGAATGATGCTCAAAATACTTTAAAACTTTATGGCACAGGCATTAGCCAGTTGGAGAAGTGCTGGCTGAAAATAGTTGATATAGTCATGATGTGTGCTGTTCACCATTGCACATGTCAGATATTTATATTATCTCATTTTTCAATAACTCCCTTATACATGACCTAATATAACTTGAATATTTAGAGCTAGATGTTGCTGAATTATAATATTTATTTTTGAAATTAATATTACATTAGATTTATTTTTCATACCTACTGTATAAATACCTTATGATAATTGTAAGAAGAAAACTATTCCTTGGTTGCATAAACAAACCCTGTAAATGTATTTGTACAAGGTTTAAAAGGTTTTACAAAGTTTAAAAACATTAAATTGAGCTTTGTGTATTTTTCCTTAGAAAGATAATTTAGAACATAAAAAGCAAGATTATATAGCACAACATGTTGCATTTTAAGTAAAGTATGAAAATGTGGCAAAGATTTTCAATATTATTCATTTTGAATAATAGCACGTTTTTGGTTTTAAAATTCTTTGTAATCCTATTAACTTATGCAATAAATGTGAAGCAATGTTATTTTTAACAAAGTAGTCACAAAAATCAGGGGGAAAAAAATGAAACATATGCCTTGAATACTTTTGAAGCTACTGTGAGAACATGAAGTCGAAATTATGAGCTAGCAGCCAACATGAGAAAACACAAGCTTCTTCTCTGCATGTAGTCAGTGATTTGTGAACAACAATTACTAACTAGAGAAAATGAGGGGAAAACACAGGGCTCAGCCAGGTGTTACCTTACCTCAGTGATTTAGTCTGCTATTTGATCAATGATGAGAACAAAATCACCCATATCCTCAGGAAGCCGTGAATGTTTCAAGGCAGCTGTGAAAGCACCTGGCTACTTGTCCGACACAAAGACTGCGTCCATTAAGGAAGAATCAAGATTTATTTCTATGGGCTTGAACCAGAAACAATGGCTGTGAATTTGCTGTTGCTTTGCATTATTTCTTTAATGAGAGAACAAAAGCCGTTTTGCAGCCCCAATGTAGTGAACTGGCAGGAATACCAGCATCTCCCTGAACTCCTGTGACAGGATCATTCAGCATTCCCTTCAGCAGCCAGCAGTATGTGCACTTTCTACCTTTCTGTACCTTCTGGAATATATATATCATATATATGGAGTATATATCACAGAAGGAATATCATATATATATTTATAGTGTGTGTGTATAAATTTTCCCTTTAAACTATTTTCATAAATTATAAATAATACAGTTATTCATACACATACATACATATTGTATTATCTATATAGCTTCCACTCCCAAAAAGCAATAGAGATAAAAATACAAAAATGCACATTTTAAACAGATTTTACAGCTGGAGTGTATAGAAAACATTATATAGAACCCTAGGGTAAGCTGTGATATCCTACAAAATCTATGGAACCCAGCAAAATTTCACCCAGTAGAATTTTACTGATCAAGATAGGAAAAGGAGATAACAGTTCATGGGATGGAGGACCTACGAGGGTGATGAGAATGGGCTTAAAATTAGTGAAAAGGTAATTGATACTGGGGCATTTTCAACCAACCATCAAATCATTCAGCATATTTTTGCTTTTGTTTCCCAGTCTAAATAATTTTTTAAATGAAACTGGTAAATAATGGGAAATATTGAAAATCCAAGAAATGAACCGAAGGTAGCTTTTAATGTTACACAATAGAATCACAGCATAATGTATTTTATTTTTTAAATTAATACTGTATGTTCAAACTCTCATCATTTTGAAATAACCTTTCCTTATTTTCTGGCATTACTATTATTATAATTATCATTTTTGTACTTTTTTACATTCTACTTTCATATTATGTGTGTGTGTGTGTGTCTGTGTATATATATGGCATCACATATAGGATTTGGGGGTATTTGCTATTTACAAAAAAAATGGAATCATGTCACACATATTGTTTTGTAACTTGTTTTTGACACTTTACATATTATGCTTATTTTTGTATGCCTATATATACATACTTTTTTAAATGTATTGATTTCTTTTGTTTCTAAACTTTTTACAAAATACAACAATAAAATTTCCATATAAAGCTTTATCCACTCATAGTAAAATATTTTAAAGATTTGTATCTCTATAAGCTTCATTACTTGGCTGCTTCCTTTCCATAATATTAGTTAAAATGATTTTAATCATCTACTTATTAATGACTTGTCTAATTATTTTAATATAATTTTTACCTTTAAAATAGCTTTTCAATTAGCTCTTTTTTTTTCCTGTACCTGGAACATGATGCAAACTTTTTGTTGAAGAAATCAGAAATCAGCTGAGGTCCAGAAGTTACAAACCATATTCAAATATAACTAGGATATTTCTACATTTAAAACCTATTTTAAAATTGTCGTATGTAATTTGTATAATTGTACAGATCAAATAATAATACTTCTGCCTGGAAGAATTACTAGAAACCAATGTTCTTGATTTTAATATAAACAGATGTTATGAATGAGGAATTTGTTCAATGTTCAGATGAGGTAGGCCGAATGATTGATTTTTCTTTATGGCCAGGCCAACTTTCTGAGATTTGGGAAAATAGCCTATGTTAAATTCCTAGAAAGTACTGGTACAACATATATTCTTTTTACTGAAACATGACAAGTAATAATAAGGTCAGAAGAATCTCAGAGTGGTGCAATTTGAGGATACATTTTTCCTCATATTTCAAAGAAACTGAATTTTACAGAATCTGTCATATAAGCAGTTTTTCAAATGCCTCTGGAACTAAATAATAGTCAGTAGATGTGTATGGTGTAAATTACTGAAAACAGCAGCTAAAGACAAGCTTAACAGTGAACATGTTAAATCACAGTCATAAGACTTATCAAAGAGAAATTAAAAAGACACAGATTATCCTGACAACCTTAAAGATAACTTGTCCAGTCTTACTCTCCGTAATTAAGTGCTGACAGTGCTGTGGCATTTTGATTCATCATTAATACAGTGAATTTTCACTCTGGTCGATACAGATAGAGTTTTCTGTGCAAATATTTTCACAATTCTTCCACTAATGTCTTGTCAAGCTACCAGCATCTCACTGGCATGGCAAAAGGAAGTAGGAAGAGTGAACAAGTAATTTTATACTCATTGACCAACCTCTCCCCATTTTGCTCCCAACTACCCTCTCCAGACTCTGGTAATCATTGTTCTACTCTCTAATTCTAAGAGATCAACTTTTTTAGATTACAAACATGAATGAGATCTTATGGCATTTGTCCTGTGCTGGGTTTATATCACTTAAGATAATATCTGGGTCCATGTATGTTGTTACAAATGACAGGATTTTGTTATTTTTATCAGTGAGTATTGTATCATTGTGTAGATAGAGATTAATATACAAAATATATAAGGAGCTTAACTCAACAATGTAGTAATAATGACCCAAATAATCCAATTGTTAAATGGGCAAAGTATCTGAATAGATATTTCTGAAGAGAAGACATACAAATAGCCAACCTATATATGGAAAATAGGTTGATTCAATCTCTTGGCAATTGTGAATAGTATTCCAATGAACATCAGGGTACATAAATTTGTAACATATGAATTTCATTTCCTTTGGCTATTTACCCAGTACTGGAATTGCTGGAAATATCTCCATCTATTTCCAGCCAACTGATTTTCAAAAAAGACACCAAGAACAAAGACTGGAGAAAGGTCAATCTCTTCAATATATGACACTGCTGGAAAACAAAATATCCACATGCAGAAGAATGAAACTAGATCCCTGTCTCTCACCACTTAACAAAGTCAACTTAAAATGGATTAAAGACGTGAATGTAAGATGTGAAACTATGAACCTACTAGAAGAGAACATAGAGAAAAGACTTCAAGACATTAGTCTAGGAAAGGAATTTTTGGATAAAACTGCAAAATCCCAGGCAACAAAAACAAAACTAAACAAATGGGATTATGTCAAACTAAAAAGCTCTGCACAGCTAAAGGAAATAATCAACAGAATGTAGAAAAAACCTGCAGTAATGGAGAAAATGTTTGTAAACTATGAGTATGAAAGAGATTAATATACAAAATATATAAGGAGCTTAACTCAACAATGTAGTAATAATGACCCAAATAATCCAATTGTTAAATGGGCAAAGTATCTGAATAGATATTTCTGAAGAGAAGACATACAAATAGCCAACCTATATATGGAAGAAAATATTAAACATCATTAATCATCAGGTAAATGCAAATCTAAACCACAATGAGGTATTACCTTACCCAAGTTAGAAGAGCTCTTATGAAAAAGACAAAGAGTAACAAATGATTGCAAGGATATAGAAAAGGGGGAACTCTTACACAGTATTGGTGGGAATGTAAATTAATACAGCCATTATGGAAAGCTGTATGGAGATTCTTCAAAAAATTAAAAATAAAACTACTGTATACCTTTCTTACATAAGGTCATTTGTGCTTACTTTGGGCACACCAGATAATCCAGGCTAATTCCCCACCTCAGAATTCTTAATAAAATCTGCAAAGCCTCTTTGCCATAAAATAAAAAAAAAAAAAAAATCACAGATTCTGGGAATTACGATATGATATTTCAGAGCTATTACTCATTTTATTACAGCTGTTATATTGGTTTAACGTACTACAATGTTATTTTCAAATTCAGAAAGAAAAAAAAGGAAGAACATAAAGTAGTAACGGGCTGCATGTAAGTCTCACATGTATATTTCAAACTCAACTAGGTTTCAACCACATGGAGGAAATAGATAACAATGTATATTACCATTAAATTCTGATTACAAGAAAAAAACATAAAAACAAAAGCACATGAGACAGATATTCTTAGGAACTATTGTGATATCTAAAGCACAAAACATTTAAGGAACATTTCCAAAACAAAATACAGGCCAGAAGTATTTTGAAGCATGTTCTCAGGTTTCAAAAAATGTCAACGCGATAAACATGTATCACATCTACAGAATTTCACAGGTAAAATTGTCGTGTTTGATTATACTGTTTCCTTCCTGAGCATACACAGAAAGAAACACTGTCCTGTGTTTTTGCTTTGCAATTATACCCATTAGTTCATTAATAAAGAGAAAGGAAAAAATTATATAGTGTTAAAATTTTGTTCTGGTTTGTACTTTCTGGTCTGTATTATTTATTTTATTTTAGTATTATTCTTTATTGACATTTCATTGTGGTTTTTTTAAATATATTTCCATTAAAACACACCTACACACACACACAGCCCTTTCCTAAAAGAGGCACAAGGAAGAAAATAAAAGAAAAATGTAAAGAAATAAGGCAATAAAAAGCATTTTAAAAAGTAAATGAAGAAAGAAAAGAGTAAAGAAGGAAGGCAGGGGCATAGAAAGAAGAGAAAAAAAGGAGAGAGAAGAAAAGAGGATGAGAGATGAAGGAAGGTGAAAGAGTTAATTCTATTTATGCTGAAAGTTAGAACCTAGGACCTAGTTGGAAGTTACAGGAAGACAGTGATTCCATATGAAGTCTTTTCAAACAACTAGAGGTTTACAAAAAGGAATGGGTAGCCTTGTGGTATAAGATACTCATTAATGCTGGAGCAAAAAATGGGTAAGTTATCAAAGTGTCAAGGGATTTTCTGGATTGCTGGAAAAAATATATTAAATAGCTTATAAGGTCTATCTTCATACTAAGATTCTCTTGTGTAGCATTCACTATTAAGATTTTCATTGTCTCAGCATGTGTATAGGAGTGTGCTCTCACTCTTTGTCTATCTCACTTTCTCACATAAGCATGCATGCACACACACAGCACGTGCACATGCGCACACCCCAATAGGTAAACCTTAATAGATCTAGAATGCTTATAGATGACTGAGAATTAGCATTATTTAATGCAGTTTTAGAAACATAACTTTATAATCCATAAGTATTAAATTTTCAAAATAATGCATATTTGTATTTATCCATAGTGTATATTTGAATAATAGTATTAGGAAAATTTAAAAATAACATTTTCAAAGGCAACAAGGATATTTGTGACATTGTTTTATTTCTTGCTTTAATTTTGAGCATAGATTCTAATTTTGAACTTACTACACTAAATTGGAATTCATTTTAGGAGAAAATGTAAAAGTAATTTTTCAATTCTTTCTCAGCACTTTGATTTAATATTAAAATTTATCTTCACATCTCTTCATTAAACAATTGCTCAACTCCTGTGATATTTAGCATTCTTATCTTTAAAATAAAGACAATTTCCATTCCATTGATTTATGAGATTGAAATAAGATAAATATACAGGGTATAAAATAAATATTTAATAAAAATATTGTCTTGAGTGCAAAATAGCTAACTACACTAATTTATGATTCTTCAGGTATCTCCACGTAAGCATAAAAAAATAATACTCATCTAATTGTGAATGAGGCCTCTGTTGTTAACTTATTCCGCTGTATTTTTTTTTTCTTCAAATTTTTGTTACATAGTGTTTGGAAACCTATTGGAAATGTAGTCATCAAAAAGGTTTATATTTAAAGCCATTTCAGCAGTCTATTCAACAATCTTTTTCTTGAAGGTCAAAGCTAAGATTTTGAAGACTTAAATAAAAATGTATATCAGAAATAAAATTCTGCTGAAAACTCTCCTGAATGCGTAATTCTTACTCAGGGAATATTGCTTGAGCCTTCAAGTTATTCCATCAGCCTCTGATCTGACAAACGCTGGATTTTATTTTCCTGCTTTTTTTCACCTGACTTTTTAGCATCAGAGATGAAAATCAATAGTTGCTCTTCTGTGTCCTAAAATCAGTTTTTCTCATATGGAAAATAAATGTATATGCTATATTTTCTGCTTTGTATTCATTAGTTCAAGAGTGTTACCACCATATGTCAGACTCAAATGTTATATAATCCTGGATTATTAAGAAAAAAATCATTAAATATATTCAAAACTATTTAGCTTTCATATATGGAAGCCTCATTTTAAAATAAAATTCTGTGTACCGTTGGCCTCTGTGAACACAGAAAATCCAGCATTTGGGGAGGTATATTGATCTGTAAATTATTTCTCTCATCCTCTTCTCCAATTCATTAACCATTTAATGTGTGAGCTTAATATATATTGATTCAGTTCTTGCATAGTATGTCTCAGAATATCCAAGTTATATGAAGCAGTTTTCTTAATAAAAATTTAACAAAATAAAAAATTTGTGCATGAAATGTGAAAACTCTTAATAGGAAAGTATTGTAAACTTCAACATTAGAGGAATGATTTCATTAAGTATACAGAATGGAGTATTTTAGCAATTGAAATAATAACGACAGATACTATTTCAAAATATGGAATTGGATTTAATATGCATTGTTAAAAATAGAATTATGTAAAATTATGTACATTTTATAGCTATGTAAAATATGTATATTAACATATGAAAGGACTGTGCAAAAGCAAAGAGAGTTTAGGGTTTAGCATATTTGGACCCTGAAATCCATTTTTATTTATTATTGTTTTATAAAAGTATAGGATGGAACTCATAAAATTTAGGTGATGTAGGTGTACTATTAATTGCCCACTGGAGAACTGTATAATAGAAAAATAGTACCTATATTTTTCGCAATAGTCATTCTTTTATGCTGTGGCTATAATTGAATTTCTTTTAAGTTTTGCGAGGATTATAGTGCTGACCTTGAGTGCTAAATCATTATGAAGCAAATGTAAAACACTGGTAATATTGCTTTAGACATTGTACATTAAACTGAAAATTAACCATAAGATTGTATACATGAAGATGACATTTTCAAAAATTGTAATGAATTGATATGTTTCAATCAACTTCTAATGTGTATGATTTCCCTTTAAAGTTATAATTTATCCATAAAGCACGATGTAATACATTATTACACTATAATTGAAGAACGTTAATGCAGCTTCCAACAGGGACAAATTTATTAAAGGTGGTTTATTAAGAGCAAATGTGTCTTAATTTATATGGTAAATTATCTGAGCACTTTTTCTGTTCCGTTTTTAATGAATCGATTGAGATTTAATTACCGAAGTTGAATTGGATACAACTTTATGTAATAATATTTTCATTTAAATATTCTTCATTTGTTATGCCAAAAATAGTACATATGGTTGCAACATAAAGAACATATCTCAAAAACTTCTGTTTTCTTTTGAATCATTAAATTGTCTTCTTTGGTTACCCAAGAGTAGTCTCTCTGTTTAACGTAATAGAATGAATTCACTAAATACATACTCTTTTTCCATTCATTTTATTCCTTGTCAACATAAAAGTATAATATTTTGGCCTGAAGCTCATAAATTCTTTTTTTATTTTTAATTGATGCATAAAAATGGTATATATTTTTAGGGTACAGTGTAATATTTTGATACATGAATATACTGTGTAATGATGAAATCAAGGTAATTAACATATGCATCCCCCCCCACACATTTATTTATTTGTTTGAAACATTCAAAATCCTGTCTTCTAGCTATTTAAAAATATACAATAGCTTATTAGCTATAGTCACCTACAGTGCTGTAGAACACTAGAAGTTATTCCTTTTACCTAGCTGTCATTTGGTGTTGTTTAGCTAACTTTTCTTTATCCACTTCCCTCCCCTTCCCAGCTTCTAGTAACCTTTATTCTATGCTCTACAATAAGATCAAATATTTTAGCTTTCACAGATGAGTAAGAACATGCAGTACTTATCTTTCTGTGACTTACATATTTCATTTAACATAATGGCCTCCAGGCTCATCCATGTTGCCATAAATGACAGAAATTCATTCTTTTTAACAGTGGAATAGTATTCCATTGTGTGTGTATTACACATTTTCATTATTCATCTGTTGATGGAAACTTTGATTGCTTCCATATCTTGGCTATGGTGAATACTGCTGCAATAAACATGATGTGGGGGGCTTAGGGTTGGGGGGGGATATCTTCAGCATACTAATTTCATCTCCTCTCGATATATACCCAGTAGCAGGATATCTGGATCATATGATAGTTCTATTGTTAGTTTTTGAAAAGCCTCCGTACTATTTTTCATAATGACTGAACTAATTTACATTCCCTCTGGCAGTGGATGAGTTCCATTTTCTCTATATCCTTACCAGCACTGGTTATTTATTTTCTTTTTGATGATAGCTCTCCAAATGGAGTGAGATGATAGTTCATTGTAAATTTGATTTACGTTTTCCTGGTGATTAGTGATGGTGAGCATTTTTTATATATCTATTAGTTGTTTGTATGTCTTCTTTTCAGAAATGTCTACTTAGATCCTTTGCCCATTGTTAAATAGGATTATTTGTTTTTTGTTGTTGAGTGTTTTGAGTTCCTTGTGCAGTCTTGATATTAATCTATTGTTGAATGATTAGTATGCAAATATCTTCTCTTGTTCTACAGGTGTTTGTTGACTCTGTTGATTGTTTTCTTTGCTATGCAGAAGCTTTTAGTTTGATACAATCTCATCTGTCTATTTTTGCCTTTGTTTTTGTTACCTGTGCTTTTGAGACCTCTTCATAAAATGATTACCTGGACTAATGTCCTGAGGCATTCCCCTAGTGTTTTCCTCAAGCAGTTTTATATTTTTGAGTGTTACATTTAAGTCTTTAACCCATTTACACTGATTTTTGTATATGGTGAGAGATTGGTATCTAGTTTCATTTTCTGCATGTGGATGTACAGTTTTCTCAGCACCATTTATTGAAAAGTTGCCAAAAACATATATTGAGGAAAGGAATGTATGTTTTTGGCATCTTTGCCAAAAATCAGCTGGCTACAAATGCATAGGTTTATTTCTGTACTCACTATTCCGTCACATTGGTTTTTAAATGTGTTTCTATGACAGAACCATGCTGCTTCGGTTACTATATCTTTGTTATATATTTTAAAGTCAGGCAATGTGATGCCTCCAGCTTTTTGTTTTGTTTTGTTTTTCCCTCAAAACTGCTTCAGTTATTTTGGATCTTCTTTGTTTCCATATACATTTTAGGATTTGTTTTTTCTATTTCTGTAAAGATTGTAATTGTTATTTTGATAGGGGAGGTATGGAATCTAGATTGCTTTGGGTGGTATGGTAATTTAACAATACTAATTATTTGAATCCATGAGCATAGCATGTCTTTACATTTATTTGTTTCCTCTTAAACACTGTTTTATAGTTTTTAAAACTATATGAACTATAGTATTTAAAACTATATGAAACGCTGTTTCATCACTGTTTTATAGTTTTTATTATAGAGATTTTTCATCACCTTGGTTAAATGTATTCCTAGATATTGTATTTATTTATTGTTGCAGCTATTTTAAATGGGATTGCTTTGTTGATTTTTTTTCAGCACATTTATGACTGTTGGATAGAAATGCTACTGATTTTTGTACGTTGATTTTGTATCCTGCAACTTTTCTGAATTTGTTTATTAATTCTAAGAGTTTTTTTGGTAGAGTCTTTACGTTTTTCTATATATAAGATCACGTCATCCTCAATTAGCGAGAATTTTACTTCCTCCTTTCCAGTTTAATTACCTTCTCTTTCTTTCTCTTGTTTAACTGTTCTGGCTAGGAATTGCAGTTCTAAAATAAATAAGAGTGGCAAAAGTAAACGTCCTTGTATTATTTCAGTTCTTAAAGGAAAATCTTTCAACTTTTCCCCATTCAGTATGATGTTGGCTGTGTATTTGTCATATATGGCCTTTATTGTGTTGAGATACATTCCTTCTATACCTAATTTGTAGAAAGTCTATATAATGAAGAGATGTTGATTTTTATCAAATATTTTTTTTTTTTGCATCTGTTGAGATAATTATATTTTTGTCCTTCATTCTGTTGATATGATAGTTAAGAATTGGTATTAGTTCTTCTTTAACAGGGTGGTACATTTCACCAGTGAAGCCATTGTTCCTGGTCTTTTCTCTGTTGGGAGACTTTTTATTACTGGTTCTATCATGTTACTCATTATTGGTCTGTTCAGATTTTCTGTTTCATCACTATTAAACCTTGGTAGTTTGTATGTATTGAAGAATGTATTCATTTCCCCTAGGTTTTGAATTTGTTGGCATTTTGTGGTTTATAACAGTCTCTAATGATCCTTTGTATTCTTGTGGTATCAGTTATAATGTTTTCTTTTTGTTTCTGGTTTTATTTATTTGGGTGTTCTTTCTCTTTTTGATTTCTTTCCTGATTTGTTTATTTGGTAACTCAGAAGCATGTTGTTTAATTTCCACATGTTTGTGTATTTTTTGAGGTTCATCTTATTGATTTCTAGTTTTATTCTATTGTGATCAGAAAAGGCACTTGATATTATTTCAATTTTTGTAAACTTGTTGAGACTTGTTTTGCGGCCTAACATGTGGTCTATCCTGTAGAATGTTCCAGGTGTATGAGAAGAATGTTTATTCTGCAGCTGTTGGATGAAATGTTATGCAACTATTAGTTAGGTCCATTTGGTCTACAGTGCTATTTAAATCCAATATTACTTTTTTGATTTTCTGTCTAGATAAGCCGTCTGATGCTGAGAGTAGGGTGTTGAAGTCCCCAACTGCTATTGTACTGGGGTCTATCTTTCTCTTTAGATCTAATATTTGCTTTATATATCTGGTTGCTACAGTGTTGCGTGCAGATATATTTACAGTTGTTACATCCTCTTGCTGACTTGATTCTTTCATCATTATGTAAATGTCTCTTTAAAGTTTCTGACATAAAGTCTATTTTACCTGATGCAAGTATAGCTATTCTTGCTTATTTTTGGCTTGCATTTGCATGGAATGTCTTTTTCCATTACTTCACTTTCAGTCTATTTGTGTCTTTACGGTGAAATGAGTTTCTTGTAAACAGTACATAGTTGGGTCTTGTTTTTTTAAGTAGTCTTGTTGTGTCTCTACAGTCTATAGTTAGGGCTTATTTTAAATAGTGAAATATCTGAGTGCTTTTTCTTATATACCACATTATTTCTGTTTTAGCTCACATGACAAACTTTTATTTCCTAGTGACTTCTGTAATTATCTCTCGTTTTAAGAACATATTCTAGTCCAAATATAATGTTCCCATTGAACAGCCAGAAAGAATTTTAAATATAGTTTCTAAAGACCTTATTTCCTTAGAAAAACCAAACTTGTCATTCTTTCAAATTTAAGAAAATACTTTGTCCTTAGAACAAAAAAGCAACTTTCAGAAATAAAATGCCAAACTTTTAATACTTAAGACTTTCCTAGAAATTGAAAGTATGACAGAATCAATTTTTCAAATCTAATTCTCACCTGTGATTGGTACATTTAAGTAGATTTCTGAAAATGAATTGGAAAGATATAATGAGTTCATAATGTAACTTCTAACTTGGAGTTTTTATTTACCTTAATATAGCTGACATTTTTTATATTTTTTCTCCCACAGGAGGAAAAAATCTAGTTCTCAATAACAACATAATTGCTCATTTGATTTATACTTTAATATGTATATATAACAGCTTCAAAATTATAATACTAATACTAACATCATCAACAATATCATTATTAAAACAGTTTAATAATTTTTAAATAAGAAAATACTTTTTCTTATTTAATTATTAAAGCACATCCCATTGATATTTTTGTTAAATCAGTGTGTTTAAAGCTATGTTTAACAGTTCCCTCTTGGAGGCTATGTCTTCAATTCTATACAGTATTCTTCATTTTATGATTCTGTTAATTTTTCAAAATTGTTCTTAAAATTATTTTTAATCACTTATAATATTTTTACAAAGTAAATTTGCAAGGCAAATATATATTCACAGATGTCCAGTTTCTAACCTTGTAGTGTTTATCCTATTGTCTTTCACCCCCTAAGGGCAACCATTATAATTATTTGTTATTCTTAGGTTTATCCTTACATCGTTTTTATACATTTTTCTTCACCTTACTTTCTTCAGTTAAAAATATATTCTGAAATAACTCTATTCTAGTGCTTATAGATAGCCATAATTCCTTTTTACAACTTCATAATTCTCTAGAGGATGTAGCGTAGTTTTTCAACCACTCCCTTATTGATGGGCATTTAGATTGTTACAACCTTTAGAAATAAATCTCCAGGAATAGTATCGTAAATATGTCACTTCGTGTTGTGCAGTGTATCTCTGAGAGAGATTCCAAAAAGCCAAAGTGTAAATAAATACATAATTTTTGCTTTAAATCTTTAAGCTTCCCTTCATAAGAGTTGTATCATTTTGCATTACCACCAACAATGTGGTGCAGTGTTGTATCCTATAGCCTAGCCCACAGAGTGTCTTACCAAATTTTTTTTTTTTTTTTTTTTTTTTTTTTTTTGCCAATCTGTTATGTGAGAAATGGTATATCTGTGTGTTTTAATTTGAATTTTATTTTTTCTGAATGATTGTTGACTTCTATGGCAAACACTGCTGTTTTTTTTTTTAATTAGAATACTTAAAAAGTATTTTCTAAAAGGTGCAAAGAATCTGAGATATATATATTTTAGTTATATATTGGAAGCTTAACACGGATTATTTTAATTTATAATTATAATATATAGGAAAATAAAAAGACATGATTCTGAAAGTAACTTCTAAAGTTAAATATTTTAATTTTATTCAGTGTCACAGAAACTATGCAAAAGAAATAATCCTCACATTCATAAACAATCATTTATGGCAATTATAAAGATTATAATATAAACTTTTATGAAGCCTTAAAATGTCTACGGGAAAGGGAGAAGCCTATAAATGATCTTGCAATTTCAGAGTTTGTTTATTCCTACAGTAGATTAATATTTGATAAAACATAAGAGCCAAGTGTATTGTATTTCATGTTATAGCTGAAGACCAAAAGCATTTTAAAGAAAAATATCCTCCCCTAATAATACCAAAGATGATGAGTTCTGGCCCTTATTCTTGGAATATCTGAGTTTTTCCTGTGTTCGCTAAGAGTGTTCCTCAATATATTTAATGCCTTATTTGGATTGAATAGAGCATATCCTAAGGCTGTCTTATTAATCTGCCTTAAATAAATGGTGTCCTCTTCAACAAGAATTTTATTTTCCTTGGAAGAGAAAATATTAAGGAAGGTTAATGGAAAATGATTCCTGCCAATTAATTCTTAGTTATTTTCTTTCCTTTCAGCACCTTCCCTGATAGGTGTGGTAAGGAAGGACTGGGCATCCCAAAATAGCATTGCCCTATCATGGCAAGCACCTGCTTTTTCCAATGGAGCCATTCTGGACTACGAGATCAAGTACTATGAGAAAGTAGGTCTTATTTGGAGCTTCCTATAAAACTACACATATACGCATATATATGTATATATTAAGCATGTCGTTATACTGTATTATTTTATTTTAAACCCTGTTCTTCTTTGGCCTAACCTCATACCTTCTGTTTCTTTGAATCCTCTCTAACTTACTATTCTGCTTGTAACTTATTAATTAATTTATCTTGTTTTGTGTCAGATTAAAGTAGAAAATGTAAGATGTTCATTTCTATCATGACCTACTCTAGAGAGTTTTATAATATTGTAAGAAGTAGTAACTTCTTCAATTTATTCAATTTATAGTTTGGTTACTACAATATTGTTTCTAAAATTCAGTTTGGAAGAAGTTTTAATATTGAATTACTATAACCTGAAGTGGGTTTTTGTAGCACATATCCTTTGCCAGGGAGTTTAAAGTTACAGTCAGCCATAATTTGGAAAGCATTATTTAAGGCATAAATGGAAATAGCATATAAATGAAACACTTTCTTTACATTCAGGTTAGCTATTTCATTTTATAAGAAGCTAGCAAGATAAATTCAGTTGACAAATCCTTATTTATAATAATGGAACCCTTATTTCCATTTTTGTCATACAATTAGTATATTTCCCCAAGTATATACTTTATTCCCTTTATTATATTCACGTTCTTTATGCGTCTTTCTCTCATTCCTCACCATTATGATATTCTTGGCATAAATATTACAGCAGACCACATAGTCAATTCTGATATGTCTTATTGTGTTAATACTACTTCTAGAAATTTGCAAAGGGAATGTTAAATAAAAATTTTAGTGAAAAAATTATATGTAATATCCAGTGGTATATTACAGTGAGAAGGAACATCTTGCATTTCTGTACCTTACTAGAAGCGAAGGAAATCATAAAGGAATTTAGTCTTCCTCTGAAGAAATTGAGGGCAAGAGGAGAAATAGAACTCCACTTTCTTAGTTTGTTTTGTGGTGCTATAACAGAATACCACAGATGGAGTAATTTATAATAAACAGAAATTTATTGACTTATGGTTCTGGAGACTAAGAAGTCTGAGATTGAGGTCCCAGCATCTGGAAAGGAACTTCTTGGTTAGTCATCCCATTGTGGGAGGGCAAGGCCAGGGTGACAGAGAAGCAAAAGGAAGCCAAACTCATCCTTTTATTAGGAGCTTACTTCTGCAATATGAAACCGACACCCATGGTGACACCAATCCTGCAAATGAAGCCATAACCTTCATGGCCTAATTACCTCTTAAAGGTTCCATCTCTTGATACTGTTATAATGGCAATCAAATTAAAACATAAGCTTGGCGGGGACATTCAAACCATAACACATAGCTTCCTCTATTCTGCTTCAGAGTCAATCTAGGTTTGATAATGGGAGAAGTAACTTAGTAGCATAGCTGTATCCATTTTTTGTTGCTCTAATAACTTCAGCATTATGTAGTCAATTAAAAACTGTCATTGTCTTTAAGTGACATAGATAAATCCATAGCCTAAGAAAGGACAAATTTATTGAGTTTAAATTGGAATACAGATTCTGCTAATTATCTTGGCTAATATGTGCTCAGAAATCTGCTGGGCTAGCCTTTCAAATGTTGCAGCCTATAGCACACTGTCACAAGAAAACATATATTTTCTGTTGACTGGTTTAAATATATTTTCATACACTCAAAATTTCTGACTATTTAACAAGCAATGCGCATATATATACAAGCAACTTTTCAGAATCAAAATATTTATCTGTTTTGTAAGGGTTATATTTTACACACAGAAAATCACTAATGTTATAATATTTTAAACCTTATATGTTTGAGGATGAAAATAACTTGCAATATTTCTAAGGTAGGATAAATCATACAGATTTAACAGAAAGAGAACCACATTCATCCACTCAAAATTTTCGAAATCAATATGATTCTAAAAGATAGTAATTAACATAATATTTATGTTCATTCTTATATGTACAACATTTGGCTTTATTACATAGGTTTTATTTTAATGATGGAATAGGTAATGTTATGAAGGAGTTTATTTCGTAAGAAAATAGCAATAACCCACTACTAATGGATTAAACATGGAGTTGGAAGTCAAGGATTTCTAATTCATGTTCTGAGTCTGCCTCTCATTATGCTTATGGCCAGGAAAAACTCAATTAAGCCCCCTATGCCTCAGATTTCATATTTACAAAATGGAAATAAAGATATCAACCTTTTTGGCGGGTTGTAAAAATTAGGTATAAATAGACCTAAAGATGAATAACTCTAAGTTAGTATAAAAATCACTTGAGCAAGCATTAAGGAAATATTTGGCAAATAATACAACATAGAATCAGAAAATGATAGCATGAGAATTATGTACAAACTAAATAAAATAATTGTTCTTTCATATATATATAGACAATATATAAGCAACCAATCAAAAATGTTAGAATGCTAAAATCTTCCAGAGAGAACGTAAAATGATAGCATTGAAATTTTTACCTACTTTGACTTCAGATTCTAACTGTACATTTTACGTATCTGTATCTATGACGTGGTTTCTCATTCCAAGCAAAGATTTATAACTTATAACTATGGAAAATTACAATAGAATTCAGTTTAAAGTGCTAATTTCTTTCTTAGTAATCTAAATATTGTTCAGTAAGAAAAGATAAAAAAGAAATATATATATACACAAACATATAATATCATTTTTGGGACACAAATATTCTCTCATATGTTTATATTTGTATATTATTATGTAAGTATAGAGAAATACAGAATAGAATAAGATGCACACTGGTCTGTTTCAAGTTTTGCCTATTTGGAAGAGTGAGGGAATGAGGTATTTGGACAGAAGCAGGGAAAACAGAGGGAGGTAGCTAGTGTAGATAAATATGGATGAATGGATGGGTCCTAAATAGCTTTAGTCTATGCCTTTACTAGTTGTCTGACCAAAAGCAGATCCAGAGACAAGTATTTGTGTGCAAATGATTAAGCAAACTCCCAGGGGAACCGGCGAAAGAATGGGGCCATCAATACTGTGAAGGAAGATGTCAATCAAACTGAGTGACAATGAAGGAAGCTCTGGATTCTAAACTATATCTCAGAGTTCATCTTATGAAAACAAAGAATCTGGGCTTCTCTACTCTGGCTTTAGTCAGTTATTGGCTACAGCCTTTGGTGTAAATACATATATGGTGTGCAAAAAAAATTCATAGGCACTTCTGGTTCTCTGCAGTGGCTCCAGTAGCCCGAGTTTAGGTTCTAAAGAAGGCTACAGGTACAAGCTCTTAAACACAAAACACATAAGCTGGCAAATGGAAACAGGAACATATAAAAGTAATCCAAGTTGATTTGCTGGAGCACTAACTATTTAAAAAGATAGCTAAATTCTTGAAGAACTATTGGAGAATTAATGCTTGGCTCATTGTACTGTTTATATACTCTTCAGTCTTTAATATTGGTGCCATGTTGTTAAAAAATTGCATTTCATTTCAATCAGTTATTCTGTATTGCTATACACATAATTGATCCACAAAATATCCATATTTATGCAATTCTTTGAGGAATTCATGCTGTTTAAAGTTTTTATTTCAAATGCATTTTTCTGTAAATTAGGAAATAAGTTAACCTGCTTGGAATGTGAAGTGTCTACAAATACCTGAGGTTAAACAACATACTATTGTTATCAGTGATCTTTGCTCAGAGAGTGATATATTAGAAAAAAAAGCACTGGTCTCAGTATTCAAATATTTGAGTTTGGCTCAGATCTCAACTTTTATAGTTCTGTTTTCTCATCTGTAAAATAAGGACCTAGAAAGATCTAGATCTAGGTAATCTTTTACAGTTCTAGCTATTGTCAAATGCTCATGTTTGTGTATGTACTGTTATATAGATAAACTATCTTAATGTTTTCCCATCCCTCAGATAACTATGGTTTTTCATTGAAATCTACTGAAATTACACACACACACACACACACACACACACACACATTCTTTAAAATATCTCACCATAGAGAGCAGTATTCTTAACATCATAATTATATGTAGAAATTAAGACCCTGGCATTATTCTCTTTCTCTGTGTGTGTGTGATGTGTCTGAGTGTGTCTGTGGTATGTGTGTCTGCATGTTTGTTTATTAAGAGTGATATGTGAGAAAGAGAATATATTGCTTTGTGGGTTATAATTAGTTAGATATTCCTTAGTTAATTACATTCCCTAATTTTTAAGTCACTTTTCTTTTTCATACTCAGTCTTTCATTTTCCTTTAACTCAAGTGAATATAACTTGACTATGAAAAAGCACTTTAAAATAATAAGGGAAGTCAAGATAAGTTACAAAACTTTTTATTTTATTTTATTTTTTTACTTACTAATAATACTTTTCTCCAATAGGCTCTCCATTAGTGCCCATTCTTATAATGAGGGAACTAAGACATCACCTGCTCCCAACTTCTCAGTCTTCCCCTTTGAAACAGTCCAAACCCTCTTCTATTCATATTGAAGAGCAAGCATACCCTTTGTCTTTGTTTGTTTTGTGATGCTATACCATAATATCTGAGACTGGGTAATTTACAAGAAACAGAAATTTATTTCTCACAGTTCTAGAGGCTGGGAAGATCAAGGTGCCAGTAGGTTTGGTGTCTGGTGAGGGCCCCCTTCCTCATTTCCAAGATGGCTCCTTGAATGCCATATCCTCCACAGGGGAGAAATGCTATTCCTCACCCAACAGAAGAGGAGAAAAGCAAAGAGAGGGGAAGAGGAGGGCCATACTTGCCTTTTCATAAAGCACCAATCCCACCAAGAAGGCGTAGCCTTCATGGCCTAATGATCTCTTAAGGGTTCCACCTATTAATACTGTTACAATGACAATTAAATTTCAAAATGAGGCCGGGCACGGTGGCTCATGCCTGTAATCCTAA
Source organism: Papio anubis (assembly GCF_008728515.1). Lineage (NCBI taxonomy): Eukaryota > Metazoa > Chordata > Mammalia > Primates > Cercopithecidae > Papio > Papio anubis. The sequence continues at coordinate 17,535,520 of NC_044977.1, forward strand.
CACTTTGGGAAGACATTCCAATCATAGCACCCTTCTCTTATCTCTGTTCCCTTCTGTCCTTAACCTTTGTGTTCACATTCTTATTTTTCCTCCTGTGCCCTATTTTCCTTTCTCCTCCCTACTTTTCCCTCTTTCCTTCCCTTTTTTTCTCTGCCCAAGCAAGGTACACTTCCTTCTCTTGCTTCTTTGTTATTTCATTATTCTCTCAGTCCGTTTGGGCTACTATGATAAAAACTAATAAACTATGTGGCTTATAAACAATAGACATTTATTTGCCATAGTTTTGGAAACCAGGAAGTTCAAGACCAAGGCGCCAGAAGCTTTGGCATCGGGTGAGGGCCTATTCAGGTTCATAGACAGTGGTTTTCTCACGGTGTCCTCACATGGCAGAGGGGAAGGGAGTTCTCTGGGGTCTCTTTTATAAGAGCAGTAATCCCATTCATGAGGGCTCTACCCCTAATCACCTAATCACCTCCCAAAGACCTCACCTCCAAATACCATGGCCTTGGAAGTGATTATTTCAACATGAATTTTGGAAGGACATAAACATTCAGACTCTAACAGTTATATTTACCAAAATTAGTCTTAATCAGAGTTATTTATTTGTGGATCTGGACTCCCCCCAGTAGTTTACGAGTCGATTTCAACCCTCAATCCTTGCCTAACACAGCTATTTCCTTTCAATAACGTTCTAGCTGAATTAGTAAAATTCTCTCTTTGTTCAGAACTCATTCCCAGGAAATTAAGATATCATGCAGCCACTGTAAAATTACTTCTAACAATTTTTTTTAAAGGCAGAAAAAAAAGAAAGCCAGCAAGACTTTCTGTTTCTACCTCTTCATAAGAAAGACCTATGTACATATGTCTATCAGCTGAGAGACCATTCTGTTAAGAACAAGAATGTAAGCTCATGAGGGCAGGGATTTATTTTGTTTACTTTCCTATCCTTAGTGCTCAGAGAGGCACGTAGATGGTAATTAATAGATACCGATTGTTGACCGATTATATGCCAGGTAATCTTTTAAGTTTTTTGCAAGGACTAACTGATTTACTCCTAACAACAAATGTTTGAGGAAAATAGTGTTATTCTTCCCATTTTACAGATGAAGAAACTAAGGCACAAGAAGGTTAAGTGTCTTTACCAAAATCACACAGCCAGTAAGTGGGTGATAAAGCTGGCCATCCTACCTTACATCACAGCGGATGTCTCAGAAAGTCAGTGCTTCCTGCTGATGCTGATTTTCTAGGTTCCCTGAGGCCAAACACTTCATTACTCTCTCATGCCAATTTTGCATCTGCAAAATGGTAGGAATGAAACATACCTATCTCACCAGGGTGTTGTACAGCTCCACTAATTATCAACTGGTAGCTCATTTTGCAAACATGAATCCCCTCATAACAGTTCATTATTCTCACATCCAGTATTTTAAGACACCATGACTGTTAAAGTCTTTTTTTCTTAAAGTATTCTTGTTAATTTTTATCACAGTCAGCAGTTTTTAGATTTTAGGAAAACTCATCACGAAAAAGGTAGCATTTCTTATATCCAGATGGCCAATAATTATTTATATGAAACGATGAATTAATATAACTGGCACGTGTTTCACCTAGTTCACAGATTATAGAAAAACTGTCTTTGCTTTTTAATTAAAAATAAATAATTTTGTGACACTGAGGACAGTGTATTATTAAAACTGTAAGGACATTTGTGGAAAGCTTTTCATTATGGGAAATATTTTTATCAATCAGGGAAGATTTAAAGTAGCCTCTTTTAAAACAAGGTTGAAATCTTCGTGTCTTTTCTGAAAGTCGCATACTCCTCAATATCACACTCTGCAGAGTAAGTCTTTTTTCTTCCTCCCTAATCCTCTTATTCTACTTTCTCAGTATAGTTTTTCCACAGATAACAACCTAATAATTATCCCTCATTTATCTCAAGATAGATAATCAGTAACATGCATCTTTGTATAAAAATATATGAAGCAATTATTGTAACAATAATCAACATAAGAAAGAAAAACAATCCTTCCTTCTTATACGCTACTCAATATACATTCCTCATTTTCTTTTGTTGTATTTCCTTTACTTAAGTGTCTGCCCAAGGGAGGAAGAGAATTTTATCTTTACTTCCAGGAAAGCTACTCTTACCTCCATCCATTATTTAGGTACAGACACACATCTTTGTTCTCTGCCTGTTCCTTCCCCAGTGACTATCTAATTCATACATTTTGTAAATATTAATGTAAACTATCATATAAAGTTAAATGTGGTTATTATACAAGGAACTAAGAAAAGGAAAGTGTATATGGATCACCTGGGGATCTTGCTGAAATGCAGATTGTAATACATTTGATTGGGCGGATGAGTAGTGTCAGAGGTGGTAACATGAGATTTTGGATTCCTAGCAAACTCCTAGGTGATGCCAGCATTGCTCTGAGCTGTCAGTCTCTAGAAGACCTACTTCTCCTTCACCTTATTTAATCGAGTGTTGATAAAGGGGAAAATCATCTCAATACTCTCAACATAGACATGAACTTACATGCTATGTCTCTATAACTGGCTAGCATCTTTGTAGATTTTACATGATTTGTAGATGTTTTTGATCTGTAGATGTTACATGACATCAGAACCACAAGTATTAATCTGAAGCAAAATGCAGTGAATAAAGGCCCAAGTCAATTTTGGATACAATTCAGTGTTTATAATGGAATCAGCAAGTTCCTGAACTGGTAACTAATGATTTTATGGTTTTTTTTTTTTCCATAATTATTTGTTGCAGTGTCCACCACTGAGAAATTAGATGGGAGCATTCAGTGCTAATTAAAACAGCATTACCTGAAGGAAAATGGATGGCAAGGGAATTTACTGATACAAACACTCATTATAAAGGTTTTATATCCAATTTCCATGTTGTTCAGCAAACATCACATTCTCTGTGGAAGCTTGTCTGGCTTAGTAAGCCCAGGGAGGGCCATAGTGCCTACAGCAGAGATTCTCATGGTAGCAAGACTCTGACTGGGGCCAATACAGCATCCACAGCAGCATCTGTATGGTATACCCTTATCAAATAGGAAGAAATTAAAAATACATTGCCACCAACACTGCGGAGTCTGTAAACACATGACAATTACAAATATCTAGTAACTATACCTCTAAAGTGTCTCCTGTTTTATAAAACTTATTCTATCTTTGGTTTGGTTTGAAGAATGGATTTGTTTAAGATTATAGAAGCTGCATTTAGTGTATTAAAGATTTGTACATCTAAGAAAGGAAAAACTAGTTGGTAAAACTAAGGACTCTGAATAAACTTCATTTAAACTTTTGAATATGCTATAGGGGAAAAGAAACACCTTTCTTTTCCATCTCTAGGCTCATAACTGAGGTCCTTATGAAAAACCGATTAAGAAGAGAGAAGCCTACAAGTTTATTTAATGTAAGTTTTACATAGGCCAGAAGCCTTCAGATATAGAGACCCAAAGAAATAGAGAAACCTATGTGTTTTTATGCTTAGGTTTGAACAAAAGTGGACAGTTGTACAGAAGTGTGATTAAGCAAAGGGATACGATCCAATGGTAATAAAATCGGGGGGGAGTCGCTTAACAAGACCTACTGTTCAGATTGTTTTTTATATATTTGTGTCTTTATAGATAAGGATGTTCTTTCCTCTGGGCATAGGGACAGCACCTCTCGAATGAGGGGCTCTTGACCTGATTCAGAGGAGGAGGGCAGGGGAAAGTCAAAGGGTGATCTTTCTACTTTCGCCGTTTGCTCAAATTCCAAGGTGCCATATTTGGGGATAGCCTGTTTTGAACCCCATCAATATCTACATTTAGAGACCGAAATAAAGGTTATGACTATCAAAAGCTTATGTTCTGGTTACAAGAAAACAAAACCCTCTTTACTACTGTTCAGAGGACTGGAATTCTTTTGGTGATGTGGAATCATATTGTAGAATTTCAGTCCCAGCCTGATCTTGTGTACAACTAGGTAAGGCTACATAATTAATCCCACTTCTGCTAAATTGCCATATTTCAGTCAGTTCCAAGTTACACCTTTTAATTCAGTTTAAAATTCTAACCTCATATTTAGTTGCTTCCATGTTCCTAGTCATACATTTCTGAATTTGCTTCCTCGCCACTTTTCCTGAATTCCATGTCTTTATCTCTTTTTCGATGACGTTAGAATAAATAATCTAAGTTGTTTTCCAATTCTGAGCTTCCATGACTGCAGAAGCTTATTTTCATTTTGTTATGCTTTGCTATGCAAGGTGATAGAAAAAAATCAAATAAGACTAAAGAATGAATGAGACATTTGATGTTTTCAGTGAAAATATGATATATATATATATATAAATTTAAAATGACAGAGAAGTACATAAAAAGATAAGGATGAAACAGTAATTCAATTTCTTCAGCAATCTGGAAATCTACATATACTATCAAGTTTTGCATTTGTAAGAAAAGAGAAAAAATATAAAGCTGTTTTAAGTCATTATTTGCTTCTTAAAAATGTCCACTTTCTCTTAAAGAATCTGTACTGTTTGGAGGAAAGAAAATAATACAATGTGGGATATACTTGGGGAGTCCAGAGGTTATGTTAGCTGCAATATTAAATTGTCAGAGATCACAATGTCCCCTTTAAGCATTTGGGCTAATACCTACCAAGAATCAGTGTAGCTTGGGATTATTAGTATTTTTTTTTTTTTTTTTTTTTTTTTTTTTTTAGAAAATGTCTTCTGGGGAGGAACAAGGACATACATTCAAAATTCCTCTAAATTTCTGCTCTAGTTTGGTGAAAATCAAAGAAACAAAACTCACAGACACCATTTTTTAAAAATGTAACAATTCACAGTGCAGGCAGCCTTCAAAAAACTACTCCTCCAGCAATGAAAAATGTAAATATAATGTTGCTACTTTTGAAAGCCTGTAACCAAAAGGTGACTGAAGCAGGTCTCAACTGATAGGGGTTTATTTTGCCAAGGTTGAGGATGCGCCTGGGGAAAAAAATACAGCCATAGGAGCATCTGTGACTGAGTTTTTCCCAAAGAGGGTTTTGGGAACCTAAGTATTTACAGGGGAAAGAACAAGCAGGAGGGAGAAAAGGGGAAAGAGGGTAGGCAGTGAAGCAGATCGTTACATTCCTATGAGGCTGTGATTAGCCCCAATAAATCTACATTTTATGTGTGACAACAGGGAGTAAAGGAAAAAGTCAATTGTACGTTGTGTTGGTTAGTAAATCTACGTTTTACATAAGATAAACTAAGCATGTGAAGAGGGTGCAACAGAAATGAGGCTATGCTACAAGGTTGTGAAATTACAGTTCTCTGTCTGGGAACTAAAGGAAAGCAGTTTTTTCATGGCTGACTTCCCAAGCTTTACCTTCCTTTCGGCATGGTGAGTTTGGGGTCCTGAGATTATTTTTTCTTTCACAAGCCAAAAGTACAAGGCAAGCATCTAATTTACCATCCCAAAGTGATAAAGGACTAAATACCTAAAGATAAATCTTACTAGCTTTTAAATATAAATTTCAAGATAAGAGCTGCAACTAGATTGTGTTGTCTAACCCTTAGCAAATTTTTCCTTGATAACTGGCCTTACTAAAGAGTTGACTGAGTCATATTCCCTGGAGACAAATACAAGATTTGTTCATTTCAGATGCAATTAAAAATGCTACCATATTTGTGCCTATTCCTTACACAATCACTATTTGGGGCTACAAGTACAAACATATTTACCAAATCATATATTTACTTTTTTGCTTCTGATACTTCTGATATTCTACTGCTACTCCCTTCAATCTGAAAATCTTAGTAAGAAAATCTACATATTGAACAAAGATGCATTTATTTCTTCCAAGGATTTTGAAACCTATGAAAAACTGTGAAGTTTATATTAAGAAATTTCCTAAAAATGGTGAGGTAGCTTTTTACCGAGTGGCATTGTTTGACTCCATTTATCTTCAGGAACCAGAGTAGAGGAAACATATAGCATACAGAGGGTAAGGCAGAGTAGCAACTTACCTTAGTAGCTATCAGAAATTTAGTCGGGTTTCCTTATAGAGATATTCTCCTCCAAGAAATGCTTCTGTAAAAAGTGTATGTATATATGTGTGTGTGTGTGTGTGTGTGTGTAAACTGTGCGTTTTAAAGTACAATTATTATTAGGCTCTATAGCTTTCAAAATATTATATTATAAAGAAAATGCAATCTTTTAACAGGAATTTTCCTTAAGAAACATGCGAGCGGCTCTGTTCTCCTAATTTGACTTGATTTGCAGATTTTTACTACCAGAGGGAAAGTCTAACTTCCAAGATTTGTAGTATATTCAGCATTAGGAAGTGTGGCCTCTTGGATAAAGGGAACCCATGTTTATTTTAGGGCCAGGATCTGATTTTCGTGAATGAACCAGAAATAGAATAAAAAATGAGTTGGACGATAAAATGTTTGCACACGTCTAATCCTTGAAACAAATTTTTGGTCTTGAATGTATAGAACAAAATCTTAATACTTCAAATGGATTATGAAAAAGACAAAAATAATACTAATATTTACTGAGTGCATTTCATATTAAGATGAGCTAATTAGCTGCTAACCAATTGAGTAACACTGACCTACTTCATCATTATCAATTAGATTTTAGCCACCTGTCTAATAAGAAACTGTAATAAAAATATATTTTAATATTGATGGAACACTAAAAGTGGATAGACCATTGCAATTTCATTTTTCTTCTTTTTCTCATTTAATATTTGGTGGCTTTCTAATGGATTCACATTGACATTTTTGAAGTAAGGTATCTGTTAAATAGGAACAAAAATGTACTATAATTTAAAATAATAAACTGGTTTAAATCAAATTGAACTGCCTAGTTCTAATATCAGCTGTGTCTCTAACTAGTTGTAGACCTTGAACAAGTCCTTAAACTTCTCTTTGCTTCAACTTCCGCTTATTTTTATGCTCCTTTTCAGCTACTGGAGAATCAAAGTAAGTAATTCTCTAGTCATCGTGGATTTTGACAGACCTATGTTAGAATTCAGGCTTTGACACTAATTAGCTGTGTGACCAAGCCCTCTATGGGTCTCACAGGCCAACCCTAGGATAATATGAGAGGAGACTGTGTAATGGTGTGAATAACAGAAGGTAGGTACTATTGAGGTCAATCGTGAGGACTGACCACCGTATCAGGCAGCTTGGCAGCATCTGTGGTACTTTAGTTTGACTTCAACAGAAATCTGTCTGGGAAGAAATGAGATATACCTATTTAGAAATGCCCACGGTTTTTAAACAATGCTCTAGACAGTTCATTGATATGACAATTTCCTTTTTTAGAATTCCCTGCAAGACTGGACTGTGGTGTCCAAAATTCACCATGTTAACGTTAACTTTATACACACAACAGACCGTTTTTATTTCCAAATAATTTGGTCATATCATTTAAATAGCCAATGTAGGATTTTTCTGTCTCTAAAATAAAAAACGTAACTAATTTCTCAAGTAAGCAACTTTATGGGGGTATACACCCCCATTATAAAAGATAAACAGAACAACTTATCCCTTTGGCTTCATATTCAGCTCTAAGAATTTATATCGTTTTGACACTCATAACACCTTAATAGTTTTGATAGGTAAAGTAGGCCAGATTCTATGAAAGCAAACTTCCTATTTCACACAAGGCTGAAACGACCTTTGTAAACAATGGATGTCTTCTCTCCCTATATAATTATTCATAGAAACTAAAGATACATGGGGAAGTAGTTAATATTTTGTCAGTACTGAAAAATTCAATTTATAAAAGAGATTCTTAAACTGGATTATATAAACCAACAGAGAGCCTTCTTAGGTAATTAAAAAATAAAATATTTAAACTTTTCCTGAATCAATATTATGGTATCAAAAACAAATAAATGATGTGCCACATAGCTGTATAAGGAGCCATGGCAACATAAATAGATCAACTCATAGTATGGAACAATTAGCCACCAAAGTAGCATGAATTTGTGTGTGAGAGAGAGTGTGAGAGATTTCAATCTTGAATATGCATCCTAGCACAACTTTTCCTTTGTTTTTCTTTTTCTTAAGTCAGGGTTTGGCTCTGTGAACCAGGATGAAGTGTAGAGCGAGAATCTTGCTTTGTTTCAGGAGCTGGTCTCAGATTCCTGGCCTCAAGAAACTCTCCTGTCTCAGCACTTTTTTTTTTTTTTCTTTAAAGGGACAGGGTCTTGCAGTGTTGTCCAGGCTGGAGTGCTGTGGCACAATGTCAGCTCACTGCAACCTCCAGCTCAAGTGATTCTCCCACCTCAGCTTCATGAGTAGCTGGAACTATAGGCACGTGCCACCACACACAGCTAATTTTTTAGTTTTATGTAGAGACGGGGGCGCTCACTATGTTGCCCAGGCTGGTCGTGAACTTCTGGGCTCAAACAACCTTCCCACTTGGCCTCTCAAAGTACTGCAATCATAGGCATGAGTCACAGCGCCTGGCCTTTTTTAAAAATAATGGTTGGATATAGGGTTGAGTTTTGAAATAGGAAATTAAATTGAGAAAGGCCATTTCCCAATATTTTTTATGTAGATTTGATTACTTAATATATTCAAATAAATATCTTAATAAAGGCATGGCTAAACACTGAGGCATTCCCCTGCTTCAACCAGTTCTCTCAACTCTGTGATATTTGGCTCATCTTTTCTAATGGTTTATCAGTACACCTCTTTAAAAAGGAATTTCTTTTAGAAAATGCCTTACTTTCTTAATTTAGATAGGTACTTAACACCCTCAAGAAATGCATCAAACCTTTAAAATTTAGAGGAAAAATAATTACTACAAAAGTGCTCTGGGACTTAAACTATTACAACGAAACTGTTTTAGCTTATTCCCGCATAGTAAGCGATGTGTAGTAAGCTGCTTCATTTCCCGGCTCTACTATTATTATCCTCATTCCTCAAGGGTAGACTTAAGTGCCTTAGATTCTCAAATGAAAGGGAAAAAAACCTAAGCCTGTATTCTGCTTCAAATAACTAGAAACAATTATAAGGCTTCTTTGACCAGATATAATTTTTGCCTTGGAGAGTAAAGCAAAGCCCCTTGCAACAGCCATTATTAATGACACTGATATAATTACTATTTGAAAAAAGGAAATCTGCCCAGAAAAATCAATTATAAACCACCAAATGTTCCTTGGACTTTTCAGAGAGATTCTACGCCTGTTGTCCCTCATGACCTCTCCATTAAGAGACTGGTTGGCTATATTCCTAATGGTTGCCTTCAATTATTTAGAGAGGACTTCTAAGCTTTTGTATTTCATATTAAAATGGCCTGGAGAGCATTTCCTGATTGACTTACTTGCAGAACAGAGGGGTCACTCTGGGGAAAACAGAGTAACCTAGGTGGCTTTGCTCTACAAAGGTAACTCAGAGTCCTCTTCCATTAGGGCAGTTCATCATGCAAAAAACATTGATTCTCATACAATGAAGCAAACAGTTGTATGATGACTTCGCTTTCACTGAAAAATTACAGGAAAAAAACCAAATAGTTGAAAGAGTCATTAGGAGTAGTTATCTGTAATCTAAAGCGAGCTTGATTTGTGCAGCTGCATTTATCATCTCTTTTGTTTTTAACTTATCACATTCTACTTCTCTTAACATTATTCTCAACATTAGTGGATGAATGTCCTATTATAATCATGCAATATTAATTACTCTCCAGTTGTAAGAGATGTGTTGGTCTCTCATTCTGTCTTATCTATTCCTTTGACACCTTGAAGCTGATAAAATTTTCTAAAAGATATAGTTGAAGGCAAAATTAGAAATGAAGACAAACTTTATAAAATGGCAGAGGATATCCTAGGCAAGATACATGTTGAGATGAGGATATGAATTTGTGAAAGGACAAAACAAACTCAAACTGGTCCTGTGTAATGGTCACAAACTTGACCATATATATCCTTTGATTTAAAAATACTACCAGGTTTTAACAGTCTGTATCAGAAGAGCTTGTTAAAGCACTTGTCTTTGAATTCAGGCATGTGTTTGAAGCAAATCACAAAGTGGACATTTCAAATCACAGTTCATGTAGCGTGTCTGATTTCTATTCCTTTGATAAATTAAATGATCAGTAACAAAGTATCTGTAGCACATTAAACTCCCTGAAAAAAATTACTTCAATGAATTAAAACTCACAAACATGCCTGCATTCTGCATTCAGAACCGTTGGTTGAATTTGTTTGTTGATTTAGTCAATTGTCTTTTAAAAAGCACTTGAATTTTTTTTTACTTGAGTTTTGCTTGAGAAAAAAAATCTAGTTTTCTAATTATGGAGTCATATAGTTTGTTGTCAAAATAAATGTGTCTCCATTTCACCTAATTGTCAGAATTTTTTGGACCAATTTTTAGCCCAAGTATTATCATCTGTGGCATACGAAAATCTAAAACACTTACTTCTTTTTGTCATTACAAATCTACACCTCGCCTTGTACTAATACTTTGTTTTAATATAGAAAAAAAAGTAGAAAGAACAAAGACAGAGAAAGAGAAGAAACCAAAATGCTTTAAATACCCCTATGTGCCAGCTCCTGTCTACATATTTTTGTGTAGGCCTGACAGCAGATCCAGAATGATTTCCTTCGTACCCCTCTGTTTCCTAAAAATTAAATCCAAGACTTTTTTGCAATCTAAAGTTATATTAGAACTTAGAGTTAAATGAACTGCTATGATAAAAATCCTTTGTGGATAAAATTTTAAATAATTAAAGAGTGAAACATTTTCATTTTTGGATTAGGCACTAACCTATGATGGAGAGATATTTAATATTAATAACTGTGACAAAATGAGAGGATAGGAGGATTCTAGGTAAAGGGAACACAAGTGTGAAAGCCCAAGGCAAGGAACTTGGCAAGTTGAAGGAAGAGACAGTGTACTGTGGCTTGAATATAGTAAGGAAGGAGAGATGAGGCTGAAACAGTGAGCAGAGGAAAGCAAAGTACACCGTTTCTCTCTTCTTTCCCACATTTAACAAATATTTATTGCACATCTACATGTGTAATGTTTAGCACTACAGATTCACATTAGGAATGATATTAAAATTTTTAAACAGTATCATATTTATTTAAATATGCTTAAGATATAATTAACTCATTGAAAATTTATTTTCTTTCATGATTACAGAATATCTTTATATCTTTCATCGATATCGTTTTAACTTTCAGTTATTTTTCCCCAATCCATTCAGGAAGCAAATCTAGAAAAATTAACTATTTTATACATCTTACTTCTTTCCCTTTTTTAAATGCTCAGATCAAGATAAGGCATTCACAAATGTCTTTAACATATTTATAATCATAAAATAATACATTTGATTCATAAATTTTATTTCTCAAAATATTAGTTTGAAATGAATCCAATACAAAATATAACACATTTCAAAAGTTAAAATATTCCAGTCAGCATATGTCCTTGATGAAATATATTTCTTAAAATAATTATAGTCCTGGTATGTCTTTCATTTCATTTAACCATGTATGTCTTTTGCTAAGTAAATATTTTGCAGGGACAAAAGAGAATTGCAAGTGACTGTACACCTTTCTCTGACCATGTTTGTCTCTCCCTGTTGGGTTGTAAGTCGTTTTGGGAGTATAGCTGATGTATCTTTGGCCTCCTTGGAGAAAAGCACTTTTCCTGACACAGTGTAATCATTCAATAAAAATTAGGGAATGAGTGATTATATGAATGAATGATTTCTTACTCCTGAACTCCTACTTTTTCTTTTTTCAATGGAAAAAAAGTGCTGTGTCCAATAGTCTAACTAGAAAGTGATTTATTGGCTTACACAATAATGCCAGAGTAGGCATTTTGAAAGGCTCTTTCTTTACAAAGTAGGTAGGTATGTAAAGCAAACTCTTGATGGTAATTTTGTTCTTACAAAAGTTAAGGGAGAATTTCAAGGATTTGCCTCCTCTTCTCTTGTCAGAAAAAAAAAAAAAATCTGAGCTTGGAAGAGAAAGACGGCTGTCAGTCTGATGTAGTGAGTTTTCTCTGAGAGCAAATTTCAAAGTGCTCTGAGAACACTGTTGTCAGGATCAGAGTGTTGAACCACCAGCTCGGAGGGAGAATTGATTCTGAGACTTTGGTGCTGAGCCAAGGTGCTGAAGGAAAACTGAAGTAGTACCATTCCAGCAGCATGCATTGGTTTCTTACAGACATAGAAGTAAATCCTATCTAGAGAAAAGTTTTCAAAATATAAGACACAGACACCACAGATTATGATCAGGCAATAATATCACAATCAAAGACCACCAATTACAGGAAAAAAACAAAACATGAGTGAATGAGGAGAAACAATCTGCAACAGATTTAGAATCCCAAGGACTTGTGATGCATTAAAGAATCATACAGAAAACAACTACGTTTGAAATGTTTAAAAACTAATAAATGCAATAAAGATATTGAGAAAAAGATAAGAATAAGCAGATCAGGGGAAATTAAACTTATAAAATTATATATATAATTATAATTAAAAAATAGATACATAGTCATACATTATATATATTAATATTGATCAGTATATATTAATAAAATGATACCAATAATTACTAATGAAAACATATAAAAAATCTAACAATCCTGGACTACATTCTAAGAAAGAGAAAACAAAGAACGGAGAGCATACAATACTTATATAAATAATGGTTGTGAATTTTCTAGAAGCAATGAATCCACAAAGTATAACATGCTCAAAATAGGAAAAAAAAAAAACACATATCTAGAAACTTTATTAAGACTGCATAGTATAAAGGGGATACAGAAAGGGAACATTTTAAAAATTAGACATATAGAAGAAATCACTGACAAAAAACATGAAAACCAGACTTAAAGCAAGTGTCTTACCACAACAGAAAGTAAACAATTGAAAATAGTACCCTCACATTTTTTGGAAAGGAAACATTTGTCAACCCACAATGATATATGCCAAACTATTTTTTCAAGAATAAGGAGAAAATATCGGTGTTTAGAGATAAACAAAAAGAGTTTGTCACTCAAAGACCTACCATAAAGAAATGAGCATAAGAAGGAAAATGGTTCCAAAATGATAGAATAAGAAGCAAGATGTGAATAAATAAAATAGTAATCATGTACATAAATCTGAAAAAATACCTGTATAAAATAATATCTTTCAAAAGAAATAACTCAAATACAAGATAAAATAGCATGCCTAAGTCAAAGAATAAATTGTAAAGGAAATTCAAGTACTTCTAGTTGAGTGATAATGAAAATATTACATAGCAGAGAGTGTGGCATCCAGTATATGCAGGTAATAAATGAATGAGTATAACAGATGTTCTTATTGGAAAACAATAAAGTCAAAAAATTAATGAACTAAGTATCTTAAGAATTTAACAGGACCAGGCGCTGTGGTTCACGCCTGTTAATCCCAGCACTTTGGCAAGCCGAGGCGGGCGGATCACCTGAGGTCAGGAGTTTGACACCTGCCTGACCAATATGGAGAAACCCCATCTCTACTGAAAATACAAAATTGTGGGGCATGGTGGCACATACATGTAATCCCAGCTACTGTGGAGACGAGGCAGGAGAATCACTTGAACCCAGGTGGTGGAGGTTGCAGTCAGCTGAGATTCCACCTTTGCACTCCAGCCTGGGCAACAAGAGCAAAACTCCATCACCACACACACACACACAAAATTAACGGAAGGGGCCAGGCATGTTGGCTCACGTCTGTAATCCCAGCACTTTGGGAGGCCGAGGTGAGTGGATCACGTGAGGCCAGGAGTTCGAGACCAGCCTGGCCTACACGGTGAAACCCCTTCTCTATTAAAAATACAAAAATCAGCCTGGTGTGGTGGTACACACCTATAATCCCAGCTACTCGGAAGTCCGAAGCAGGAGAATTGCTTGAACCCAGGAGGCGGAGGTTGCAGTGCGGCGAGATCTTGCCACTACAATCCAGCCTGGGTGACAGAGTGAGACTCCCTCTCTCTCACACACACACACACACACACACACACACACACAAAATAAAAATAAAATAATTTAACAGAAGGAATAAAGAACAGTAAATCCAAGGAAAGTAGGAGGAAAGAAATCATTGCCACAAGAGCAAAAGTGGGAAAATAAAAAAGCAAAGACAAAATAGAGAAAATCAACAAAACCAAAAATTGAGAAAAACTGATTGATTACATAAACCTTTAGAAAGACTGATCAAAATTTAGCCTTCTAAATTCAAGAAAGAAGACACTTAGATGATTAAAGTAGTTCAGGTTTCTAAAGGCTGAGAAACTTGGAAGCAGTTAGAAATCAATACATGAAATAAGCAAAATGGAGACAAGAAAATTCTATGTAGATTACAGTAAAAACTGGGTTGTATTACCAAAAAAACCTGATTTTTAGAATATAGATGAAAACGAAAGGAAAAGCCTTCTGGAAAATGTCTTTTTTGTTAACTTTACATGCATTTTTCATGGGTCAATTGATCAACACTGAATATTAAGTTTGTTAATCATTTGTTTATTTGTGTATTCATTCATTGTGTGTGATAGATCTGTGTGCCAATCTGGGTATTCTAAATATTCATAAATCTCTCATATATCATACTTCAAGTGATGATAATGTCACTCGTTCTCTGTGAACCCTTTGATACATCATTCCATTCAATAAACTGTTTATCCTTTGATTCTTAAAAAAAGATAAAAATTAATCAAAATAAAAGAAACAAGAAACTAAAAACTAGGAAGAATAATGTAGATATAGTAACAAATATTGTAGAGATTGGAAATATAATGAATTTTCCAAGACAAAATTTATGTAAATTACATGTGAAAACTTAAACTAGAAAAATATATTATTTCATACACATATTATTTACTAAATATGACTAAAAAGGAAATAGAAAACATGTATAATTACTTCACTACTAAATAATTGGAATCAGTGGATAAAAATTGTTCCAAACTCTAAAAGCATCTGGCTTAGATGGTTTTTAAGTCATTTTTTCCCCCAATTTTCAAGAAACCCATCATTTCAAACATATGCAAGCTTTTCCTAAGAAAGGGGAAAAAAGGAATTTTCTGAAGTGTGTTCCATAAGGCCAAAATAACCTCTCTTAACTGAAAGAAGGCAGTAGGAAAAATAATAACTACAGGTAAATCTTACTCAGAAGCATAGGTACAAAATCCTAAATTAAATATTAACCAACCAAACCAGCTGAGTATAGAAAAAAAGACAAAGAGACAAAATAATAATAATAATAATAATGACCAAATCTGGATTTATTTCAGGAATGCATGAGTGTTTTAACAGTAGATAATTTATTAGTGTAGCTTAACATTCAGATAAAAGGAAAAGGTCCGTATAATCACCTTAATAGATGCAGAAAAGACATTTGATATATGCCACCTATTCTTGGGTATTATTCTCAGAAATCTAGTAATATGAGATAACTTCTTTAGCATAATTCAGATCAAGCAAACAGCCTTCTTAGTAAGGAAATATTACACTACTTCTCCCAAAACAAGAACTACATAAAATGTCCATTATCATAGTTTTTACTAAATACTAGAGGATCTCGCCATTTCAATGGGATAAAAATAAAAATAAAAGCACATATGTTGTAAAAACACACACACACGTTATTCCAGATGATACGACTCCTCACATAAAATTTGTCCCTGAATGTACATTCAGATTTAAAAAGATTATAGTAAGGTGTCTGGCTCGGCAAATTTAAATGCATTTCTATATACTAGCAGCAAAAGAAAATACATTTTAAAGAAGTTAAATTTACAGTAGCCACTTAATCTGTAAAGTATTTGAGAATAAATCTAAAATAATTTTCAGTATGTGCAAAACAATAATAAAACTTTATAGAAAGACATTAAAAACACTCAAACACACTCCACATTTGTAAATAAGAAAAGCTTATCAGAGAAAGATCAGTTTACCCCAAATGATGTGCAGCCCTAATGTCTAATAAAAATTCTAGCAGATCTCTTTGTGGAAATTGAAAAACTGATTTTAAACTTGATGAGAAAATGAAAAATAGGGGGCCATGAATAACCAGGATACTTTTGATAGAAAATAAGTTGAAGTTACATGCCTTGGCGGAATTTAGAGTTACTCTAAAGTATAGTGCATAACATTGCTGCACAGTGAGACAGCAAGACCAATGTATCATAACAGAATGTTCAGAAACAGACTTGCACATGTGTGGACCTTGAACCTATGGCAGAAGTGGCATTGCAGATCATTAAAAATGTATGGCCTATTCACTAGGTAATAGGTACTGGGTAATCTATATTGATTAAAAAATAAAAAAGAAACTAGATTCCCACCTCATATCATTCACAAATTTAAATCCAAGTGTTCTAAGGATGAAATTTGATGGAAATAACTTTAAAATTTTTGGAAGGAAAATAGAGAATAATCTCCTTTCTTCTTGCAAGGAAAAGAGTTCACAAATGAAATGCATGTTCTTACCTTAAAAGAAAAATTGATGATTTTCATTATAGTCATTTTTGAGAGAATACTGTCTCTCAAAAAACTTTATTAAGACTGTCAAAAGACAAGACAAACTGGGAGATGATATTTGCCATGCATACAATTAGTAAAGGAGTAGCATCCAAAATACATAAAGAAATCCTGTAAAACTATTAGAAAAAGAACAACAAGCCAATCAAAAACCTATGTAAGATCTGTATGTCAACCTATTAAGAAAATATACTCAACTTCATTAGTAATAGGGAAACTGCAATTCAACAAGAATATTTAAGTATCAAAATGTATATACCTCCAACACTGAAGTACCCAGATTCATAAAGCAAGTTCTTAGATAATCATATAATAGTGGGAGATTTCAGTGGTAGACTGATCGAGGCAGAAAACTTACAAAGATACTCGAGACATAAAATCAGCACTTGACGAAATGGACCTAACAGATATCTACAGAGCATCCACTGAACAACAGACTATACATTATCCTCAGCTGTACCTAGCACATACTCTAAAATCGACCAGAAGTTCAGCCATAAAGCAATTCTCAACAAATTACAAAATCAAAAAAGAAAACTCAGTCGTATATTCCTGATGAACATAGATGCAAAATTCCACAACAAAACATTAGCAAAGCAAATCAAGTACCACGTCAAATAGCTAATCCACCATAATCCATTAGGCTTTATGCATGGGAAGCAAGGTTGGTTCAACATACACAAATCAATGTGATTCAGTAAATAAAACTAAAAACAAAAACCACATGATCATTTCAGTAGGTGCAGAAAAGGCTTTCAGTAAAATTCAACATTGCTTCAAGTTAAAAACACTCAACAAACAAGGCACTGAAGGAACGAACATACCTGAAAATAATAAATGTCATCTATGACAAAACTACAGTCAACATCATAGTGAATGGGCAAAAGCTGGAAGCATTTCCCTTGAGAACTGGAACAAGACAAGGATGCCCACTCTGACCATGCCTATCCAAAATAGTACTGGAAGTAGTAGCTAGAGTAATCAGGCAAGAGAAAGAAATAAAATGCGTTAAAATAAAAGGAGAGGAAGAAAAACTATCTCTCTTCACAGATGATGTGATTTTATAGCCAGAAAACCCCATAATCTTTGCCCGAAAGCTCCTAGATCTGATAAAAAAAAATTTCAACAGGTTTCAGTACACAAACTCAATGTGCAAAAATTGGTAGCATTTCTATACATGAACATTGTCCAAGATGAGAGTCAAATCAAGAATATAATTGCATTCACAATAGCCACAGAAAGAATAAAATATCTAAGAATACATCTAACCAGGGAGGTGAAAGATCTCTACAATGATAAATATAAAATGCTGCTCAAAAAAATCACAGACAACACATACAAATGGAAAAACCATTCACGTACATGGATAGGAAGAATTCTTATTATTAAAATTGCTGTACTACCCAAAGCAATCTACATATTCAATGCTATTCCTATCAATCTACCTATGACTTTTTTATGGAATTAGAAAAAGCCTTTCTAAAATTCATATGGAACCAAAAAAGAGACCAAATAGTCATAGCTATTCTAATCCTAAGAAAAAAGAACAAAGCTGGAGGCATCACATTACCTGACTTCAAACTATACTACAAGGCTACAATAACCAAAACAGCATGGTACAGAAACAGATACCTAGACTAATGCAACAGGTTAGAGAACCCAGAAATAAAGCCTCACACTTACAGCCATCTGAGCTTCGACAAAGTCAACAAAAACAAGTGATGGAGAAAGGACTCCCTATTCAATCAATGATGCAGGAATAACTGATTAGTCATATGCAGAAGATTGAAAGTGGACCCCTTCTGTATTAGTCTTTTCTCAGGCTGCTAATAAACACATGTTCGAGACTGGGTAATTTATAAAGGAAAGAGGTTTAATGGACTCACAGTACCACACGGCTGGTGAGGCCTCACAATCATGGTGGAAGGAGAATGAGGAGCAAAGTTATGTCTTACATGGCAGCAGGCAAGAGCAAGTTTGTACACAGGAACTCCCATTTATAAAACCATCAGGTCTCCTGAGACTTATTCAGTACCATGAGAACAGTATGGTGAAACTGTCCCCATGATTAGATTATCTCCACCTGGCCCTGTCTTTGACACATGGGGATTATTACACATTAAGGTGAGATTTTGGTGGGGACACAGCCAAACCATATCTTTTCACCCCTGGCCATTCCCAAGTCTTGTATCCTCACATGTCGAAACCAATCATGTCTTCCCTAGAGTCCCCCAAATCTTAACTTATGTTAGCATTAACTCAAACGATCACAGTCCAAAGTCTCAGCTGAGACAAGGCAAGCCCCTTCCACCTATAAGCATGAAAATCAAAAGCCAATTAGTGGCCAGGCTTGGTGGTCACGCCTGTAATCCCAGCATTTTGGATGGCCAAGGCAGGCAGATTACCTGAGGTCAGGAGTTCGGCACCAGCCTGGCCAACATGGTGAAAACCCATCTTTACTAAAAATGCAAAAAAATTAGCCAGGCATGGTGATGGGCACCTGTAATCCCACCTACTTGGGAAGCTGAGGCAGGAGAATCACTTGAACCCAGCAGACAGAGGTTGCAGTGAGCTGAGATCACGCCATTGCACTCCAGCTTGGGCAACAAGAATGAAACTCTGTCTCAAAAAAAAAAAAAAAAAAGGAAGTTAGTTACTTCTTGGATACAATGGGAGTACAGGTGTTGGGTAAATACACCTGTTCCAAATGAGAGAAATTGGCCCAAATGAAGAGGCTACAGGCCAATGCAAGTCCAAAATCGAACGAGGCAGTAATTAAATCTTAAAGCTCTCAAAGAATCTCCTTTGACTCCATGTCTCATATCCAGGTTATACCAATGTAAGAGGTGGCCTCGCATAGCCTTATTCAGCCCTGCCCCTGTGGCTTTGCAGGGTACAGCCCCCTCCTGGCTGCTATCCCAGGCTGGCGTTGAGTGCGTGTGACTTTTCCAGGTGCACGATGCAAGCTGTCCATGGATCTGCCATCTGGGGTCTGGAGGGCAGTGGCCCTCTTCTCACAGCTCCACTAAGCAGTGCCCCAGCGAGGACTCTGTGTGGGGCCTCCCACCCCACATTTCCCTTCCACATTGCCCTAGCAGAGGTTATTCATGAAGGCTTCATCCCTGCAGCACAGCTCTGCCTGGACATCTAGGTGTTTCCACATATCCTCTGAAATATAGGCAGAGGCTCCCAAACCTCAATTCTTGACGTCTGTGCACCTGCAGGCTCAACACTATGTGGAAGCTACCAAGGCTTGGGGCTTGCACCCCCCAAAGCCACAACCCGAGCTTGTACATTGGTCCCTTTTAGCCATGGCTGGAGTGGCTGGGATGCAGGGCACCAAGTCCCTAGGTTGTGCACAGCAGAGGGGCCCTGGGCCCAGCCATGAAAATGTATTTTTCTCCTAGGCCTCTGGGCCTGTGATGAGAGGGACTGCCGGGAAGGTCTCTGACATGGCCTTGAGACATTTTCCCCATTGTCTTGGTGATTAACATTGGGCTGTTCATTACTTATGCAAATTTCTGCAGGAGGCTTGATTTTCTTCCCAGAAAATTGTCTTTTCCTTTCTATTGCATTGTCAGGCTGCAAATTTTCCAAACTTTTATGCTCTGCTTCCTCTTGAACACTTTGCTGCTTAGAATTTCTTCCACCAGACACTCTAAATAATCTCTCTCAAGTTCAGAGTTCCACAGATCTTTAGGACAGGGGCAAAATGCCTCCAGTTTATTTGTATAGTAAGAGTGACTTTTACTCCAGTTTCCAACAAGTTCCTCATCTCCATCTGAGACCACTTCAGCCTGGACTTTATTGTCCATATCACCATACATTTTGATCAAAGCCATTCAACATGCCGCTAGGAAGTTCCAGACTTCCCCACATCTTCCTGTCTTCTGAGCCCTCTAAACTTTCCAACCTCTGCCTGTTACCGCGTTCCAAGGTTGCTTCCACATTTTCGGGTATCTTTACACCAGCACCCCACTACCCTGTACCCATTTACTGTATTTATCTGTTCACATGCTGCTAATAAAGACATACCCAAGACTGGGTAACTTATAAAGAAAACTCATTAACTCACAGTTCCATATATCTGGGGAGGCCCCACAGTCATGGTGGAAAGCAGAGGAGAACCAAATGCATGTCTTACACAGCAGCAGGCAAGAGCAAGCTTGTGCAGGGGAACTCCCATTTATGTAACCATCAAATCTCATGAGACGAATTCACTACCTCAAGAACAGTATGGGGGAAAACCACCCCCATGATTCAGTTATCTCCACCTGGCCCTGTTATTGGCATGTGGGGACTATTACAATTCAAGGTGAGATTTGGGTGGGGACACAGCCAAACCATGTCACCTTCCTTATACCATACACAAAAATCAACTCAAGATGAATGAAAGTCTTAAATATAAAACCTAAAACTACAACATTCCTAGAAGAAAAGCTAGGAAATACCATTCTGGACATACGCCCTGGCAAAGATTTTATGAGGAAGCCTCCAATAGCAATTGCAACAAAAACGTCGTCAAGTAGAACATAATTAAACTAAAGAGCTCCTGCCAAGCAAAAGAAACTATCAACAGAGTAACTAGACAACCTACAGAATGGGAGAATATATTTGCAAACTATGCATCCAGTGAAGTTCTAATATCTAGAATCTATAAGGAACTTACACAAATTAACAGGCAAACAGCACCTCATTAAAAAATGAGCAAAGGACATAAACAGATACTTCTTAAAAGAAGACATACACATGGCCAAAAATGATATAAAATAAGTCAACATCACTAATCTTTGGGAGAAATGTAAATCAAAACTACAATGAGATATGATCTCACACTAGTCAGAATGGTTATTATTAAAAAGACAAAAAATAACAGATACTGGTGAGGTGGCAGAGAAAAAGGAACACTTATGCACTGGTGGGGGGAGTGTAATTAAATTAGTTAAACCTGTGGAAAGCAGTGTGGCGATTCCTCAAAGAGCTAAAAACAACTACCATTTGACCCAGCAATCCTATTATTGGGTATATACCCAAAGGAATATAAATCATTCTGTTATAAAGACACATGCATGCTTATATTCACTGCAGAACCATTCACAATAGCAAAGACATAGAATCAATCTAAATGATCATTAATGGTAGAGTCAGTAAAAAAATATCATACATATACACCATGGAATATCATGGAATACCATGCAGCCATAAAAAAGAATGAGATCATGTCCTTCCCAGGAACATGGTTGCAACTGGAGGCCATCATCCTTCGCAAACTAATGCAGGAACAGAAAAGCAAATATTACATGTTCTGACTTATAAGTGGGAGATAAATGATGAGAACACATGGACACATAGAGAGGAATAACAAACACTGGGGCCTAATGGAAGGTGGAGAGTGGGAGGAGGAAGAGGGCCAGGAAAAGTGACTAATGGGCTTAATACCTCAGTGATTAAATAATCTGTACAACGAACCCCATGACACAGGTTTACCTGTGTAACAAAACTGCGTGTGTACTCTTAAAGTAAAATTTAAAAAAAAAACCAAAAAACCAAAAAAACCCCAGAAAATCAGAACATGTGGTACAAATACACCATGGAATATGATGCAGCCATAAAAAACAGTAAAACCATGTCCTTTGCTGCAACAGGGATGGAACTCAAGGGCATTATCTAAGCCAATTAATACAGGAGGAGAAAACCAAATACTGCATGTTCTCACTTATAGGTTGTAGTTAAATGTTCAGTGTGCAAGACACAAGGAAGGGAACAATAGACACTGGGGCCTACTTGAGGGTTGAGGGTGGGAGGAGGGTGCTATCTATGGGGTACTATGCTTATTACCTGGGTGATAAAATAATCTGCACCCCAAATCCCTGCAACACACAATTTAACTGTGTAACAAACATGCACGTGTATCTCCTGAACCTAAAATAAAAATTGGAAAGAAAAAAAAATATGAATAGTGTATATTAGTGAAATGAATGAACAGTTGCTATCGCCCCAAAATGGTAAGCTTTAGAAATATAATTTAGTCCCAGAAGACTACATATAATATAAAAATATTTGTAGAAACCTCAAAAACGTATGAAACTAAGCAATATATTTTTTGTATACCTTTAAAGATGTGATAACTCTTATTTTTATAAGTAAGGAAATGGTAACCGCAAAATTCATGATAGTGAATATCTTTGAAAGAGGGAGGAGACTGGATAGGGAAGAAACACAGAAGTACAAGTTAAGGAAACTATTAAATTACTATATTAATGTACAATATTGCTTATGATGTTTCAGAATTTATATCACTTTAGTACATTTTAAACTAATATTTCATGAAGCTTATATCATAGATCTAGTCTTACTAGATGTTTTACCACTATAGTTACATGGTCAAATTGATTTGGAAAATGTAGAATATATTTTTATTTCTAGTGTTTCACAGATCACATGGGCATATTAAATGCTCAGAGAAAACCTGAACTACGTAACCTACATATTTTATTTAACCGGGTGTTTTCCCTCAGTGGCAACGAGGAGAGGGTTCTCCCTTTAGGAGAAAGAATGGGCTACAAGGAGGGTCTCCAGCTACCACACCTTCAAGGATTCACCTGAGGGTTCATCTGGAAGCCCTCATTCTGCCTGAGACCTGGGTACTAGAACCAGACCTTCCTTGCTGAATACAGAATTGCTCAAAACAGCAGTCTCCTCCTGGGGCTTCTAAATGCCTGGCCAAGACTTTCTCAGGCCTGCAGTGCCGTCAGAGACATTTTCTACCCAGTCCTCCTCCTTTAACTCTCTCTTCTCACAGGCATCGGACCTGTATTATGGTCTGAAAGAGCTTTCTTGCCTCCTCTGGATTCCTCGCCCCTTTAACTTGCACAGGTGTTTCTTTCCATAAATACCTTCTCTTTCAACATCATTTTAGAGTCTGCTCCCAAGCAAACCCAAACTTAACAACCGTGACTTTTTTCCCCCCATAACAACCCATAATTCTTGATAATAGTGTTCCATGGAAACCCTTTGGGAAATGATTTAAGCCAACCCTTTTCTGAGTTTCCAAACTTGATTGCTGGCAAGTGAGGAAATTATAGAAACATAAATGTGGGTTTTAGTTCATTCATACTTTTATAGTAGGAAAATATCAGTTTTAAATTATGCATGTATCTTTTTTTCCTTTGAATCCTTTGTTCCTTTCCTTCAGAAGGGGGATTATGGAAAATTAATCCCCAGTGGCAAAGTAAATCCCTTAAATTTCTGTTACCAAATCTTGCCATTCTGATGTGTGGTGGTGTTTATTTCACTGAAGTATGAATTTGAAGCAAGTACTCTAAGGAAGAAAAAAATGTACCAGTAAATATATTTTGTTCTTTTTTAAATTAATTTTTAAATATCACAGTTTTATTTCTTATCTCTTCTTAATTGGTTTTTATAAGGAGCTCAGCCATGAGCCTAGAGATAGAAAAGAAAGATGTTTCTTTTCCCCTATAGCATATTCAAAAGTTTAAATGAAGTTTATTCAGAGTCCTTAGTTTTACCAACTCTTTTTTCCTTTCTTGGATGTTCAAATATTTAATACACTAAATGCAGCTTCTATAATCTTAAACAAATCCATTCTTCAAACCAAAGATAGAGTAAGTTTTATAAAACAGGAGACACTTTAGAGGTATAGTTACTAGATATTTGTAATTGTCATGTGTTTGCAGACTCTGCAGTGTTGGTGGCAATGTATTTTTAATTTCTTCCTATTTGATAAGGGTATACCATACAGATGCTGCTGTGGATGCTGTATTGGCCCCAGTCAGAGTCTTGCTACCATGAGAATCTCTGCTGTAGGCACTATGGCCCTCCCTGGGCTTACTAAGCCAGATAAGCTTCCACAGAGAATGTGATGTTTGCTGAACAACATGGAAATTGGATATAAAACCTTTATTTCTTTTTAAAATTAATTTTAAAATATCACATAGTTTTATTTCTAAATCAAATTAAAGAATGAATAACATTCATATTCAAACTGATGAAAAAATTGACACAGTAGGTATATCACATTGGGCATTACTAAATATCCTATGCCTCATGAATAAATTATAATCAGTAACATTTTTGACACCCTCATTCTTTGTAAATTTCAAACAATATTTGAAGTGATTTAATGAATATGGCAACTATGGAAGAAAATAGATTCAACAAACTAATAAAATGAAAGTTTCTGATTTTGAATTAAATACCTAGAAGTAACTGCAGGGGACTACAATCACTAATAATTTTTCCAAGGTGAGCAGCTAAAATTTCAAAAAATATAAAATATCTTAGAGTATCATTTATTTACACAGTAATCTTATTAAAGTCTTAGATGACAGATACCTCTGCTAGGTACTATAGATTTTTATTGGAATAAGCCTCAAATCCTGGAACCTGAAAAAATACCCTACGTTGAAATTCATTTTCAAGTACTTATGACTAGAATGTATTTAGCTTCAAAACTATAATTTGATTTTTATTCACAATAGTTAAATAATTCTTTTGGAAGGGCATTTTCAAACCAAGAAGACTAAATTCATTACTTTAATGAGATAAATTTTAAATGAACCACTTTTTATAAAGTATTCATATTGGGTAATTTTTATAATGCGTTTGTCTTAATGCTTTCAAAATGTCCTTTCTCAGAACTCTTGTAAGGGAGGCTGAGTTAACAACCTATTATTATGTACTCCTTACTGAGCTGTTAATAGCTTTACAGTCTCTCAAAGAATACACCTGCTGCTCATAAAAACATTTATGTTGCTACAGAATTTGGCTGTGTTTTAATATCATGTATTTGCAGTGACCTTGTAGAATGCATACCGATTCTATATTTTTAGGGAAAAAACAGCAATAAAGAACATTGTCCATTTATTTGAGTATATTAATGGAAAATTATAAAATAATTTGATTAATGTAAGGGTTCTAATATTTGAAAAGTTGATTTTCAATAATGGTTTCAAATTTCTTGGTAATTTTTTATACTATTTGAGATCTATTTTCATTCTTGAAAGTTTCTTATCTCAATTTGTATGTGTTGAAAAAGAGGTTTATTTTCACATATGTGTAAATTTTAATTAGAAACTGATGGCTTAAATTCTATTAGAAATATCAACATTTCCACAGAATAACTGAAAAAAGTAAAAATTGAAATTAATGTAGACCTTTTAAAACTTTTTAAAATTAATTAAATTAATTAAATACATTAATTTATTAAATTAATTAAAATTAATGTAGACCTTTTAAAAAAGTCAGAAAATATCATAAGTCTGTAATGAGAAAATGTAAAATTTTAGCTAAGGCAGTATTCTAAAGTTCCTCATGGTTGACTACAATATGAATTAATTGGTTTTGGCTGAGTTTCAGTTGGCAAAGGCAAATTGTTTCCCGAACCTGTGTTTGATCCTTCCATTTCACACAAGAACATTTAAGAAGGCAATCAATGCAATAATTATTTCCATATGGCCCTTGATTCTTGTGATTTCATGGATAAACCACAGTAGGTGGATGAAATCTTTCCATCCTATCTAATTTAGTAATGCCTGAATAATGCCTGAATATGTATAGCTATTACAACTCCTGTTATCCACAACTCCTTGGTAATTTTCCTCCTATTTATTGAATTATGCATCATAGCATTTTTCTGTCTCATGTTTAACAAGTTTATACTTTTAAAAGACCACCAGATAGTTCTTTTGATATTTTAAAAAGACCACCAGATGGACTTAGTTCAATTGTTGGTTAGCACAGGAATGAAGGGTTTTATTGCTGTCCACCTTCAACATGGCAAACAGATAGACGTACCTGCCAGATGTATAGTCCTTCTAAGCTCCTAAAACATACAATAATCAATGATTATTCCAAATCACTATTTTTTACTCTTAAATGTCAAAATGGTTTCATTGTACCTATGAGGACTACATTAACAACTAGTCTTATCTACAGAAACAGGCAACTGACTTGAGACTCAAGTTACTGGCTGTATAGATCTCAACTGGCCACTTAATTACCTGAAGTGCCAGACCCCTGGGAATTTGGCTGACTTATCCTACTAATTTTATTGACATGGAATTAAAAAAAAGACTACATGTAATATAAAACTATTTGTTGAAACCTCAAAAACATGCTGTTGTTTTGGGAGATTAATTTACTAAATAACAAATGCAATTCCATCCACTAACTCAAGGTATATTTTATTATTAAAATATTACTTCTTACTCAAAGTGACAAATGTTTCCAGCAACAACACAAATATCTATTTAATTACGTTCACAACAGCAATGATAATCATTTTAACATTTAATGAGGATGTCCCAGCTTAGAAATCACTTCACATGCATTAACATTTGACCCATTACAATATTGTAAGGTGGATAGAACTGAGGTTTCATGTTACTTTTTAACAAAGCATGCTGTATCTCAGTAATAAGATGAAGTGCTTATGTTCACCTGTCTGGTAAATCGCAGAAAGAAGCACTGTTTCTTGAAATCGCAATCCAGTGCTTTTATTAACAAGTATTAGTCTGTTCTCATACTGCTATGAAGATAATACCTGAGACTGGGTAATTTATAAAGAAATGAGGTTTAACTGACTCACAGTTCCACAAAGCTTGGGAGGCCTCAGGAAACTTACAATCATGGTATAAGGCAAAGAGGAAGCAAGAACCTTCTTCCCATGGTGGGAGGAGAGAAGAGCCAGGAGTGAAGGGGTAAGAGAGCCCCTTATAAAACCATCACACGTCGTGAGAACTCACTCACTATCATGAGAACTGCATGGGGGAAACCACCCCCTTGATCCAATCACCTCCCACTGGGTTTTTTCATTGACATGTGGGGATTATAGGGATTACAATGGAGATGAGATTTGGGTGGGGACACAGAGCCAAACCACATCATAAAGTCATTCAGTTTGTAATATAGAAGATCCTGTTGGAAACTATAAAAGAATTAGAAACCTCAGTTTAAAGCACTGCAAAGCTCAAAGTCTTTTCATCTACAGCATAGATATCCTCCTAAACTCAGTATGGTGGTAAAAACTGAAATAGAAATGCAAATAAGGAAAACTGGTTTGGCCTGTTCTCTACAGTTTGCCTGTTCTCTATAGTTTGCCTTCATAGATGAACACAGATATGTAAATTAATTGTTGTGATAAAAGAAATAACAGTTTCGGTCTTCCTAATGAGCCTCTTACCTTACATAGTAAAAAGAGAGGTGAATATGTGTCTTGAGGTCATTAGTGTTATTT
Organism: Papio anubis; assembly: GCF_008728515.1. Taxonomy (NCBI): domain Eukaryota; kingdom Metazoa; phylum Chordata; class Mammalia; order Primates; family Cercopithecidae; genus Papio; species Papio anubis. Next base: position 17,563,308 of record NC_044977.1, read on the forward strand.
GATGAAGACTCAAAATCTCAAGAAATACTAACAAAATATAATCTGTTTAAACCTTAATTATTTTTGAACATGGGCAAATCTCATTTTACTTGCAAACGACTTCATTTACAGCACAGTCAGTAATGAACGAACAGGAGAGTTGCTGACTTTAGAACATATGAATATATAAAAATCCCTTGCAATTCAGGTAGACAAGATAATGAGCGCATACAAGGAAAGCAATCCTCATTTTTCTGAAAACTTTTACATTTTAAAAGGTGACTAGGCATACTTGGAAGTTCAAAGCAGTAGGATGTACCTTGCGGGAAAGAAGGACGAAAACCCTTTTCCATGTTGTTAGGCAAATGTATATGAAATATATCCCAATTCCACTTGATAAAGTCAGTTGAATGACCTCCTTGAACTAGGCTAGGGCAGAACACTTAGTAAAAGTGTGCCCTGGGTGGGGATGCGAATCCAGGAGAAGAGAACCAGATCCCATGCAGTACCAAACACATCCGTTCCACCCTCTAACACAGAAGAGGCACGTCGCCCCCATCCCTGGACACGGGGTGCACAAGAACAGTCATCAGATGGTTACTGCCGTCACAGCCTGGTGCTTTCTAATGGTCTTAATTCAGGCCATGGAGAAAATACTTTACCACCGAACACATTACATTTTTATGTTAGACTAAGTACTTTGAATTTCAGAGGTTCTTATACTATGATTAGAATTGTGACTTATTTCAGTATATAGAATGCATATTATTATTTCTTTATTATTTCTTACATCTGTGCTTCCCAATATATTAATAAAACAGAAAATATAAAATCTAACATAGTTAATACATAAGTCACTTAGTGACATTTAGCTGTATTGCAATACCTCACATTGGGAGCTGCATTGTGTAATAAGTAACACATAGAATTTAGAGCTAGATTTCGTAGGTTCAAATCCAAGCCCTACTGGTAATATTACTGAGTGATCTTGTCATCTGTAAGACTTACTTCATATAGTAGCTTTGAGAATTTTCTTGGTTTTTGAGAGTTCTTTATGCTTACAATATAGTAAGCAGTATAAAAGTGTTCACTTTAAAAAAAAAGTTAACTGGCCGGGCGCGGTGGCTCAAGCCTGTAATCCCAGCACTTTGGGAGGCCGAGACAGGTGGATCACGAGGTCAGGAGATCGAGACCATCCTGGCTAACACGGTGAAACCCCGTCTCTACTAAGAAATACAAAAAACTAGCCGGGCGAGGTGGCGGGCGCCTGTAGTCCCAGCTACTCGGGAGGCTGAGGCCGGAGAATTGCGTGAACCCGGGAGGCGGAGCTTGCAGTGAGCTGAGATCCGGCCACTGCACTCCAGCCTGGGCGACAGAGCGAGACTCCGTCTCAAAAAAAAAAAAAAGTTAACTGCAGTGTGTCCTGTTTATACATTCAATTGATTTGTTTTGACTAATCTGACATGTCATTTCAGGCTAAAAAGTGATACATCCTTCCAAAGAACCAGATAATTGTAGTGTTTATTTTGATTAAGTTTTGTGTGTGAAGGCAAAATAGCATCAATCTAGTGACCAAAAAAAAAAAAAATGAATCAGTGAACTGTTCCATATTAGAATTGAGGACTGTGAAATGCAGAGTAACGTTTAATCTACTTATTCCAGGTATCTATTATTGCATAATTTTTAAGCCAAAATGCAGTTGCTTAAAAATTATAATTCGTAAATAATTGTATCTCTTGAGTCTACTAGTCAAGGTATTCAAACAGGACAGAGCAGAGGCAGCTCATCTCTGCTTCATAATCTGAACCTCAACTGGGATGGTAAAACAATGGCTGGGGGATGGAACACCTGCAGAATGGTTAGGCATCATCTCATCATACTCTTTCTATCTCTCTCACCTCTCTTTCTTGCCTTTCTTCCCACCGTCCCTACCCCTTAACCTTGCCATGTCTGTCTTTCTAAGGCTCCTCTTCCACATGATTATCGTGGGCTTCCACATAGCGTGGCAGTCTCAGACCAGCCATACCTCATAGATTGCCATACAGAGCTCCAAGACAAAAGTATAAACTGTCAGTTTTCTTTGAGGCTGAGCCAGGAACTGGCAGCTCATCACTTCTACCCTACTTTATTGGTCAAATCAGTCATAGACTAGATCATATTCAAGAAAAGGGAGCACAGATTTGACTTTTCCATGAGAAGAATGTAATAGAATTTACAACCATCTTTATTTTACCATACTACTTGATTTTAGGCCTTCATAATATTACATTATTTCCTTTGCTTCTCATTTGTAATAATTTAAAAATATATATTTTCAGTACTGGCTCAAAACAAATTTATTAATTTTGAATATGCGTGACATCCTAAAAACTTGACATCTATGTAGTAGTTGTGTTTGTATCTGGAAACATTATAGGATAAAAAACAGTTAATTCATAAAAGTAAATCAAAAGGAGAGAGAAAAAATAAAGAACAAAATTGTGAAAAGAAAGCTTCCACAAATGAGTTTTTCAGTTATTTGAATCTGGACTATGCATTGAGTTGAGCCAATGTATTTACAACAATCAATATATACAGATGAAATTATCCAACTTTGAAAATGAGATTTCTGCCTGACCAAGGAAATAGCAAGCATTACTAGCACCCCAGGCCCCTAAATACATACTCCATGAATATTTAACATGGGCAACATGGGTGACCTCTGCAGAACAGGGCTCTTCACTGTCGTGGAGTTATCTTTTACTCTAAATTTAACTTATGGCTTCATCATAGGTATTTTTCTTTCTTTCCAATTTGATTTTAAAAGCAGCATAGGTTTATGAGTAGATAAATTTTTTCACTCTTTGATAATAATGCAGATTAACATAATGTTTCTGTAAAACGACCTTGCTTTGCCTTGAATTACTCTGCTCGCATTTAAAACTATCTGCAAATATTTTCACATTCAAATGTTTAATTTTAAACATCTTATTAGAACTACAGAAACCTTTTGTGTGTGAAGGTGTGGGCTTCAGGAAGCTGTCAATTATTGCAATGTATTAGTATTATATTACTTATAGTTGCTCGGTGATGAGATATTTAGTTACCAGTTATAGTATCTTGACAAGCCTATATTTTATGTTATTTTATTATAAATCTTGAAGCATACATTTGATATCTTCTGAGGGAATTCAAAATCAGTAATGAAGTTAGATCATTATTTGAAAATGTTGGGTTATTTAGAGCATAATAGGATAATTTTTGAGTCAAGACTATATAACTTATTATAAAGAAGGTTAGAATCTTTATTTTGGGGAGGAGAAACTGGATTTCTTGAATGCTTTGTAGCTTTGTATATCAATCTTAACAGATATCTGCTTTCATTTTGAACAAAACAAATATATCTATATCAGATCACAATTAGGGCTTACAAACAAATATGAAAAAAAATTTAAAGTTCCACCATGATGACAAAATATACTTAAATGGGGAAAAAAATGAAAAATAAATAATTACAGATTTTTGTCCCCTGTCCTAAATGAGGGTAAGGAATTCCCATGCTTATATATTTAAATGAATTTCTGCTGGATTTTCAATGCAAGAGGCAGCTCTTATATTACTGTGTTTTGTAGCTGATTTGGACAAATGTATGACTTTACATATATTCACAAATGATACTGTTTTTCAGTGAAGACATTCTTGCAAAATAATTTTTCATATTTTACAGGCAATTTCACTCTAGTGAAAACTTACCCTTCTTATCTTCCTTATTTACTTTAATTCTGTTGGAAACTCTAGCAACCAAAAGACAGTTTTGGATGCCAGTCAACCAGCATTTGTTCTCTGGTAATTTTGTTTTCAAAGAATTTTTATCTGCTACCTTTTATTATTCTTAACCTATCCTATAATCCAATTAGCACTATTGTAAAAAAAATTCAATGCACTATATTTCTTAAATAAATTTTATTGTGTATAATTAAGAGATACAACAAGTGTGTTCAGCCCGCAGCCCACATGCGACCCAGGACGGCTTTGAATGCAGCCGAATACAAATTTGTAAACTTTCTTAAACATTATGAGTTTTTTTTGTTTTTTTGGCGATTTTTCTTTTTATAGCTCATCAGCTATCACTAGTGTTGGTGTATTTTATGTGTGGCCCAAGACAATTCTTCTTCGTCCAATGTGGCCAGGGAAGCCGAAAGATTGGACACCCCTGGTATATAACATGATGTTATGGAATATGCGTGATTTTAAAAAGTTACTGTAGTGAAGCAAATTAAAATATCCATCTAGATTTTTCTTTTTGAAACAAATATTATTTTCCCCACTTTTGTTGTTTTTCAATCCACATCCAAAATTAGATGTAATTAATCAAAGGGCCATGCACGTGTTGCCATTCTAGTTTTCTGCCGCTCCATTCTGCCATGTTGTTATAATGATTTAACTTTGAAAATGTTCAGTTTGACATTTGGAATAGCATTTATATTTGAATAAATCAACATATGTGTATTAATGTTTCTAAAGATGCTTAGCGTGTTATTTTCTCTCAGTGGCATTTGTTGCTAATGCTAACTTTTATCATCAAAGTTGTTTTTATCTAGCATTTATGTGGCTGTTTTATTACTTGACCTAAACTACTGACATCGGCAGGGATTTGGAAACTCTTCTAAAAATGCTTAAACTAAATGTAATACTCAGTTTTTTGGTGGTGTTTTTGTTTTCATAGAAACAGGGTCTCACTATATTGCCAAGGCTGGTCTCAAACTCCTGGCCTCAAGTGATTCTACTGACTCTACCTCCCAAAGTGCTGGAATTACAGGTGTGAGCCACCACACCCAGCCTCAAATTTTCTTATAATGAATATAATTTTTCCTCTTCATTTTCCCCCTTTCAAATCATTTTATCTACCCTCAGTACTCCAATAAATATGTATTCTTTAAAAGTTTTGCTCTCTGCTATTTATATTTCTGAATTTTTTTCTATCTGTATATTGTTATTACCAAATTTATACATGATTTTAAAATTCTAGTAAATGATCTAAAACTTTAAGAATGAATGACAACTTAAAGTCGTTGTTTGACTATGATATACTTTTAATAAATACTATTAAGAAATGTTGGAATGAAGGCACTTTCTTCAGGGCCAGGTATCAAACTTGAAGCATTTAATTTAATGCTTCAATAAAACATTGAAGCATTTAATGATGAAGTTGAACATCATTGTTAATATTTATAGAGTGGTAAAGCACAGAAGAAAAATCTGTAGCTCATCTATCTACAGGTAGGCTACATGAAGATAGATGAGAAAGTTGAAACTGAATAAATATCAAGAATATGTATTAAAAGATATTTCAGCACAAATCTTAGTTTCTGTATAGCATACTGTTTATAAAATATTTTTGGCAAGTAAAATCTTGGACGTTCTCCACAATATTCCTAAGAAAACAAGTACATTATACTGATACAATATTATTACATTGAACTTGTAGAAGCACTATATGCTAGCAAAAGTAATTTTTCTCATCTCCCATTTGAATCATCATTAATTTATGCCAATATGTTTTAAATTTCTCTAATAATATTTAAGAATTTAAAAGCTAAACTTATAGAGCAATTAATTCACTCGTTTTTTTAATTCAATCAATTGGACAATATATCATGAGAGCCTACAATATGCTAGGCATACTGTAGTAAGCAGTCGGAATATAAAGGTTAAAAACCAAGTAAACACAACGTTTTTTAAGACTTGTCAAAGCATCTGCAAATGACCTTAAGGCACAAGTCTATGATTGCCCTGGAATAAATGCACCACCTATTGACAGTTACTCTTAAAAGAAAGAAACAATGTTACATTACACACCTGCTGGATCCTGTTAAACATTTTACATATTATTTTGGTTTATCTTACAACAAACTTGATCCTTTGATATAGGTATAACCTTTCCAATTTTCATAGATGAACTGACTACAACTAGGACTATTGGTCTCATTCTAGCACCAGTATTTTCAAAAGATCACACTTTAATAAATAGGCCATTTTCTCCAACAGTAAATATCACCACTATTTCAACCAGTTCATTATCTATATATAAGTTATCTGTTTTATGAAAATCAATTACGAATGTTTAATTACAGATCAATATTCCTATATCATCGGTGTACTTCTGTGCCATCTCCTACTACTGTTCAATATTTAATGTTCAGGAATGCATTAAATATTCATTTTAGGTGAAACAAGGTACACATCGGTAGGAATATATGAAAATAGTCATGAATGCATTTCAAAGTGATTTGGGGTTATCTGCAATTTTGGATTACTGCGAATAATCAAGAGTTGATTGTAGTAAATTATAGTAGTAGAATACTTAATGATACGTCTCTAGAAATGCAGTCAAAAAGTAGTTGTGTACATGGAATAACTACTTCTACATTTTTCTTATACATATTTGTAATTTTGCCACAGCAGTGGCTAATGTTTACCTAAGAAAAACATTTTAGGGCACCCTACTCACTAGCTTAAACCACCAAGGAACTTCTTAACCCTTTCTACTCACCCCCAACATTAGAAATTCCCTCTTGTGCATTTTAATGAATGCGAGAAAACAACTCTCTTGGTTGCCAACAACAGAACCCAGCTGCCACTACTATTTAATGTTGTCAAAATGCAGAATCCAAGGCCGAGTGGAACTTCCCAACCTCAGAAAGGCAGGAACCAGGAAAGCTAAGTTTATTCAACTTCAGTGACGTTTCTTCGTCATGGGTTCAGCGAAGTTTCTCATCATGGGTTCAATAACGAAAATAATTCTATAGTTATTCTAGCTTGCTCTTGTTTCTGGGACAGTTGGCCAGCCCCATCTTACGTCACTGGTAAATTATAGTTAGATCTGGTTATAGGAGAATTAATGTGAGCTGAAAGCTATCCTAATGTGTGCTCCTACGTCAAAGGAGCAATTTTAGTAGTTCAGTTCCCAATGATATGTGACCAGAGCTGCAGTAGGTACACCTTATGTTAAATGGCTTAGCAATTCCTTTGTGGATATCAATCAATTGGCGTTACTAAATACTGACTATGCATCCAGCACTCCTTTGTTTCATTTTGTTTTGTTTTGTTTTTTGAGGGAAATGTAAACTACATTTTTCAGGAAATTGCAGCCCACTTGAGGATGTATATGGACGCACATTCAATAAGTAGAGGAGGGGACCAAATGGTATAAAATTAAGTGCTAAATGCTGGTTAGAATCAAATAATTTAAAGATTGTTTTATTTAAGATGTCTAATTTCCTTACTGTGTAAAACCTTTAAAATATTGAAATACCAGTCTTATATTCCTTGGACAGTTTTTATCTGTTGGAAATATAAGGCAAAATTGAGAAATATATAGTCATACTCGAAGATTATAAAACATCTTACAGGCCGGGCGCGGTGGCTCAAGCCTGTAATCCCAGCACTTTGGGAGGCCGAGACGGGCGGATCACGAGGTCAGGCGATCGAGACCATCCTGGCTAACACGATGAAACCCCGTCTCTACTAAAAGATACAAAAAACTAGCCGGGCGTGGTGGCGGGCGCCTGTAGTCCCAGCTACTCCGGAGGCTGAGGCAGGAGAATGGCGTGAACCCGGGAGGCGGAGCTTGCAGTGAGCCGAGATCGGGCCACTGCAATCCAGCCTGGGCGACAGAGCGAGACTCCGTCTCAAAAAAATAAATAAATAAATAAATAAAAATAAAACATCTTACAGACACTCTCTAATGAAGAATTTTCTAAAGAGTTTGGTTTCCTCAATTGATACAGCATATTGCTCCTAAAATTCTGAAATTTTACTAATTATTTTTAAACACTTAAAAGCATTCATACATATTGATCTTATATCAGGACAAAAAACTTTCAACCACTTTCCTGTAGCAGAAATAATTATTTGCAAACCATTAACAAAATCGGAGAAATAAAAAAAAAAAAACACCACATCTCCAATCTATTTATTTAAAATTTTTAATGTTATATTAAATGATATATTAAAGCATAATAGACAAATTATAAATTATTTAAAGTGAAAGACATTGAGATCCTCACATATCTAAAACTGTGAAATATGACCAATGCAGGAAAACAAAGTAATTAGAAGGAATGAGCAAGTGTAAAATCAAAAATTAATGAAATAGAATCACTAATGTTTGATCTGAAAATCAAAAGCTGGTATTTTTTAAAGATTGATCAAATAAACAAGCTTGCCTAAAAATAATAGGAAATGTTATTTACGTATGGAAGAGATTTTTAATACAATAAGACTATATGTAAATTTTTATCAATAAATATAAAACAAATATAATAATTTTCTGGTAATTAGAAAAACTGAATAAGAAGATCTGAATATAGCATAAAATAATTTTAAATGATAGTCAAGTGTCTACTACTGACATGGTCCATTTCAATTAAGTTTTCAAAGAACAGATCATTCCCATGTTGTGTCAGTTATTCCAGAACATTAATAAGTGGAAAGTTTCGCAATCCATTCTCTAAATATAGTATAACCCAAATATCACGAGATTGAAAAAAGAAAACTGTAAACCGAGATAACTTGTAAGTATATGTTTAAAAATTTTAGCCTGAAGTATTATCATATTGAATTCAAAATTACAATAAAAATTCTAATATATTATGAACCGATGTTAACAGGAAAGGTTTATCTTAGAAATGCAAAGATAGTTCTGCGTAAGTATATACTTTTTTGAGGAGAAAAATGTAAAATTCACTTTGCAACAGATAAATTGTTTTATAACATCCAGAATTCATCTCACATTTTAAAAACAAAACACAAACAAAACTACAATGTAAGAAGAAAAACTCCTCAACTAGACATCTGCCAAAAACCTAAGTCAGACATAATTATATTTAACCATAACACCATTAGGAGCTGTTCAATTAAAAAAGAAAAGAAAGTGTTTCTGCTTTTACCATTACTCTGCAATATTGTGCTAAAGCATTGCGATAAGACAAAAAAAAAAAAAAAAAAAAAAGGAATTTTTTTTTTGTTCCCACAGTAAAATATTATAGATGGAGTTACACAGGTCTTATATACTTTTTTTGATGTATTTAGGTATTATAAGGTCTCTGTTACTATAGTGACTAAAATATTTAAAATGTAATTGTAACTGGTCATTGCTAGTATACAGGAAAACCACTGATAATTTTATGTGGACTATGTAACTGACTTCTCTTGATTAGTTCTAAATTTTTTTTAAGTTAATTCTCTCAGAGTTTCTAAGTAAACATTTCCAACTAGCAGAGAGAAAATGATGATTTCTTTCATTCAACCTTTAAGAGAGACATTTTCTACATATATTTAAAAAACTGTTATTTTTAAGTTTTGTTAGATAATTAAGTTATGCTTTACAAAGAATATTTTTCTATACTTTGTGATTTGACTAGAGTAGAATAAGATTTTCTCCAATGAGTTTTTAAAAAGGAGTAGATTAAAACTTCAGATGAATCAAGGCAACTTAGAAACAAGAATAAACATGGATGAGTTTTTATGACTATAAGCTCTTTTATCATTATTCCTATTTTATAGAAGTGGTGTAACTCAGTTCAGGGGTTCACACGTAACTCATTCTGGTACTCTATTTTGTAAATTTTGAACTGGAGTGCACTCAGAGTTGATAACTATTCAGGGATTGATTTATTCTAATTAAATGCTAAAAGGGACTGAAGAGAGCTGGGCACAGTGGCTCACAACTGTAATCCTAGCACTTTGGGAGGCCAAACCGGGAGGATCACTTGAGGCCAGGAGTTCGAGACCAGCCTGGCCAACACAGTGAAACCCCGTTTCTACTGAGAATACAAAAATTAGCCAAGTGTGGTGCCTCATGCCTGTAGTCCCAGCTACTTGGGAGGCTGAGATGGAAGAATTGTTTGAACCCCAGAGGTGGAGATCATGCCACTGCACTCCAGCCTGGGCAACAGAGCAAGACTCTGACTCAAAAATTAAAAAAAAAAAAAATAGACTGAAGAAGAAACCAGAATATTCACATATTAAATATACAGAAGTCTGCCCTTTCCAAGAACAAATATATTTATGTTTGCCCCTACAGAGCTTGAGAATCCACATTAGTAATCAGAAGATTGAAACATCAAAGTAGAGATATGAAAATATTAAGGACCCTTTCAACCAGAATATGATGACTATGTGTACCCAGGTAGAACTCATTTTTAAAAGGACCAACAGCTGGGTTCAGTGTCTATTTCCTTTGGAAAGTAATTGTCAAATGCTGACCAAATGTAGTATTCAAACTTTTCTTTTTTCAGAGCCATGTGAAATACCTTCCTTTAATTCAAGTAAAAGACTTTCAGCTTTGCTAATGCCGTAGTTTAGGCAATAAGATTTTTTGAGAGCCTTTCAAACTTTAGGTTTTTAGGCCCCGCAATTCTTGATTTATCCTGGCACAATATCCTTCCGCAGATAATAAATCATGTTCTAAATGTGGTTTTAATTTATTTATTTTCGTTTATTTTGAGAGGATTATCCTGGAAACATCTCCACAGTCTGATGAATGTGAGTGTATATATTTGTGAGTGTGACAGAGAGGCAGGATGAGGAAGTCAAACAAAAATGGAGAGAGAGAAAGGATGTAAATGACTTAGATGACTTCTGGCAGAACCATTAATATCTATTTTTTGATGTTATTTTGTTTCTCAAACAATCTATAGCTTCAGTCCTCTAGCCAGTAGAACAAGAGCTTTACAACTATCTTAATTAAATCATCCCCCAAAAAAGAAAAGATTTGAATAGTAGAGTATTATTATTATTACATATTAATAGCACTTGCACCTATTCCTGTTATTTTCAAATGGGTATGACTTAAAGCCAGGAAGTTACCTTTATACATCAAAACTTCTAAAAGAATCTCCTGGACTTTGTTAAACAAATTCTATTCCCAGGCTTGAACCATAATACTGTATATTCCATGCAAGATTGGGTGATTTATTTGCCTCCTATATTACTTAATATCTGCCTATATGACATAAAATCAATATAAAATAAAAATAAAGGCAGCATGCATGGATTTGTTAACCTTAATAGAAATAATTTTACCTTTGAAATGTGTATTTAAACATTTGGTGTTGAGAATTTTTTTCCAGTTGAGGAACTAGTTGTTCATATAAACATAGTCTAATGATTAGCCAACAAATCATTACTATGTGGTCCATAAGCTGTGTTAAAGTTACTTCTAGTGTATAGATGGTTGAGAACATAAAGTGTGGAAAAAAACTACTTTGGCTCAGTCTAATCCATAGACATATATACTCTGGACATATTTGCTTAAATGGGGTGTAGTGGAAAAAGCAAAACTTAGATGGAAGCCAAGTTGTGTGACTTGCTTTGCTAATTTGTTTATTCTTTCTGGACTAATTTGATCATAGATAAATGGAAATAAAAGTATTACCAGTTCTTATTTCACAAGACTATTATGAGGATTAAATTTTTAAATGTGTGTGAAAACACCTTGTAAATTGTAAAGCTCTACATAAATCATTGTTATTATGATTGTTGTTATGTCTTTAGATATATATGTCTAGAGAATAACTTAAAATATAACTTTAATCATATATTTAATCCAATTAATTTAAAATTAAAAATAAAAGAGGTGACACCTTTTAGAAATCCCAATAGGCCCAAAGACTTTAGGAGAAAGCAAACCAGCTAAAAGATGACCACTGTGCTGGTCTATTGAATCTATTCCCATAAACGGAAATGGTAAACCCAAGAGAGGGTGATGAGGAGTGTTGACGATGATTCACAGCAGAAGGGAAAACACCTGCATTTCTGACATTAAAAAAATATCGAATTGAAATGCTAGGTAGAACTTTGGTGATTACGTAAGCTACACCTAAAAAAGTGCTCTAGAACCTTATACATACCATGAGATACAATGAGTTCCTGTAGAATGAATGAGTCTTCTAGAGGAGTAAATCAAAACCTAAAAGGTAATTTGACAGGGTACATAATAGAAGCAGAATCAAGATAATATCCAAGACAGGAGAACTCTAACCTAGAATTCTCTCCATGCTATCTTCTATTGATACAGGTCCTGTTATCTCTGACTGTAGAAAGATATACCATAGGGTCTGAACACCTGAGCCTATTTCTTTTCACTAAGTTATAATTTTCAGACTGAATGCTAATAGGTTCCAGACTCTAGCAAGAGGATCCCTTTTAGTTACCATGAAAAGTTGACACCTCTAAAAGTTGACACCTATAGAGATAAAGCTAACTTCAGTATTTCTGGTAAATGAAAGGTTCAGTGTGACAATATGATTCCTAGAAAAGCCTTCATTCTCAGCATCTTGGAAGGATCAGTACCTAAATGTAAGTGCCAGGGTCTTCCCATGGGAAAAGAATCATAAGTAAAAGTCAGTATCTCTAGAGAATAGTATGTGCCTGCCCTGTTTGACAGTGCTTTATGTTCACACTATTTGGTTCTGAACTATTATTTTGTTTAATTTGGATACAAATATATCAAACAGGAATTGTATATATGTTTTATTTTAGAAAATGATACAACTAAAAATGTGTTAAATTTTGTTGCTTCTCGATGATTTTTTCCCACAATTGGTGCTATTTTCTGTACTCATCCAAGAAGAAGTCTTGCTACAAGCTGTTTCACTTTCAGCCAGCAAGCATTAGTGCACAAGATGGCCAGTGCTCTCAGCCAGTGAGCATCCACTGCACTATTCACGGTTCAGTTGCTTTGCAACCCATGGGACTATGCCTTTGGAGGTTCATTTTATGCCATTTATTTACTCCCTGATACCACGTCTTAATCCACAAAAATGTGCGATAGTTCTGGATCTGCCACAAAAAAAAAGTTAATCATATTTTTAGATATTAACAAGTACTTAGAACCAATTAATAATACATTTTATGAAACCTTATGAAGTATAACTATGGCAGTACTTAGCATGAAATCTGTAAACTTAAATTATATATTTGAAAGAATGTGCTGATATTGAGTTAAACATGAAACATAAGAAGTTAGAAGACAACATAACTAACAAAAAAGAAAGAAGAAAGAAGAAAGAAAATTTATAGTAAGAACAGATATCAAATATAATAGATTTAAAAAAAAAGGAAAAAGCCAAAAATGTCTTTGAACCTCTGGAAAGCTTGATCATGAAAAAAAGAAATTACAAAAATAAATAATATTAAGAATGAGAAGAGGAATTTTATTACAGATTCAGCAAAGATGAGAAATAGAACTTTATGAACAATGGGATGTGTTCCCTAGCTAAGTTGAAGATTTACGTGACATACAGCTAGCAGTGCCATCATGGTACAAACTCCAGAAAAGCATGCCAACATACCCTATCTAAACTATTCGAAATTCAGCCTGCCAGGATGGAGAAAACATCTCAATGGCTCTATGGCAAAGTGTGGTCTCTACCTGGTGACAGCACCTTTGAATTGGAGTTGATGCATCAGCAGAAAGGCAACTGGCCAAAATTCTGGGACGATAGTGTCCTACCTATGCATAACACAGATAAAAGCTAACTTGGTTTCCCAAGAGCTTAAAAACACCAGGAGGAGAGAGGTCTGCTTTGTACTGTGAAGAATTCTTGTGACTGCTTCTTCCTGGACCCTCTTCCTCATCATGTCAGCAAGCTGCAAGACATAAGACAAGGCAGCAGCACTCACCAGTGGTGAGTGATTCGGGCTGAAGAACCCTTTAAGTACACTTGCTATTGTTGGATTTTTTATTCCAAGGATTTAGCTGCAGGTACACTTTTGTATGTAACAACAAAAATGCTAAAAACTGCCTGCAAAAGGTGTCCTTTATTCTCTATAACTTTACTGAATAGGAAATTACTATTTAGCTATCTTTTGGGGAAGCAACAAGGATAAGACGTGTAATTATCCTGGGGCCATTCTAAGAGTAAACTTTTGAACCATATCTTCTCTCTTTTGGGATAAGACTAAATGCTTTTCTTCATTGCTTTAAAGTTCTTATCTCAGTCATCATTTCACATTGTGAAACAGCACTCAAAATGCACCATAACTCTTATGTTGTAGAAATTCTGTGAAAAGTAGCATATTCTCCACTTGTATATGAGATTGAAAAATCCAAATGTTCTAGAAATTCCTGCCAGAAACAATATCTTTTTTTCTAATAGCTCACAAGAATTTTTTCTCCACAACATGTGTTTTAAGCCACCTAATTATAAATGCCTTGATATGAGCAAGCTCCTACATTTAACCCCTAACAGCTCATTGTCACCACCGATGATTTATAGACTTTATTTGCTTGTATTTTATGCTAGGTTGATAAATATTTATTTACTTTCTAATCTTAAAATCACCTAGAGATAAATATAAGTTGCAGTTTTTTGGTATTGTCTTTTTTTTACTTAAAATGTTGCTGTTCTTAACTCATTTTTTTCTTTGTACTTTATGTTTAATATGCAGTTTTATTATTTGGGGTATAAATGGCAAATTCAGTTCTTTAGCTAGACACAGAATAACCATATAGCATATAAAGTTCTGACAAGGAAGGTCATAAAGTTTAAAAATGATCCTTAAGATAAGACCTTTTCCTGAAAAGTAGCTTAAGAGAAATGATTTTCATAGTTCTAAATCTTAAAGCATCACCAGCAAATACATGAAGCTTGACACATTCTCCATATGTGTACATTTTTCATACCTTGTCTTGTTAGTTGGGAAGTTCTCCTAAATAACAATGGTTTTCAGGCAAACACTAGATGAAATTTTGATGGGAATATTATAGACAGAATTTAAACATCAAATGGATGATTCAACTAGTGACCTTGAAAGTCATTTTTCATCTCTGAAAATCTCTAGGTTTCTTATGAGAATGGTGGAAATTAACTTGAGGGCCTGTTGACCTAGCTTGACCTATGGCTTTTGTTTACACAAATGCATTTTTTTCCAGATACCCTATTAAAATATCATTGTAAAGTTATTGAAAAATAACACCGTACAAAAACAGTGTAGGTTTAATTTGTCCCCACTACCAGCATATTGTGGACAATCTCTTACACAGACAGGTAAAATGAACTGTCCTGTTCTGAGGTAGTGGGCAACAGAGATCATGTAACAAATCCTGACTGCCTAGATCATCCAGAAAGCCCTGGCAAGTTCACTTCCATTTAGTGAAGTGAGATAATTTGGCAATTCATGCAAGAGACTGAGAACCAAGCCTCCAGCCCTGCCTGATTCTGCAGGTGTGGTAAGTCTTTCATGCCTTTCTGTGTCTCCAGTGCTTTTCCATGGGCAGATTATTTGTAAATCTACTTCACAATCACTATGTAACTAATATATGTTTAAAAATAAACTATAATACTTAGGGGAGGAGTCAATTCTCCCTTACAGGAAAAAATTCATCATTTTATTTCCTAAATTTGAGTCAATTTCCGGTTTTACTACTGGGGAAACACTGAAGTACGGCACAAAGTAATTGACTTCAGGATGAAAGATTTCAAACTTTAAAAAGCAATTAATTTATTTCTCCTTTCACCCACAGGTCTACCCACGGATAGCGCCGGCATTTTGGCACTACCTGCGGGTAGAAGTGAGTAGCTGGTACTTGAATTCTCCCACCTTTGCTCCTTACACTCTGCTGGTGTGGTCTGATCTGATGTGCCCATTTTGCTCAAGATGCAGCTGCCATTCTATGTAAACATATTCTCACACCACCACCATTTCTTAGAGTTGGGTCAGGAATCTAAATCACCAAAAATACAAGTTCAGTGTATATAAGACTAATCATGTTTCTTAATAAATTTCCAAATAGGACCATATCATATGCATCGTTGTGATAACTAAATGCCAAATTATGGAAAACCATGCTGATGACACTACTTTGTAATCAATACTTTGAGTATTCAGAGCATAATTCCTCAATTAAACTTTGGAATATTTCTAGGAAAAGGTAGAATAACTCCGTTTCATTTCCTTTCTCCTTTTTTTCTGTCCCCCAGGAACATGAGCAGCTGACCTACTCTTCCACAAGGTCCAAGGCCCCCAGTGTCATCATCACAGGTCTGAAGCCAGCCACCAAGTATGTATTTCACATCCGAGTGAGAACTGCAACAGGATACAGTGGCTACAGTCAGAAATTTGAATTTGAAACAGGAGATGAAAGTAAGTTTCACGCAAGGATATACAGTAAGATATGAATTTAGTATCATTCCAATTTGACCTGATATTTAAAAATCAGGTGTCCCATGTTTTTAATACTTCATTTAAATGAGAGTTTGTTCATGTAAATACTCACACAGTCATTTCAGTTAATACTTTGTGTTATCATTAAATGCTTTCATGAAATGCCTTACTCTACCACCATAGTAATATGGCCAAAATGTGGCCCTTTATGCTGTTACACAGAGTCTCTATGGATGCCTAATAGTTCACCAGTCCTGGCATCATGATATGATCCTAATGAAAACTTGGAAGAGAATAAAGTCATGAACAAATGATTTTAGCATTTCAGAATTGTGCAGCTTTGGCCTTTTATCTCAGGTCAATAAAAACAGTGGTCAGGAGATAAACACCACTGACATGTACATTATAAGTTTAAGTACGGATATATGGGCTTCATCAGAAACCCACATTAATTCCGGAGCCTCAACATGCTGAAAACCAAAATGGGAGGTGAAGGGAGTGAGATGTTCCAATGTCATGTAACACCAGCTTTGAGGTCTTTTATTCATTCTAAACCCAGCTTTACCAATGAACTCTTTTTGGCCTTCAGAAATCCATCTTACTGCTCTTTTTGTGAGAATAGTAGGGATTGCTTTTGCCAGACATCTTTATGAAAAAGTGTCCAAATATATAAGAAAAATCTGTTTCCATCATTGTTAAAATACTGTATTCATATAATAATTCCATAAAAGTAGATTTATTATAGTAATTTCTTATAGATAACAATAATAATAGCTAGCATTTATTGAGCCCCTAAAAATGCCTAAAATGACATGAAATATTTTACATGGAGTTGTTCATTCAAACCTTTCAACATCCAGTGAGACAAGTATTATTTTTGTAATTTTACCTATAAAGGAGTTGAACAATTTGCCCAAATTTAAGCAACTGGTACGAAGCTAAGCTAAAATTTGAAGTGGAAGCATGTTTTATTCAAAGGCCTATGCTGTTAGCTACTCCACCATCCTACTACATCTTATCATTTGTATTTTTATGAAGTGTCTTTTGTAAGACCATGAAATAGGCCATAGTTTCTCAGTTTATTACTCCCTCAAAAAGAAGCTACTTGGGTTTCAGATCTGTGACAGAAGGAATATTTTTGTTGTTTTACGTTGATGAATAGTATTCACACATAAGAACTTCTTCGTTACAATTATATCTAACTACAAAGGGAAAAAGTGCTGATATATTTAAGTAAGAAGGACCCCAGCTTAGGGAGAATGAGTAACCTAATTAATAAAAAGAATACTTGTGACCTGAGTGTTTGTATCAGTATTAGTCATTTGAATTTCTGCTGGAGACTATTGACTTTTGAAACTAGAGAGAAAATTATTGGGAGTAGAGTATAATGATCACAAAACATAGATCCACAATGAAATCTGTATAAAAATATCAAAAGATTTGTCCCTGTTATGTCTTTTTCACTGTTTTTTGTTTGTTTGTTTGTTTGTTTTCCCTGCCCACTTGTCAAACCTTAGCCTAGGTATAAAGCTAAGGATACAGTCCAAGGAAAGTTTGGTCCGAGATAGTCGAATCATTGTCTTTTCTAGGCTGTGTTTCTTTTCACAGCCTGGAAAAGTTAATAGCCTTTGCACTTCTCTTGTTTTATTTCGCAGATTTAAAAAATTCACCTGACTTTTAAAGTGTGACATTGTTGAGTGTTGCGTTTTTAAGTTAGAAATGCACTCTCAGATAAACTCATAGAGCTAAATCTAAATAAGTCATTTGTGTTCATTTGGGACTTTTAGAGAAGGTCATCTAGTGTAATACTAACAAAAATTCTGATTTAAATATTAACAGTTTGATTTGGTTTTAACTTTAGATTTCAACTCACTGTACTTTGAGGACAGTTTCTTCAGACGTTCTGTGATAAAAAGAAAGGTCTCGTACTCACAAGTGACTCAGTACAATTCACTCATTCAACCAACATGTATAGAATATTTAATATGTGCCATACTCGTATGAGGCTCTGGGGATAAAAAAAATAATAATAAGAGCTAATAGCGTTTCAGTCTATATTTCTGGGAGGAAAATAAAAAATTTAAATAAAAAAATACAAGATTAGTGACGTGTACTATCATAAAAATATACAAAGGGTATGGTGACAGCATAATGAAGATGACTAGTTCAGCACATGTGAGTGGTGAAAGGCTTCTGGAGGGTGAGAGGCTGGGACTCTTTCTTGAAAGAATAGTCATGGAACAGAAAAAGCATAAAGGCCTCTAACAACATAAAATATTGAAAGAGTAAATAATTTGGTGTGGCTGTGGTGAGGAGATACGAATGGCAAAATGGTGATAGATGAAGGTGGAGAGTTACACGGGTCAAACCAAGAGCCCTTTTTAGCCATATTAAGGGCATTTGCATGTATCCAGAAAATATGCCGGATCCATTGGTGGATTTGAATCCTGGATTAATATGACTAGTAATACGTGCAAGACTCTATGCTGAGCAATTTACACATATTACCTCATTTAATTCTGACAAGATTATGCCTCATTTTAGAAACTTATGTAGCTTTACCGAAATCTGATACCTAGTGAGTGGAGGTACAAGATTAGAACCCTAGAACTATCTGACAATGGCAGCAGAAGATGGTGAAAACTCTGTTCTGAATTACTGATTTGTGAATGCCATAAAAATGACTTTGGTTAAAATCTTGAAAAGATAAAATGCCTGAGAAGAACCTGAAAATAATATATTTGTCTAAACCTGATGTTTGAGAACATAGAATGGCTCCTAAGTCAATTTACAGTCTGAGGGAAAATAATTTAAAGGATTGTTTAAAAAAAAAAAAAAAACCTGGTTAGCTTTAAATAGCATTTTCAAAGCCTGCTGTTCATACCCAGGAGAGAATTTCAGTGAATAATGCTATAGTAGCATATGGATAGGTTTCCCATAAATTCAAGGATATGATGATGTGAATCCCAACTGTTGGCATCCATCTTTTTCTCTCCATACCCTCCTGGCTCTTCTTTAAATTTTTATAGCCTTTGTTTCTCAAGTAGTGCCTGAATTATTGTAATGTCAGCTTTATTATTAAGTTCTCTCTTGTGTATTTCACTTAATTAACTTTATAATACATTCATAGAGATGAGGTATGGGTTGGAAAGGAGTGATCTCATTTGGTGATCTGGTTCAAATTTTTGAAATTAAACAAAATTAAGCAGTTTATAATTCAGTTCTTTTTAGTCATATTATTTTATTTTGTCCAACTTTGACTTTGCTAATGACCAAGGCAATAATATAATTATGAAATAATTCCTTTTGAAAATCATAATGTTCTTAACAGGCTACTTGTGCTACAAACATAGCGGCATCTGAAGAAAAATTATGGCAACCCTCTTGCACTTAGAGACTACTGCTTGGTTCTTTTCCAGTCTCAAAATATGCTAGTGGAGATTCTCTAACTGGCTGACAAACGCTGAGATTACCAATTATCACTGTTAGCATCGTAAAATGAGTCTACTTGAACTAGAGCTATTGGTTTCCCATCTACCTAAATCTATAAAACATTCCTTATTGCATATATGTATACGGAGGTAGAAATATAGACAGATTGATTGATAGATCAAATTGACTGATATATAGTCAGAAAATTATTTCCTGGTATTTCAATGTTCGCATTTTATGGATCCACTGATTTCTTGCTGGGCTAAGTGTACAGTTAATATTATGTCCACTAACAGCATTTATTGAGTGCCTACTGTGTACTGGCCTTATTATTAGGTACTGTACTTGATTGCCCCTACTTTTTTAGAATAGATTTATCAAAACCACAATAAAATTACAGAATCAGTAGTAAGAAAGTAAGAATATAAAAATACTTCATGTGGATTTTCTTGGAAGATAGATGGAAATTAGGTGTTAGAAGCTAGTAAGAATTTTCTCAATATTAAAATAAAATCTATATTATACCCCAAAGCATTAACCGTAACACATATCCACACACACACAAGTACAGTCTTATTTGGTCAAGTACAGTCTTATTTGGCTTATACAGCTGTAATAGCAAATTTTAACTACCTCAAATTTCTTATTATTTCTGAGCTTATTTTCTGGCCTTTCACTGCTGAAAATAATGAGAATCAAAATAAAAAATTGTTGACATCTCCAGTAATATTAGCCATAACTTATAAATTGCTTGGAAAAAAAACATGTTTGATACATTTTAACAATAATCCTGTTAAATTATACATTTTAAAAAGTAATAAAGATAAGGAAATCAAACTTTTGTTTTTATTTAAAACACTAGCAAGATTTGTATAACATTAAATTCCATTTTATAGTAGCAGTAAGTAATTTTGCATGTGGAGTTTTAAAACCAAAATAAAATGTATTCTACTAGATTGTAGCCAGCCTGAACCTTCTGCTTAAATACTAAAAAAATAACTTATGAGCTATCAAAAGGGAACAGAATCCATAGCTTAAAGCCAGTGTTTGAAAGAAAATTGGAATTTTACATGTAGTAATTGGCAATTTACCTCTTCCATTGCCTTAATAATTATCTAAATGACCCATGAGAATTGATACATTGCCAACATATAAGCAATGCATTCCTTTTTCCTGAAAAGATTAATTACAGCTTACATTTTAACAGCATGTAAATTTAAGTTTTCACCTGTAGGCTGCATAAATCAGTTTTGTAGCAGAAAAGGCATATCTGTCAACATTTTAAAATGTATTATTTACCAAAAGTAATAATGATGGACTAAATTTATAGCACATAAAATAATCATATAAAAATCATTATAATCAACATGAACAAACCAAACTATAAAATAATTACATTATAGTGGGTATTTCAAAATAAAATCTTATGTCATGCCTTATATATTTTTCAACAAGTGGTATGTATGTAGATACAAATGAATAAATGTAACCACTTAATTATTTTGAAAATATACATAAGATTTAGCTGTTTTAGTACGGTTGACATATAAGAAATTTGGCTTGTTTTAGCAATTTGTAGGTAGGAAATGATCCTAAAAAATAAGATGCAACGTTACGTTTCAGTTTCTTCCTCCCTAATCCATTTTTATGTCCCCATTTGATGAATTTTTCTAAATTCCATTTGCACACTTAAAAATTCTAAATCGTTGCATATGTTGTATTGAATAGAATGTTAATTTCTCAGCAAGATATCAGGTCCCCCTCCAAATGTAATCCAAACTGACATCATTTCTATCGATTTTTCCAAGTTAACGTATTCTCTGGAAAAATTAGATTATTTGGATGCTTCATGAACAAAATAATCTGTATCTTCATCATATCTAAGATTCTTCTATGACTTCCAACTGGAGTATTCAGAAAATGATCACATTACAAATAGTCACTGTAGCTTACATGCTACCTTCCTAAAGTGTTCTTGCCAGCAAGAAATCATCACTCCTTCCTTGGAATTTCTAAATATTTTATTGTTCAAAGGCGTAATTCTTTACTAAGTTGTAAACTCAGTGAGATAAAGAACTATAGTCTGTATATCTGTGTGTCTCAAAATGTCTTACACACAGGTTCCAATACACATGTAATCAAATAAATAAAGAAAATATGATTTACAAAAATACTAAAGAATAGTATGTTGCCTGCCAGGTCAAAAAGAAAAAGAAATACTAAAATATTAAATATTAGTATTAAAATACTAAAGAACAGTATGTTGCCTACCAGTTCAAAAAGAATCGGATAATTTTATTTGCCATAGATAAGCAATATTGCTTGCTTTATTTTGAGTAACAAGCTATAACTGGCTTGAGTCATGAAAAAACATAATATATGCAAGTCTAACTACAAATTAATCATTAATTCTAAATTTGGGGGGCATTTTAGGTAGGGTAAAATGACAATTTTGTTGTTAACACATTTTCTTCCTTAAACTCTTTTATAAAAACCTCCATTATGTTTGATCCGGTCTGTTGAAGCACAGTCTGTACTGTTTCAATTACTTAGGATGAAATTAGCTACATCATTATTAACACCAGCCAGAAATTTTGGAATGATTATTAATGGTAGCGCATGAAGCAGAAAGAGGACCAGCTGACCCTGGTAGAGTAATAAAAAAGTTAATTAATCAAGCAGGAGGCAGATTTCATATTTATGAGTCTACCCAGAGGAGGACAAATTCCAGTATATAAGACTTTAATTTAAAGGAATCTCCAATCAATAGCACACTTTCAACACTGGCAGCCATAGCCATCTAAATGCAAACATCAGTGGAAAAGAGGAATATTCTAGCAGTTAGGGTGTCTGAATATAAAGTGGCCTGTCCTATAAGGTGACGAAGGCCCCTCATAATAAGAATTTGTGCTGAAGCTAATTGGGAACCTGTTTAGCATGTGATAAAAGAAATCCCTGCTTTGTTTAGAAGGTTGTGATACAAGTTTAATGTAAGTTCAAACATTGAGATTTCATAACAACATATTTGTGACTTCTAATTATGTTCCAAGCACTTTTTAAAAATCTTTTCTGGTTACCAAAACACTATAGCCTTTGCAGAAGATACTATTATGCCAATTTTACAGATCAAGAAAGTAAAGCATAATGAAGTACAGTAACTTAACAGTACCCACAGGTAGTAAGCATTGGAATGGGGTTATTATGGCATTAGGCCCTTTTCATACTAATGCTTAGAACCAAAACTGAGTTCCCTTTCTGCCCATTCAGTACTTTCACTTTTCTTATTCACCTAGTCATTACTTATAATTTTCTACATGATTATTTTTTATTATTACCTCCAATTCATCACCCTCTCTTAATTACTTATATTTTGCCTTAGCATAATGTGTCTTTGAATATAAGCAGATTTTCAGAAGACTATTTATAAATCTCAATGCATCAAGTTCACAGTGCTGTGCAGTGTTTTAATGCATATTTCTGTATTAATGTACACATGGTAGACCAAGTATAACACTCCAAAGAGGCAAAATTAAGCAGCTAGTATTATTTACTTAAATATGCAGGGTCTTGTTGAAGAGTAACTGTTTGCACAGAAAGTGGAAGTCTCCCTTTAAGAGAGACTGAATTGACAAAAATAAAAAAAAGATATTTTATTTCAATTATGCCTAGATCAAATAAGGATTTTAAATGATAGGAACCAGGCTTATGTACCATAAGACAGATTGAAGGCCTTAATATGCAAAATATTAAAGATCATAACTTTGCTAAATGAGCTGGAAAGAAAATCATTAACTATTAACAGGTACTTAGATGTTGTAAAATGTGCATATCAAAGGGCAGTGTTACAGTGTGGCTCATATTTAAAACAAAAGTAACAAATAGCAGTAGATGTATTTCTTAATACAGAAAGTAGCTTATTTTTAAGGCAGTAACACATAGCAATGCATGTAAAATACTATTTCTTTGGGATATAAACCATCAACCCTTGACTGGAAGTTTTTACAAGATCAGGGAACATTTCTTTTGTTTCGTTTTTAAAAAGATTCTCATTTGTGTATGCTGTGTGAATTTGTTCTCTTAGCACATTTCAGGTAGTCAATACAGTATTATTAACTATAGTCACCATGGTGTACCTTAGATTCTTAGAACTTATTCATCTTATAACTGAAGACTTGCACTCTTTGACTAATATTTTCCCATTTTTTTCTTAGTTTTGTACCTCTTATATTGCTTTGCATGCACCTGGCAAATAGAAGGCATTCAATTAATTGCATATGAATTAATATTATCCAATAAATACACAATACTCAGTATTTATAAATACTCAATGTTGCTTCAAACACATTACATGTATTTTATTATTCTACCTATCTATTTTTAGTATTTTATTTTTGTTTATTTTGTACATATATTAATAACAAGCAGTCTGCTGAATGCTAAGGAAATGAAGGAGATAATATATGGTCTCTGTCTTCAGGAAGCTTATCACTAAACCACACTAGAGATAAGAGAGTTCCTGATTTATGTCATTCCCAAAGTCTGATTTTAATTTGACTTGATACGAGATGGATTTTTTTTTTCTATCAGCCATCATATAAATTGCTTGAATTTTTCTTTCAAGCTATTTGACTTTACAACCTTGAATTCTTAAAGAGAACAAAAATGGTCCTTAGGTATTTCAAATTGCCCCAAATTTAGTGAAAAATATATTCTCTATGTAATACTTAAAGAGTTAGAGCCATTCTTCAGACTACACAAATCAGCTTTATTGACTTATATTTTGATGTGGCTTTTCAAAAGTCGTATTTTAGTTGTCAGAAAAACATCAAGGGCAAAGTGAAGAAAACCTAATTTCTCATTATATTAACAGCAATATGGAGGCCAATCCAGAACTGCTGGATATGATTCTTCATTGTGGTTGACCACTCACCCTCATCTGTTTCATGGTCATGCACTAAGCTCAAGTAGGGAATAGGAGTATTGTGTTGTTCAGTAAGTACTGATAGAATGGTGTTTGAAAGCATTAGGGGAGCTCTAGCTGGTTGTAGAGTATCATAGTGATGATATATGAAATATGGTTCTTACAGGGAAAGGGTAGAAACACATGATGCTGAGACAAAGCTGTCCTTTGGGAAGTCACAGGCTGGAAGGATGACATAGCACAGGGTTTTGGTTCCTGTTGTAATTGTATGTCCTGGTCAAATTCTATCCACATGATAATCCATTATTTTTCAGAGCTGAAAAAAAATCTGAGAATTGAAAGAAAGAGTTGTAAAAATGTCCAAGTCAGGTTAAAAGTAATTCATATAAAATATATGAATATTAAATATCATATGTTTATGTCAAAACGTAAAAGCATAGTTGGAAAAAATTTAATTTGCCTGGTGCCACTCTTCAATAAAAAACATTTTAAATTATCTAATGTAACGTCTTCTAAATTTGTATTAGCCCAGTGCAAAACAGCTGTTTGTGCTTTATTTCACCATCAAGTCACAATACTGAATGGACAAATGTTTATAAAATAAACCCAGCCAGTTCTACAAAGGCTTGTATGAAGAATTAAGAAGCAGCATAAGTATTCATATTACACTTTACTTTTTCAAGGGAAACAGTAGTTCCCTTGAAATTTAAATTGAGTAACAAGAATTCTTGGCAAAATTGCAGGAGTACTTTAAAAGATTTAGCTGTGTGTGCACAAACCCAAGCATGACATGTGTGAGCACATTACTATACTATAAAGATAGGCAAAGGAGCAGAATATGGCAATCTTACTGCTAGATATAAAATAGCTGATTCACATCTAACTGATTTTCATGTTCTCTTATGCTTCTGGAAAACAGCATTCATTTAAAAATTCTCTTGCACTACAGTTTTTTTAAATTAGTTATCTTATATTGGCTGGATGCATAATCAGTGAGCAGACTAAATAATTTTGTCAACAAATAATTTTGGCAATTCCATCAACAATAAACATGGCAATATTACTGAATTTAGCACATGTGTGTGTGTATATCTATGTACATACATACACACATTCATATACATAATGCATATATTCTGCATTTGTATACACTTCCTATTCCCATTTTGAGATAAAGGAATGAAATTATCATTATTTTAAATATTGTTACATAAGTTGTTACCCTTGGAAGTAAAAAGAATTTGTTTTAAAATTTGATATAGTTTGCGTTATATTTAATATGAGGGAGGAGAGAAGGGCACTTGAGTGGAAGCAGTAAAAGCTAAAGTAAGCAGAAGAATGTTTAATTGTTCAACTTGTTCATTCACCCATTTACTCAATCAAAACATATTAATAAATGGGCCAGATATAGATATAGGCACTGGGGATTCCGAAACAAAAAGGATAAACCAATTCCCTGCTTTCACAACAGCTAGTGAGAAGCCCAGAATATTAAACAACATTCCAGTAGAGAGTAATATGTGTTGTATAAGGGAGCACAAGGAGAACAATGCAAACAAATGTGTCAAGGAAAGCTGCCACAAGGTAATGTCTTAAAGGAAACTTGAAGGTTAAGCCAAACTTGGCCATGAAAGTAGGGGTGCAGTGAGGGTGGAGGGACCAGATGAGAGAACTGGGGAGCTTTTGTTCTCTTTAGACAGAGAGACCAGTATGTGTGCAGGTGTAGAGATCAAAGAGAGCATGGAGCTTTCTAGTAATTGGAAGGATGTCAGTATAGCTCGAACTGTGCTTTTCAAAATGTGAGCCCTGCGCCAAAGGCATCAGCAACACCTGGGAACACACCAGAAATGCACATTTTTCAGACCTCCAACTAGACCCACTAAGTCAGAAACGCTGGGGGTGGGGCCCAGCATTCTGTGTCGATAAGCCTTCTGGGTTATTTGGCTGCAAGCTCTGATTGGAGAACCAGTGTCATCCTCAAATAGCACAAGATCAGCAGCAAGGAATGGTGGGGATGATGATCTCAGTACAAGAAACACAAGACGTGTGGCTAGTGAGGACCGTGCAATGCCATCCTTACCTTGCTTCTGAGGCTCAAATTTCCTAGGTTTTTATTTTTCTTCCAGCTGTATGTAGTTTTGGAGACAGGCAAGCCAGTCACAGTAAGCTTCCCATAACTGACGTCCCTGAAACCATTGAGAACACATCTAATTATTTCCTCACCTTCATTTTACCACACTAAAAATAAAACCTTCCAAATATCTTTCTTCATTGACACTCCTATAGCTCTCATAACTTCCAAATTCCCTAGACTATTTTAGCCTTGAAAAATTCACCTACTGAAGGTGCTAGAACCTTGGGAATCATCAATTTAAATTCTAATACATGCTCGCTCTCTGCCAGCAGGTAAGCCTGCATATGTCTCCCTGACAGTTCATATTTGGTCTGTGGACTTTCTGAAAGCACAGTAAATTATGACCTGCTCACCAGAACCTTTTGAGAAAACTGGAGCTAAGCCATCCCAAGTCAACCCTTCCAAGAAAATCTAGACATTAAGTTATCTGGGAAACTTAGTGAATCTAGATAGCCTAGGGGTAATGGTGATATATTAGCAGAGGGAAGTTAGGCACCAAAACTAACATGCCATGCAAAAGCACTTCTCTCAGGCTCAGTTGCATAGTTGTACATTCTAATTGGTGAAAGAAAAAATGCTACATTCAATTAGGCATCATAGGACTTGGTTTCTTGGCTCATGAGGATTCTCCTCCTTAGACCCATAAATGAAGTAAAGCAAACATGCTATACTATCTTCCTTTGCTCTTAAAATGCAAAACTCTCCAGGTATTGGGACCTAAGGAAGGCAATATAGTTGATTGATGTTTTGGTTTCCTTGTGGGAAAACTAGAAATTTATTCATTTGTATGTAGAGTCATTCATTCAAAACTATTCTTGAGAACCCATTCTGTACATACTCAGGCTATAGCAGAAATAGACAAAAATCTCTCCTGTCCTGGAGCTTATATTCTAGAGAGATGAGAAAGACAATAAACAAACAATAAGCAAAACATTTTATATTTAGAGGTGTGGTGTGTGGCCTCGATTTCCCCTTCAGGACCCAACTAGTGGTAGTTCTGCCTGCTGAAAGCTCATAGTTGAAGGCTCATAGCTGCAGACATTGCCCCTGGCCAAAAGAAGCTGGATGTCCCAGGGTCATGCCCTCTTCCTGGGGACAGTCAGAATCCAAGACTCCTCAATGTGATGTACAAAGACCCATGCCCATTGTGTCAGTTCAAGACGACCCAGAAGACCATCCCAGCTCCAGCACTCCTTGGGGTCCGCTGAGGTCTTTGCAGCTACCATGTGTCAAGTCAACAGCTGCATCTTTCCATGGGCTTCCTGCACTCCCACATGTCCATGCTGAGGTCACTCCCCAGAAAACATGCTGCAAGCCAAGCTCCATTGAAGAATCTGTGTCCCAGTAAACCCCATCTAAGACAGAGAATAAGAGATACTCTGGTGAAGAGTGAAGCTGAGCAGGAGGATAGGGAGTATCTGCCTCCGAATGTGAGAAAAGTACTCACTGCAGTATCTGACACAAGTAACACGTGATCATTCAAAGTTAAGTATCACCATAATCCTAATTGTTACTCCAAACTAGACAACTGGCAAAAAACTTCAGGGAGGATGGCCTTACTTTGGCCTTGAAGAAAAGGAAGAACTTATACAAGCAGAAATAAGAAAGAAAATTTTATGTTAGCAGCTGATTCATGCAATTCAATTTGACAGGTATTTCGCAAGTAAATAGACAGCAAAAGAGAATTAGCAAAGAGGAATTTGTGTAAAAGTTCAAGCGCAAGCGTTGTACTTCCTTAAACTTAGATTTAAATTTTGACTTGATCACATCCCAAATATGGGACTTTGAATAAGTCAGTTAACCACTCTGTGCCTCAGTTTCCACATCTGGAAAATGGATATAAGGATACCACCTACTTTCTAAGGTTCCTGTGAGTATACAGTGATTCAGTGCTTGTAAAGTACTTAACAACAGAAGAGTATCCAGCTATCATGTGGTTAGAGATCAATACATGATTATTAATACTGATATTATTGTTACTAGTTTTCAATCTTAAATTCCATTCTAACAGCTTCAAAATAGTATTGAAAATGTTCTTTACCTTCTTGCATATAGATACTATGTAAAAGCAATCAAATCATTTTCTTATTCCCCGATATTTTATTTTTTATACCCATGAATTTACTATTAAGATAATTGGCTAGTTTTGGTGTTAGTTTTTGTTTAATTTATGTAGGTGACATAAAAGGAGAAGCGGAATTCCCCAAGGTATGTTGACCGCCCAGGGCTTAAGCACTGGACAATTTGACTCAGCCGAAGAAACTCTACGTTTTGACTTCTGAGATACCAAATCTTAGTGAGCACAGTAGGCAAGTCAGGGGGCCTCCATCAGGCCCACTCCAGCAATATCACCTTGTAGATCCAGAACCATTGTCTCTACTGTTTCTATGGTAATCAAATTGCTTAGAAGTTGGCCTACTTTTCTTTTCAATACTTAACACATCAAATGTCTCAGTGCAAACAGACAACATAGGACAGTAGTTAGAAGCTCGAACTCAGGATTTGAACTATCTGTGAGTAAATTCTGGTTCTGTCCTTTCTAACTATGTGACCATGTGCAAGTTAATTAGCCTTTTTATGCCTCAGTTTCTCCATCTATTAAAGAGGTAATAATACTACCATTTCACATGATTATTTTGAAGACTAAATAAGTTAACATACATGTTTAGAACTATGGAGAACACATAAAAGCTCTCAAAGGTGTTTTTTAATATGATCATTACTACCCTTCTTCTGAGGGAAACTCCACTGAGTTCAGTATGATTTTTTGGACCATCCTGTGCTGGGAATCAGCTGCTACTCACCTATATAAAGAAAAAAGGAAATAATAAAAAAGAAGAAGAATGTAATTTTGGCAAAAGACCTTTTGTAGGGCAGCCTCTGTGGAATCCTCCTCTGTTTTCAAGTGGAAATGAGAAGACTTATGTACCATAGCCACATACTCCACTTTAAGTTTTTTACAATTAAAATAATAGCCACCTCATGAATTTCCTTGCACAGAAATAAGCAACTTACCCAAAATCAAGCTCAGCTATATATTGAAAATGATATTTTTTGGCTCAGAATAGGTATTAGGTATGTTATCACTTCTTGAATATAAACACAGAATATCTTGCTTAAGGAAGGATTTTACTTTTCAAATTATTGAATAGACACAGTTTTGAGAATATTTGAACTTGAATAAAATCACATATTTTTTTTACTGAGCATAATAACTGAAAAAAAGGCTACTCCATTATTTTCTAAGTTATTCCAAGTTATCTGACAGACAAACAGAGCACCAAGTAAGAACACACCAAAAAGACTTGGGACTTTCTAATTACCTTTGGCATGTGCCTCTTTTTCTGTCACATTCTGTGCTGCAACTCAGAAGGCCTTTGAATCCTTGGGAATCTTTGACAACTACTTATTGTTTAACAGAATAGTCTCATATATATATATACACACACACACACATATATACACACAAACACATATATATGTCTCAAATATATATATAATTTAAGTTATTAATGTCATTCAATAGAAATAAGAGAAATAATAGTCCAAATTTCATGTTTTAAACAGAAAAAAATGAGTGTTTTAAGCAGTAAGTAGCACGACTTTCCCCATATATATAATAACATATCTAAATTGGTCTTAATTTTTATTAGGATGCTTTCTCAGAGGACTAAACAGAGAAATAGTGATTTTTTAAATCTGCATTTCTCTTCTTCCTAAGAGCATTTGAGGCAGTTTAAAATGTATGCACAAAATGTTTAATAGATTAGAACTAAAATAGAAAATTAGGTCCATATACACAAGAGAGAACAAAGTGTCATTCTGATAATCATTACTAGAGATGCACATGTATGTGCATAGAGAATAGAAAAGTTATACACTCATGAAGCACAAATGATCTAAGAAAGATTTATAGAGGCTATTGAGGAAAATGGCCTCAAGCAGCTTTTTCAACAAATGCGAAAGTTTTTTGTTTGTTTTTACATGACATTTTCTGACTACAACCTTTGATAGAGCCAAGGTAAAGTTTCACTGACTGAACATGATTTTTCCAAGATGGGAGAAAGTTACTTAATTCATTCCATGCACACAGACTTTAAAAGATAAACTCTACCTAGGAAGTAAATGAAAGGAGTTACCTTTTAAATTTATTTTCCAAAAATTTTGCCTGTTAGGAACTTAAAATTGGAATAATCTAATAGGACGCTTTGATTGCAGATATCACATAAACCATGAGCTCGCTTACGGAAAGAGGAATGAAGAAATGTCCCAGACTAGGTTTCAAAAAAAACTGAAACAAGAAACTGGAAAATTCTCAAAAAGAAAGACAGCTTTTATTCCTGATAATAAAAGCACAGCCACTCATCTCTGTTTTGTGCTCTACCTGTGTCTATGTTCATTTAGGAAAACATGTCTATTGCTTATAAATCACATTTCCCTTAGTGTCAACCATGCATGAAAATTGCCAAACTAATTGTGAATCCTAATCCCAAATTCCTGCAAGAGGGAAGGTGGTTGGTCCAGTCTGGGTCAGTTCTCTGTGAGTAATCCAATGGTATGTATGACTGGGTGCCAGAGACAGGGAGAACAGTCTTCCAAACTCCTGCCCTGTGGGTGGAGGGAGTTTTCAGAGATAGGGCTGAACAGATACCTCAGAGGATGTTTACTAAGAATGTGAGGTTGGTTTTTTTGTTTGTTTGTTTTTTTGTTTTGTTTTGTTTTTTGAGACGGAGTCTCGCTCTGTCACCCAGGCTGGAGTGCAGTGGCGCGATCTCGGCTCACTGCAAGCTCTGCCTCCCGGGTTCACGCCATTCTCCTGCCTCAGCCTCCCAAGTAGCTGGGACTACAGGCGCCGCCACCTCGCCCGGCTAAATTTTTGTATTTTTAGTAGAGACGGGGTTTCACCATGTTAGCCAGGATGGTCTCGAACTCCTGACCTCGTGATCTGCCCTCCTCAGCTTCCCAAAGTGCTGGGATTACGGACGTGAGCCACCGCGCCCGGCCGAAGTTGGTCTTTAATGAGTGCTTAGAATGTGAATTTTCTGCTTTCATATCAATAGATGATACAAATAGTACAAAAATACGGTGAAGCAATAGAGAAATCCTTCCACTATAAATGTTGAGAAGCCCAACCAGTAGTTTTGCAAAAGTAAAAATAAAACCTCTCCACGTTTACACTAAAAAGGGCTGCAGGCAAAGCAAAGATTGTCCTTAGGAAGCAGATTTGAGTCTGCCCCCACCATTAGATATATTCTACATTGAGAGTTCAGAGTCCCACGCCACAGGATACTGTGAAAAAAGATGATTCTGGCCGGGATATTTTTCAAAGCAGGTGTTGTTCCGAGTCATCGAAAACAAACCCGAGGAGTAATGCGCCCAATGAAAAAGTTATATTGAACTGCGTAGCTCTGCACTATGCTTTCCTGGATAAGCTACAGAAAAAATATGCTTGTACAAAATGGAAATATCTTGTCTCGTTCTGTGAAGTGTTGATCAATTGCCTTTTGTCTGCCAAAGAAAATGATTTTCATTTTGATAAAGTTGGTGATGCTCAATTTTTCCTGGCAGCAATAGGGTAGCAGAATTATTTGTATCCTGAAATCAATTCTAGTTTTTGAAAATCACACCTATATCATCAGCATTTCGGAAGATGCTTATCTTTCTATCTGCCATGATGGCAAATACCCAGTTTGTCTAAAATCAGTGTCATATTGTGAAGATACTAGTTAAAAAATAATAAATAAAACACAATACTGTTTTTATATTATGTGACAAAGTGAATGGGTATGTCAGGAAATATTCCCTTTCCTTTCCATTTTAGAAAGACATTTACTCCCACATTTGTAGATCCTAATATTAAGCCTCATTTTCTACTTAACTCAATTCCCTAGGCAATGAAGTCTAAATTTTATGAAAAAATCAATATGCATAAGTAAACAATCTTATTTTCTTCAAAATAATAGTAGTAAGTAGTAGGGCAATACTGTGCAGAAAACCTTCTTGCTGCTAATATAAATTATTTAACTGGGAGACCTCACACACATGGCTTAAGGAGAAGCAGAGTGTAAATAATTGAAGAGGTGCTGAAAAAATTGATGGAGCCATAGTTTTGTGCTACCATGGGTTTGGCCTTTTTAAAATAGTCTCCCATTGAATCTGTCCAGAATTAATCCTGGTGATTGATTAGATGTTTGAGGTAAATAGTTTGGTGTTCTTCAGAACAGGCTTCAAACAATGATCCAGAATCTTCCCTTAGAACTTACTCACTTTCAGGAGATGGTTAAATGAGTTTTGGCATAAAGCAATAGCAGGTCCTTAAGGAAATATACTTGGGTCCATAACGCTAAGAAAAACTGGCACCTGGCATTGATGTTTAGCCGTGCTTCCATAAATAGTTCTGCTGATGCCAAATAAAGGACAACCGTAGCCTCAAATTTGTTATCATAAACTGTGAAAATTCACTAAAAGCATTCCACATGAATTTAGCTCCAGTATTTTGGTGATAATTAGTTTATAATTAGATAGGTTTCAGTTAAGCAAATTATCCCACATTCTAACATGCTGTCTTGCTAAACTTGCCAGAAATGTTGTCTGCCCATTTGTTTTTTTTTCTTTGTTTTTGCATCCATGCAATTTTTATTAAATTGATACGTGAGACCCATTAGATATAGGAAAGACAGGACTGATTTTCCCCCAAAACTATCCATCTATTAAGGAAAAATAAATTGGAATATCTCCTGGCACATTTGTTAGTCATTCTATAGAAAAAGATTGTTTTTGGAAAGGTAAGGACATTTCCACTCCATTTCACCCTACGCTTCCAATCCTATCCATCCAGTTACCAGGCAAACAGACTTGAGAGGCTGTGTTTATCATCAAAATCAAAAGATGATAGTAGAGTTAGATAGAAAATATTCAACTCAAGCAACATAATAAACAATGAGAAGTAACTATACCTAGTTTGGATATATAAAGTCCTGCATTGCCCTGCCACATATTAGCATTTACATCCAGTCTAATTATTTCCTCTTGGTTCATTATATTAAATAGGACTCTCTATTTCAAGTGACAAAAATGTACTGGCTTAATAAAAAGTGGGACTTTATTGCCTCAGGTAACTGAAAAGTCAAAGGGGTAGTGTGAGGGTCAGGCCAAATCCAGGCTCTCCAATGATGTCTTTAATAATGTCTCAGTCTCAGTTCTGTTTTCTTCTCTGTTGGGTTTGCCTTCAGTATTCTCATATATTTGCAAGAGTTTATGTCTCTGGTAAACATGGCAATTTTCAGTAAACATCTGTATATACCCTATTCTGGAATCTGAATATTAATAGTAACTTGAGAAAAACTCAAGCATGCTGACTGGAGTCAGTTTCAGTTTAAATTATTATGACCTATTCCTTGCCTATCTCTCCAACTTCCTCTTGTGCATTTTGGTATGTGTCCCAGGCATATAAAAGTACATATAAACTCCTGAAGATGTTGTGCTAGTTGTATCTTTGTGGTATTTGTGATGTTTCCTCAAGCTATAGTGTCCAATATCTACTCACCATGTTGGTGACTTGCAGATTTCTTTGAATCATTCCAGATTTAGTTTAAGAATCACCTTCTTTATAACCTTCATGTGATTTTTCCTGTGGAGATTACCAGTCTCCCCCTCTTGTCCTGTGACCTTCACACATACCTCCATTCTAGCACCAATGTTTCTGTATTACAACTAAGGTCTGCATCTCTCTCTCTCTCTCACTAAAGAGAAACGCTATGAGGAAATCACACTTTAGTTTTCTTCATCTCCCCAAGCTCTATATCACAGTGCTTAGCAAATGATATTTTTGTTGTTTTTGAATGAATAATAAGTTGGTGAATGAGAATTTCCTCAAGAAATAATTTAGATTTTTTTCTAAATAATTCGGTTTTTAAAATCAAGTTTATTTTCTTTAAATACTTTTTCTGGCCGGGCGCGGTGGCTCAAGCCTGTAATCCCAGCACTTTGGGAGGCCGAGACGGGCGGATCACGAGGTCAGGAGATCGAGACCATCCTGGCTAACACGGTGAAACCCCGTCTCTACTAAAAAATACAAAAAACTAGCCGGGCGAAGTGGCGGGCGCCTGTGGTCCCAGCTACTCGGGAGGCTGAGGCAGGAGAATGGCGTGAACCTGGGAGGCGGAGCTTGCAGTGAGCTGAGATCCGGCCACCGCACTCCAGCCTGGGCGACAGAGCCAGACTCAGTCTCAAAAAAAAATAAAATAAAATAAAAAAATAAATACTTTTTCTATGAAAAATGGACTCCAAATAAATCTAAGTTTATACAGTTCATACAATTTACAAAATGTGTGATCCCTAATGATGATCAATTTCATTACAAACTCTTTATCTCAAACCACAGTAACTGTTATATTAAGAAGCTATAACCTCAAGTGCCTAGATATGCTCACCAATGTACAAATATCCACTATTAATATTATGGCACATGGTGAATAGTATTTAAAATTGAACATCATTGGTTCCAGGTCAGTGATCCAGGGAAGTTGTGACATTTGTATGGAAATCCTATTTTACACTGGATCTTAAAAATCTTTTTAAAGGATGAAAGATATGTGCATGAAGATATAAATATTCTTTGAGAAAAATGTTCTCAAGACCTATCTCAACTGCCAGTAACAATATGAAATACAGACAATTACAAATTACATCTTTGACATTTAGAATGTTGACCATAGTTTCAGGTGTTTAAATGTCTCAACCATTTTCTTTGTTCTTTGAAATTTGTCACATGAAGCCTACCTGTGGTAAGGCATCTTGACCATTCATTAATGAACACAAGAATCTCTTTTTAAAAAAAAAGTCAGAAAATATTTCATTATGCTACACTATTTGCCTCTGCTTCTGCCTCTCCATCAAATTGTACCAAACTCACATTTTCCAATTATCCCCGTCTCATTTGGCATTTTTACCTGACAAGTAAATTGAGGTCGTCAGGAAGCGTGAATCTCAAAATCTTTGGTGTTTCAGGAAGCGTGAATCTCAAAATCTTTGGTGTTTCAGTGTAATCACAGTTTGATGTACTCAATTGTATTGTTTCTGAAGAAGTGGCAGAGGAGTAGAAGAAGGCACAGCTGTGCAATCACTTTCTGGGGGGGGGGAGGGGGAAGTATGATCCCTGCTAAGGGTCTCTGCTTCAACAGAAATGACCCAGCAGGTTTGTTTCCATCCAGCTGAGGAATCAGTAACCAGCTTACTTGAATGGAAAAGACAATCTCTTGCTCTTCTCTTTTATTTCTAATCTTAGGGCTACTTTTCCTTTGGGTAGAGAGCATCAAAGATTGAATGAATGTAAAAGAAAGATGTCAGTATAATACTATGTTGACTATATTTACCTTTTTTCAAAGCCTAGGTAGGGATATTTAGGAAAAAAAAATGACCCACATTATTTTCTATTAATCTATTTCTGAATAAATTATTATTTCTAATCTTATCTTTTCCTTTGAGTAGATAGCATCAAATAGTGAATAAATGTAAATGTAAATAGTGAATAAATGTAAATAGTGAATAAATGTAAAAGAAAGATATCATTATAATACTTTGTTGACTCTTTTTACTTTTTTTCAAAGCAGGGATATTTAGGAAAAAGAAATTGACCCACATTATTTTCTGTTAATTTACCTCTGTACATACTGATTTACAAAATACAAATATGAAAGGGAATGTAATGTAAAATTACAACATGTTTAAGCGTTTTGACACACATATCAAGTAAGTAAACTGTTCTTTAGCCAAGGGCATTTTATCCTTATATTTAGAATGTCATTTTTATCTCTTCTTCACAAACAGTACACATGTATTAATACCTATACTATGTATGGCTTATGCTAATCCCTTGTTATATAGAAAGTTGAACCTTATTATTCTGCCCTCAAGAGGCTTGTAGTAGAGATGAGTCAAAAAACTGAAATTCTCAGGAAATGAATCATTTTGGTAATTTAAATTTTTAGCCAGGGTTTAATCTTAAAAGTATTATTTTTACAACTTCGTAATAGTTTGGAGGCAAACATTTTTTAATCATGCGTTCCCAAACTCTTGTCCTTTCAAATAAAACATATTGGACTTATCTCAGTATTTTCTAATTAATATCGAATGATCATATTAATGTATTATTGAGTTATAAAACATAGTGAATTATTTGATGCTCCTTGAATTTTGTAGGGCTATTTGATCCTAAACTCCTGTCCTCTGACTAGTATCCATTTTGGAATCTTGTGTCAGATTTTCAGTTTTTCCACCTCTTCCATCAGTCTGACTAGCAGTGTGCAATTCTATTCAACTCTCTCTCTGTACATGCCTCCCCAATCTATCTTCTAATCTGTTGCCTACTATACTATTTTATGAACTTGGAAATCAACAAATATGTATGAAGTAAAACTGTGAGGTGTCAAAGCTGTTTTATAGTATGTGGACCTCAGTCAGATATCTTTCTAGAGAATCTTTTTTGTTCTTGCCTTGCTTTCTATTGTTCAACTGAATCACATAATTGAGCCTGCTGTCTAGCTGATTTCAAATACATGTGATAATATGGGTACCTGAACTAAGAAAATACAGTGGGAGTTGGAGAGAATGAGAAAGAATCTAAGAAATACTTGAAAATTATAAGGGACAGGACTGATCAACTTGGAAGGTGAAGGAGAGAATTGGATGAGGGCTGAGTCCAAGTTTTCTTGCCTGAACATCTCTGAGAATGGGATACATGGGAAAGGGATGATTTTACCCTGTAGGCAATGGGAAATGTTCTCAATATTTTAAAATATTATTGTGAAGAATAATTATCTGTCCCTATAATGTGGATGGATTTTGAAAAGATACTGTGCAAAGGCAACCTAATAGCAAATGGTAAAACTAGTCTACTCCTGCAGGGCTGAAGCCTGACGGTAGGCTGTGTCACTGGTAATAAAGGCAAGATGAAAAACTTGACTGTGGACTTGGAGTTGTAGGAAAATGCAAAATCAAGGATAACCCTATGCTTTCAAGTCCATGTGACCAAAATGATAGCAGTATCATCCACAAAGTCACAAGTGTATGTTCATCTAGAAGATATGTTTCCTTAGCTTTCATTTGTATCTCATACTCTTCTGTCTGCATGAGAATGTGGTGTTGAGAATGTGCAGATTAATTAATCTCCATTGTGTTGCTAAATTCTCAAAAAGTTAAGCCAATTCTGATTTCTATACATGACCTGAGAGGAGAATTTTCCTGTATTGGTTGTCCATAAACTTTAAAATTAATTTACTGGGTATCATAAATTCAGGGCTTTGTTGAGATTTGTGCTGTGCTTAAAGAAATCATTCTGGTGAAACTATGAAGACAATTTATTTCACTGAGCAGCATTTTTTTGTGAGATGCTTTATTTAAAAATTCATGTTAACTACTGTCTTCAATAACTTTAAAAAGATGTTCATAACGGAAAAGAGTTAACTTTAGAAATCTATCCCACAGAAAATGACACAGAATACAAATAACAGATTTTACTTTGAAATGTAAATATAAACTAGAATAATCTTGATTACAGGGAGACAAAATCATATGCCTCCACAGAAGAAAATTCCTTGGTTAAAAATAGCCAAATTGCCTTTCTCTCACACTTTCCTAAAGATATGAAATCTCTTTTTTAAGTATTTAGATTCCAAGTCAAGCATTTCACTTTTTTTTTCTTTAGATGGAAACAAACCACACTTAATAATGTCACCACAACTTATGCCAAGCGCTGTTGCTCAGTCACAATTTCCCAATTCTTTCTGCATAATTGCTGCTTCTTAAGGAAGTATACTTTTTCCCAAATCATAGAATGAAATGCATCATTTTAATATACTTATCTTTGTCCAAGAAAACAACCCCGCAATTAAACAAAGGATCATTTCCAATCAGCCAGTCACAAATAAATTTTATTTTACACTATGAATTTCAGCGTGGTTCTTTTTAGGGACAAGTTTGCTTTCAACAGATACTACTTATGTGAGTAAATTATACATTTTTCTCCTACAAAACTAATGAGAAATAAGCTTTTGCTCAAGATTGAAAAAAATGAATGGATAATGCTATAGACAAGTTTTCATAACAGAGACATTTATAGCTATACTGTATTTTCCTGGAATCCATTTGGTAGATAATTTCATGGTTTGCTTATTTGTTTCTTTAAGTGTCTATTTAAATAAATCAAATTAATGACATCTCTATCCAAGGAGGTGATCATCCTGTTCCTCCTCTTACTTCTTCCAACACATTACATTTTCCCAGATTCCCTGTCAGCTCACTCACTGCCAGAGGCTGCTTATTCTTTTCCAACACCATTCAGTTTCCCTTTTGTAACAATAATTACTTTTGTAATTTGTTGTTCAGTGTCTGTCTTCCCCACTGAACTGAAAATCCATGAGCACGGTAACTGTGTTTTGTTCATCATTGTATACCCTGTGTCTATGTTAGTGCGTAGCATATACTAGTTGCTCAATAAATATTAATTGAATGAACTAATAAATTCTCAAACGTAGACTCATATTTCTGAGCTTTAATCCACTCAACTTGGTAAAATGTAGCAGTCTGAATTCCCTAGTAGCTTCTACCTCCCAGAAAGCATTGTCTCCAAGCACACAGATTAATTGGATTTTTCTGATTAGTGTTGGGTACACTCTCTTCACCTATATTGTATAGCTACACTGATGGTAAATCTTCCTCACATATCAAGGGAAGGGTGGGGATGTAGATTACTCCTGACCTTTTCTCACCAGAACCATACAGTGCAAATAATTATTCAACCCATTTACTCAAAGGAATATTTACTACCACATAGACTGGACACTGTATTGGTTTCCTAAGACTGTTTCAACAAATTATCACTAAGTCAGTGGCTTAAAATAATATATCACAGCTCTGAAGACCGAAAGCATGCTCCCTCCAGAGGTTCTAAGAGAGACTTCTTCCTTTTCTCTCCTTCCTTTTGGTGTCTTCATTCTTTGGCTTGTGGGTTGCATACCTCCAGTCTCGGCCTTTGTCTTTACGTGTGTCTTTACATGGCCTTCTCCTCTTTGGCTTCTCCACTTTTGTCTCTTACAAGGACACTTGTCATTGGATTGGGGACCACCTGGTTAATCCAGGATAATCAAGATTCTTAATTACGCCTGCAAATTCCTTTTTGGAGGGGAGGGGAAAGGCTGTCACCATTCACCCCACTATGGATATCATAGTGAATATAGTTCCTGCTCTCACTGAAGTTGAAATCAAATGGGAAAGACGGATTATAAAATGTAATTTCAATAAAATGTGATGGTTTTATTGGTAGAAATAGTTTAAGGGTCTTAGGGAACATCTGTCTGGGGACCTACCCAAATCTAAACAACCAGAAAAGAAAAGCTTTCCAAATGATGGGCTATTCATGAAGGAGTGATTAGAAATTGACTAGATATTAAGAGTTTGGCTCATTCTAGGAACTGGAAGAAATTCAGTATGCTTGGAGAATATAAGATGTATCTGAAGACATATGCTAGAGCCATTTGTAGACAGCCTTGATAACAAAGTTAAGGGCCTTGTAGTTTATCCTGAAATGAGGTCAGAGCTCTGTGACGGACGAACACTAATATGGTAAAAGACAAAAATTAACCCCATCAGGACCAAGCTCCTGATCGTTTTTATTTCCATATGGCAAATCTTGTTCTTTCCACTATTTGGTTGCAGCCTGCATGGGTAACACAATATCATAGTACAATTGCTCTGAAAGATTGTGACAAGAATATTACATTCAACATTATCATTTTACAGACATGAAACCAAGTTCAAGCAAGGCTATGATTGTTCTAGGGTGACCAAAACAGCTAGATCTAGTTAGTTCTTCTGTTAGTAAAAATGGTGGTTTAAAGTACTGGCAATTGCTTGGGCTTGGAGATCGACAAATAGAACCTGGATTGCCAGCTTTCCCTTGACAAGATATGTAACCTTGAGAAAGTAAAATAACTGTTAAAACTAGGAATGATAATAGTGCCTACCTATCAAGACCATTGTGAAGATAATTTGGATAATGAATTGATGCTCATAGTTTCCTAATAAATAAATAATGACTGTTGGTCTTGTTGAAGTTGATAATGTTGATGAGGTTTTTATAATCATCCCAGCCTCACAATCTGTAGCATTTTACTCCCAGTGTAATAGTGTTTCACTAAATACTCTTATTTTCCAAGAACATATTTTATTCTCCACAGAGAAGTGTTTACGGTTCCTAAGAAGCAATTATGCAGGAATATGCATTTTCCAAAGGGTCATAACTTAAGATTGTTATCTAATTAAAATTTGAATTAAAACAAAGTTTATAAATGTAATAACAAGTGTGCAAAAGGAGACATTTGTAGAATTAGCAGTTTAGTCAGTAATGATGTATGTCAAACAACACCATTTTTTATAACAAAGTAATCTGACTTTCAAAAGGCACCCAATTACTAAATCTCCCTCTGAATTTTGGACTCAACAAATTATAGCTACCTAACTACTATGAAACTATATGCCCCTGATTCAAAATTCTTGAATCATACTATATATTTTACAGATACAACAGTTTTTAAGTAAATAATGTTTTTTAGGTAAATGCCATCTGCTTTATCTTAAAAAAGATAATGTTTTCTAGAACAACTATTTCTTACATTTTTGTTATTCAATAACTTTCAGTGAGAATATGTGACATTTTAGAGCACAACATTGATTCCCATGATATCAGTGCTATTTTGAAGATTAGGAAATTCAGTGAAGACCTAATAAAAAACCTTCAGTACATTATTTATTGGATAAGATGCAACTACTTAACTTGTCTCTGCACAGATTATGAGCAAAAACTTAACATAGTAGTAGATTGCTTGAAAATGTCTTGATTAAATCATAGTGACTAAATTCTAATTCTAAGATTTAATAAATTTCTCTTACTGAAAACTGAACATAAATGACTTTTGTTTTTATTAACATTTAGACTTTTTTAAAAGTCTCTAAAATGCTATGACTGGTTTCTTACTGACTTGACAATAGTGTTTAAGGCTTAGACATTCTGTTGTAGATATGTTATTTTTATGAGAATGCTATTACTCTGGATATGAATTTGCACATAGTATACTGCATACTTAATTCTCAGAAAAAGATCTACTTCTGTGGAAGCTGTAAAATACTCAAGTTTAATAAATTATTATGTTAGAGACTTCTGCAGTTTGCTTCTTAGTTATATACCTTATTTGATTCAATTTTCTCTAGTAACTGATGAGATTAATAGATATTATTTATTTTCAGTAGTCAAAATAAAAAATAAGTTTAATTTCAGTTAAGGAACATTAAGAGACTGATTGATTTGGTTTTCTAGAATATTGATGGTTAACTGAATGATTACTACAAGTTATAGTAAAAAAAAAAAAAAAAAATGGAGAAATGAGACAAAAACCTGAAAGACTGAATTCTGATCATAGTTCTATGTGGGCTTCAGCAATTTCTTCAATTTTTTCTGTGCTTCTGTTTTCTTACCTCTATTATTAAGCAATTGCCTATTCCACTCATTAAAAATTTGATTAAAGCATTATGAATAAAAAAATTAGAAGTGCTAATAAATTAATTGAAATGATATATGTTAAAAGATTCCTGGAAGATTAGTAAAACATTCAGCTCATGTGGTTTTAAGAGACAGTTTTATCAATGAAAGAAGGAACATGTTGCTACCATATATAATCTGGTCTTTTCTTCAAAAAAGGAAGCTGTTAAATATCATTTTTCCAGTTATTGCTGATTAAACATCTAAGCACCCACTATGCATATCCTCGTGCTGTGGAGGTGGAATTCCACAATTTTAGTGTGTGGATTAAGCTCTATGAAGTATAAAGAACATCATTCTTAAAAGGAATTATACAGTAGTCTTTCTACTTTGTGAAAACAGATATCAAAACAGTCTATAAAGCCTGGTCTGTTGGCCAGAGTGTTTAAGAGGAAATACGGTGAGCAATGACATAAAACAGAATCCTTTAGCCCATCTGCTGATTTAGTTTTACAGCACATACTTAATCTTAAAATAAGGGCTACTAAGAATTCATCTACTTCATTGACCTTTTTTGAAGAAAGAGGAGAGG
The DNA here is from genome assembly GCF_008728515.1 of Papio anubis. NCBI lineage: Eukaryota > Metazoa > Chordata > Mammalia > Primates > Cercopithecidae > Papio > Papio anubis. Next base: position 17,606,050 of record NC_044977.1, read on the forward strand.
TTTATGTTGTGGATTATGGCCCCAACTCTTCAGCCCTTAGTCAAAACTCATTTATTTTGGGTTTGCTTCATATGTGTCAAATACTGAAATAAAGGCCAAATATGCTGGGCTTGGCATCCGTTATTGTACTTTCTAGTATAAATTAAATTGTAAAATGGTTTTAATAGTGAAATGTCACCCAGGGAAGTTTTAATATTGTATCTCTGTTTCAGCTTCTGACATGGCAGCAGAACAAGGACAGATTCTCGTGATAGCCACCGCCGCTGTTGGTGGATTCACTCTCCTCGTCATCCTGACTTTATTCTTCTTGATCACTGGAAGGTAACTGAAACACACCAGACTATTTCCAAGATGAATAACCACTCTTTCTATACACTGCGTATTCAAATGCTTGTAGATATAACAAAGCACACCTGAGGTCGAGAGGGATCCCAGAAGAATCCACTCTGACAGTGAACCATCATTAGTTCTCTGTGTCAACAGGTCCCTGAATATGGAAAGATCCAAAGATGACTAAAGCTGTTTGAAAGCTACGAATGATGAATTTATACTCAATAAGTTACTCTGTGTTTTTCCTTTACTATAATCAAATTACACCATCAAATTAATTTTATTAAAAAATATTTTAATGGAAAGCCAGAACAATTTATATAAAAACTCTTTATAAACCTGGTGTTATAGAAATATAATATTTTATCAATTAAATATTGAAACTGTCTATGTTAGAAATGTATTAATTGGTTTTATAAATCCAATATTTCTATACTTCAAAGTAATATGAATAAAAATATAAACTAACAGTAAATTTAACATAGCAAAAATCCTAAATTTGAATCCTGACTAGCTGGTCAAAGTGATTCACCCATCAGAACCTTAGTTTTCTATTTTTACACAGGTTTGATACAAAAGTATATTTAAACCATTTAATGACTTTTAAATAAATAGTATGAACACCATAAGCCAGGTGCTGATAATACAGAGATGTGAATGAAGATAATATGTATAACATTATATGAAAGAATAAATGTTATATCTTATTTAATCAATGGTATTTGGCCTAGAATTTTGACAGAAATCATAGTATTTTATTCTCAGATCATTCTAACAAGAAGATAAAATATTCTATCTAGATATCAATAGGGGCATAAAAGAATACCTCAACAGATTTTTTTATAATCTGAAACACACATCTACTGCAATATTCCACTATCAAGACTTAAAGCTGCAAAAAGAATGTCAGCCAAACAGTACACACCCATGCTGACTCCAGCTAAAGCACACCAACCCTACCAGAAAACACTGGTACCTCAGAAATAGCAGAAATAATAAATAGCTACCTTCAGCGAACCAAAAACACTATTTGTTTTTAAAACCACTTAGGGGCCAATATTTTATTAAAATTTAATCTACTTAAAATTATAGAAGATAGACACACATGTAATAATTGTGTACAATTTTGACAGCACACCAAAAAGTATAGAACTTGGCAGGTACTTTGCATGTATCGAGTGTGGGTCTCTGACAAATATACAACTTCTCTTCGGTAACAGGGTATTAGATTTAGCTGTAACAAACCTCCTTTTATAGAATTTACCAAGGAAAAAGCCGCATGAATATTCTAATGTGGTTGAGTTAAAAATGATGACTTATTTGTGAAATTAATGGAAAGAAGGCACATTACAACTATGTTTAGTTAAGTTTTTCATGCATATAAACAGATATAGTAATGGTCTTAGAATTAAGAGAGAGTATTTGGGGGTCTTTAGTTTTGGGGGCTGATTAGCTGATTGAATAATGCTAGCTATGGTAACAAGGAAAAAACAGACATGAAAGAATGCAGGAAATAATGATAAATGCATCGTAATAAAAGTACTAATTTGGGCATAACATGTTGCCACCATCAGTCACTGCTGTCCAGCATTCTCTTAGGACCCTTTTCCTTTATTTTTAGGGCTAACCTCTGACAGCTATCTGCCATCATCAGAGCTTTGATAATGCTCATCTTTTATAGAGGACAGAAAACAAATTTTGGAGTCTCTAAACCAATTAACTATTAGGTTGAAGATTAAATGTTCAGCACTGCAGCTTATCAAACATGGCCTACAAAAACTTGAATCACTAGCCAGAGTAAAGTGGTTATAAAAAATAAAACCCCTAAACAGCCTGCTGGAGGTCTAAGTTTTCTGGAAAAAATTAAAATTATTCCCATACTATTTTGGACTCTCTGGTAAAGAGAGGGTTTCCAAGACAGTTACTGTTAGGGAAAGAGAAAGAGGAAGGAGGGAAAGGAAAAGAAGGGGAGGGGAGGGGAGAAAAAGAGAAAGAGAGAGACAGAGAGAGAGACAGAGAGAAAGTTTCAGTGAGGGTTAATGGTGCAAGTTTAAAAAAGAAAGGGAATAAGAAAATAAAATTATTTTGTTGTATGTAAAGTCACAATGACAATTTGGTTAAGAAAATCAAATTGCCAGTACTTTAGCATTGCTGTGTGTTTAGCAAACTTTATTAGGAAAATGCTAAATAGAAGAATAAACGTTACTGTATATTCCTTAACCTCTATAACATTAATGCTGCCAATGCATTTTGAACTGGGGTCACTGATACTTTATAATACTCTAATTATCATGAGGTTACATACCATTTAAAGACAATCTGCTTTGGAGCCCAGAAAGTTTATTTAGTTATTCAAGTACAATGGCGTTCCATTGTACTTCAAGGAGATCTTAACTCCAAAGATACAAATTATATCATGTAACTATACTGTGGAAAATTAAGTATGATGGTTGATTTTGATTCAGAAATATTTTCGTTTTCCATTTTCAAAGCTTCTTTGAAGGAGGGAGTAATTTCTTAAATGTGATTTTATTTAACATCAGTATTATATTGTTTACAATAGAAAAAAATCATCTGTACATTTAAAAGAAATTTAATGATGATTCACTATATTGCAAAATTGTATACAGTTATATGTATCAAGAACATAAGTTAAGGCCTTATTTTTTCGTAGAGTATTTCGGTAAACAATGATTTAAATAGCACATACACATGTGGCAAAGCATTTCATTAAGGCATCAGAAAATATTTCCTTAACACATAAATATGATGAACACAAAAGAAAACATTTCAATCTTTGCGGGCTAAATAAGTATTGCCTAATAAACTTGAGAGTTGGGCTCAAATATTATCTTTATTTGGGATTCCTGGAGCAGAATAGAAATACCACTTAAAAGGAGAATTAAATGATGAAGAAAAAATTGTGCTAAATTATTTTCAGCTTTCAGTTTATATGTTTGCCAATTTATATTTCATCAGAAATTGCTTTAACATTCCATGCATTGAAGAGAACAATTTCAATTACATAAAATAGAAAAAAAATATATTTTGAAGTATCGCTTAAGCACTTTGGTAGGGGAGCACTCATTGAAAAATATTCTATAAAAACTGTAAGACATTTCTGAATAAATACTCAACTTTTCATAGAATTTGAGGCAAAATTCCCATTGAAAGACTGAATTATGTAACACAGATATACTTTGCTTAGCCAGTAGAAATTTGATATACCATCAAATCATATGGATGTTGAAGAATTTACTCATATTGAAGAACTCTTGGGAGCATGATCCACAGGGAGACTAGAACATGCCTCTACAAAATTCCAAATATTAAAAAATAAAACTGCTGAACCGTCCTGCTGTTTAGCAATGAAAATGGAAGACAGTTGTATACATTTCTGAGATACTGACTCAAAATACTTTTTTTATTCTGACTTTTAATTTTTTTTTTTTTACCAACTCTAGCTATTAGTAGTCATATAAGGGATGGTTGTGGCAGATTATTAAATATTTTCTAAGACTCCTGTCTTGCAAATCCATCTACTTGACAGTATTTTATTCTAGGACTAGTTTCAATGTACATAAAAATCTTTGTATAGAATATTTTCACGTTATAAAGATACTGTAAAAGTGGTCTGCATGACAAGAACTTTGTTCATAGATTATACGTATTTTAATTGGTTTTGCTTTGTATCCAGCATACTTCTTAAAACAAGTTTCTTTTTATCTTTTTAAAAGATGTCAATGGTACATAAAAGCCAAGATGAAGTCAGAAGAGAAGAGAAGAAACCACTTACAGAATGGGCATTGTAAGTAGTGCAGTGACTTTCTTTCATTATTTTGTACTGTTCCAGCACTTTCAGGAGTTCATTCAAACGCTATCTACTGAGTTGAGAAACAAAAGAAAAAAAATCTCTTCCAACCTTTCAGCATTAAGAATTTTCATCTGGTTTCCAGGTTTGTTGGTGAGAGTTGCACCTGCTTCTCATTAAATAACATTACCTTGTTCCCAATTCTGCTTGCTGGAAAACACAACAGACTGAATTTGCTAAAAATAATAGTTGACTGATTTTATCAAGTTATTTACCACTCACAATGGCTCCAAAACATGAGTTGGTTTTTATCTAGTGGAGCATTAGACATAGAAATAAATATTAGGGAATCTTTATTCCTTCTTGTAGGGACTGTCTTTTAAATATATAACAAATCAATTTACAATTCATTAATATTAACAAAGAATATCAGCTCTTTAACTCTTAGAATATGTATGAAATCCTTGGGCTGACTACAAGGTTATATTCATTTCAGAGATCTATTCCCAAGCAGCCTATAATTACCACTATAGTTGGTTTGATAATTGACAACTTCTCCTCCTCAACATCCACCTCCACCTCCACCTCCAAATTGCAAACTACTTCAGCAAGACAGTTTTTCTATTGTGAGACACTGGATTAACAAGAAAGGGATGTTCTCTAATTAACCACAGTGTAGAGATAATATGCAAAGCAACTGAACTGTTTTAATTTATCTTTTATTTCAAATTGAGCAAAAGATAATAAAGGACATTTCAATCTATACCACCCTCCAGGAAAGGGAAAGGATTTAAGTGAGGAGTGTTTATATAGTAAGTTTGAGTCTTACTGCACTGGCAGAGCTGAGAGAACTGATATCTGGCCTGGGATAACCCGGAAAGGCTATAAACAGATTGCAGAAACCTGGATCCAGACACCTGGGCTGATGACTTACTCCGGGCAACCTTAAGATTCACTACAGGGCATTTAGTACTGATATGCAGAGGGAGAAGGTGCTCCTGAGGCATTTATTATCTGTTTTCCAAGAGTCAGGTTAGCATAAACCAAAGCAGATGGGCCCAGCACGAAGCAATGAAAACAAGACAGCCAAGGAGGTAGAAGAAAGTTAACCAACTGATGTTTAAGAAGACGTTGATAAGTTAAATTAGTAACCAGGTATTCAAAACTGGAATTCAGTTTGGTTGTTTATTTTCCTCTTTACTACACATATCATGTTTATATGGAAAAAAAGTGATATTTACTAGTCTTATTCTATAGAAATGCGTACCACCTTAAATAATTGAATAGTTTAATAGTTAAAACCACATATGAGTTACTAAATGATGCCTGTTATCTGTGTCTAACATAATATTATCAACACGACGACATATCTGATTAGAAACCACTAATAATTAGTAGTGGCTATTAGGTTTGAGGTTATAGAACTCAGTCTGAAATCACAAATTCTACTAAGTTGTTATAAAAATATCATATGGAATATAAAATAGAGGTAGAGACTATCTGTTCTCCTTTTCTCCAATGTATACTTTGAGAAGTCAAGAAAAGCATGACACGTTAAAATTAGTGTCAGATCTGGGTATACCTGGAAATATGCTTTTCTGGTGCTAATTTGAGAAATATTAATTTTCGCATGGTCCATATGTAGCACTAAGAAGACAGAAGACCAAATATATAAATGAAGGCAATGGGCATAGAAGGACTAAGGAAGCAAATTGCTGCTAATATTGGGCATTTCAATACCTCCTCTAAACTTTATTACCTTTTGTTTGTTGCTTTTGACTTTTTTGTCTGTTTGTTTTGCAAGGAGAGTCAAAAAACAGTTAACGCTGGGTATTATATGGCTTTCAAAATCTAAGAAGTAACAAAACCAAAATACCATTCACTCTGCCACAAACTTCACATTGGTCTTTTAATCCCTACTAGTCTGTATTCAATAAAGGCTCTCTGTGTGATTATTGCCTGTAAAAACCATACCAAAGATAGTTGGAAAGATAGAAAGATATGTAAGAAATGACCTCCTGTCTAGAGATCTAAAATGGAAAATGGAAATTAATGAGCCAGCTTGTTGGCTTGTGTCTGTAGTCCCAGCTACTCAGGAGGCTGAGGCTGGAGGATCACTTGAGCTCAAGAATTCAAGGCCAGCCTGGACAACATAACAAGACTGCCATTTCTCTAAAAAAACAAGAGAAATAAATAAATGGGCAAAACAGAGGGATATTCATGGGCAGAGGCAGTCTGTGACTTCTTTGGATACTCACAAATGGACATACAACCACGCATTCATGTTTTCTAGCCATCCTTTCTCATCATCCTAACTGCCCGTAGGCTGTGAGCACTCCATCCCCACCAATGAAGCTCAACAGACATACAACCAATGACCAGATTTGGGCCTTTGATTTCCATCCTTCCCACCAGGATAGACAAGCTGATCCTTTTCAGCACTATGTGCAGTCAGTCCATGGAAACCACTACGTGAATACAGAAAACGGCCATTATCCCTACTGGCCTTTCTTGCTTCTATGCCATGGAGTCAGTTCTTTACTGCTTGAGGTTTTCTGGAAAAGGGAGAGACCACAGGACTAGGGTATGAGTTCATGAAACCTAATGCCGTAGAGTACAAAAGGTACAGGAGGGACCCTAATGGGCTTCCTTGTTTTGGAGGGAGGCTTATGCCTCATTTTTCCCATTCCCCAAGCTAGAGCAGATGTGGACTGTTTTGGAAGTTTAGTGAACGAGTGAGCTGAGTAAACATTTTACAGAAATATGAGACATGTGTTTTCTGGAATCTGTCAGCTCACTTTCTAGGAATCCACCAGGTCATTCTACATTAACAGTGAGGTAAATAAATGTTTGACCCTTGTAGTCAAAGCTCTCATATGGGCAGAGGGTGGGACAGGAAGAAAAGAGAGACTTTAAGTCTTTAATAAGACTGACTACTTCAGTATGTCATTCCCCGTTTTAAATGTTCACAAGATGTAGACTACAGAGATACTCAAACTAAATCAATCGTTTTGTTGTTGTTGTTGCAGTGCGCTTCCCGGGAATTAAAACTTACATCGATCCAGATACATACGAAGACCCATCCCTAGCAGTTCATGAATTTGCAAAGGAGATTGATCCCTCAAGAATTCGCATTGAGAGAGTCATTGGGGCAGGTAAATGTCAAATCTACGCTTTTGAACAAAAGATTCCTTAATTTCTTTGTAACTGGTTTATCAACATGCTATCTTATATCTTGGCAGTTTTGGTCATTGAAAAGTTTTAACAAGTGAGAAGTAAAGTGATCTTGTATATGGTTTTTTTGTTTTTGTTTTGTTTTGTTTTTTTAAGTATACTGAGTGTCCATTTGTTTCCAAATACTGAGAACGTTCACAAAAGTTACTTTTAACATTCTATGGCCTTTTTTTATAGTGGAGATAAATTACAATGAAACTAGAGTTTTTAGGAGTTTGTCATAAGGTTATAGATTTACTCGAGCGCCAACATCTATAGACATATACTATAATTATAATAGTATTTAAAATGATGACCATGAGCCTCTGGAAGACACAGAAAAGTTCTGAGAATCACCAAAGAGAAAATTTGGTTCAGTGTAGTTTTATGTCATTTTAATGCAAATTAGTGTTTTTTGCTATGTAGAATTTTCTAATACTTAGAACACTTTATTATTTACCTATTCTGAATAAATATAAATTTCTTGTAAATCACCACACAGGAATTTATGCTGTACATTAGTAAGGGCAGATCCTAAGCCGATGTAACAAAGAGACTCCAGAATACAGATTTATTCCTCTTTCAGATGCTTGACCCAAAGTGCATAGTCCATGCTGGCTGCGGAGCTCTCATTCAGGGGGACTTGCAAGACCCAAGTTCCTTCTATTCTTGGCTCTGCATTCCCCTAGCATGCCCTCTTCCTCTAAATGACCAAAGCTGAGTCACCAGTACATCTGCCTTCCTGCCTGTGAGAAGGAAAAGGAAATAGATCAGTCTCTCTGGTTTTGCTTTTAAGGCAATAACCTGAAACTTCCAAACACAGTATTCACATCTCAATGGTCCAAATAACAATAACATGGGCACATTTAAGTGCTAGAGAATTTGGAAACAGAATTGCTGATGGCTGCCATGTATGCAGCTAAAATGCATGTATTTATTTGGGGGGGCTGTTTTCCTAAACTAGAGAAGGGAGACTGGATCTTAATGGGAAACATAGGTCTCTTCTAGATGCTGGAGATTTGTTTAATCCTTCGGAAACAGCAGAACAGATGCAAGCATGGCCATTCCAGCCAGGTGTCATGTCTTTACAAAGGCCAAAAGAAAGCAGCTGATGATCCTCTGTTTCTTTCAAAGTCCTTTTTCCCCCAGAAGGACAAACTACATAATTTGAAGGACCCAGTATACCCTGAAACATACAGAAGGACAAACTACATAATTTGCAGGACCCAGTATACCCTGAAACATACAGAGTCTCTTGTTAAAAATTTATTAGGAATTTCAAGAAGGTGACAACAGAGAACTAAACCAACTATAGGGCACACCTAAACTCAAGGCTCTATGTGACTGCACAAGTCACATACTCATGAAGCTAATCCTGTTATACAGAGAGTAGAACTACCTCAAGAATTTCAGGCACATTTGCAGAGAGTTCTTCCTGATTTCACTCCATTCCCTATGTACCGTAGATCACCTCATCTCCTGCATGGCTGGGTCTCCCTCTGAAAGCTGCCACAAGGGCCTTTATGTTCATAATCTTTATGTTCTCAGCCAAAGAAGCTGCCATACCAGAAAGATTAAGGACCTGAAATTGAACCAGATTCTCTATCTTCTTCCACTGAACAAAGAGCACATCAGCAAGCATAATTGAGAAGAGTGATTGAATGATATTCATTTAGCTTTGGAGTTTGTTTTCTTAAGACAGCAAAGGGATAGAGAAGAGAGGAGGTTGAGTAATCTCCATTGCACACAATGTTTGGCTTTCTTCTTCTTGCACCTGAGAAAAACTGATATGTCTTTTTATACTGTCTTGTTCAATACTCACATAGACACAGGAGAAGCAATTTCTGTTTTAGCCCATTGTGCTACAACATAACAGAATGCCAGTGTGTGAAATCATAATGTTGAGAGATAAAATCAAGTATCTGAAGTATAAAGAATAAGAAGAAATTAAACGTTTCTTTTATTTTGGGATTTTTTTCAACTAAAATATAAATTTTCCTCTTAAGAAAGTATAATGGTTACTGCAAAAGCAAAGCTTAACTACTAAAGAGATTATTTTAGTTTCATTATTCCACCTACCTTCCCTGAACTCTAATAAGTCATAATGGGATTTATCTCATTTGACAAAGACAGACTATCTAAACCATGTAGTTATTCTTATAGATTGGGGTCTCTTTTTAAATCTGTATTCGTCGTTGATTGTTTCAGCTTTCAAACAATATGCTAAGAGTCCTTTTACTGTCCATATTCAGAAAAATAATGAAAAAGTGTTAAAACCTAACTTGCCTCTTTGTGCCCCTGGCCAGTACTGCTCTGTCAATTTATTCCTTTAGATCATTGTTATAGCCCTTTTACGCTGCTCTCATAGAATGCCTCACACCAGGTAATTTATAATGAACAGAGTTTTTTTGGCTCAAGGTTCTGGCGGCTGGAGTCAAGATTGAGGGGCCACATCTGGTGAGGGTCTTCCTGCTACATCATAACGTGGTGGAAGACATCACATGGGTGAGGGAGAGAAAAAGGGGGCTGATCTCCACCTTTTAAAACAAGCCTGCTGCATTAATCCAGTCATGAGGGCTCAGCCCTCATGATCTAATTACCTCTTTAGGTCCCACCTCTAAACACGGTTGCATTAAGGATTACATTTCCAATGTGTGCACTTGAGGGGACACATTCAAACCATAGCAGTCATGTTTCTAAAACTTTATTTTTGTGAATGTGTGAAGTGTGCATATTTTCCATACCAGCAGTGTGGACAAAACATTACTCAAGTTGAAGAAGAACCAGTTGTTACGTAGTATCTGTGTACCTCTGGTTACTTTCCCAATCTGTAACTATACATACTTTCTTAGATTGCCTCGTATCCTTTATTTTCTTTCCCCAGCTATTGACTGTTTCTTCTCAGACTCTATTTCTTCTTCATCTTTGTCCTTTAAGTAGTCCCCTTGGAAATGTAAATTAAGTGACTTAAGTGGCAGTCTAGATGCTGGACAGAGATGAAATGGGATGGAGAAGATGAGAGAGGCCAGATATCAGGTTGTGACAATTGTCAAGTGAAGGATATTCAGGCAGAATTAAGGCATAAGAATTAAGACGGTAGGAATGGAAAGGAGTACTTAGATTCACAGTTCGTTGCCAAGGAAAAATATACGAGACCTCCATCTCTTATAGATGCAAGACATGCATGCAAAGCAACAGTTAAGATTAATTTTCAGATGTCTAGTTGGAAAAGCACAATATACAATCATTAAATCTTTCTTAAATGAGTTATCAAAAATAAATGTAAAACACCCACATTAACATTTTCACAAAAAGCATAATATCACACCTGACCTGTGATATTTCTTAACACATTCACTGAACAATGTTTGTTAGATGGCTAATATTTACTTGTAAAAGATAATGTGCCACTTAATCTTTTCATATTAAATCACTATGCTTCTCAAGATATATGTATTAAGGCTGCCTTCCTCAATCTTTGTCCTGAGATTTTCGACTAGTAACCATCGAAATACTGTGCAACTGAACCATAAAAATTTAATTTTTCTGTACATATATTCTTAACATTCTCCATCTTTCCCTGTAAATTTCACTTTTTTGTAAGTTTTCTAGGGTGCTTTTGTGTGTGTGTGTATCACTCTTCTATTTAATAGTGGCAGCTTATCTTCGTTCATCAATATTGGCCTGAATTTCCATGAAAATGCACATTTCCATTTAAATAAAGTGAGCAGCTCTGTTGCATAAGAAACTATCAAGATCATCTATCTCCTTTGACTTTTTTTGCATTATAAAATGAAATTCTGTGGACAAAGGACTGTAAAACAGAAACTCCCAGGCTTAAACAGCCAAGTCAGATTAGGGGAGAATCATTATTTTATACATATCTTGCAAGATATGAGAAAACTGGTAAACAATTTTAATCATGGTCTGAAAAAGGTCATTGAAAACTGTCCATCTTTCAGTGCACTACTGAACCTAAACCAGTATGAGAACAATTTGCCTGGCGGAGTGTAATTTTGAAACATTATTCCATTGAAAAAATCAATCTTGTGTCTCTAAGCCCATAGGGCACCCTTCTTAAATTTGACCTTCCGTCTTTCCCTAGTCTCAATGGAAATACGTAATATCTTCCTGTCATTCATATTCTATCCCTTTATCTATACAAAACTCATTATGGCCTCTACTATCAGCCTTCTCTTCTGGCTTAGTGTCACCAATTTTTTTCTCTTCCTAGAATAGTCCAGGAGGTTTTAACTGTTGGTTTCTCAGCAGTTATCTGCAGGTAAAAGAAAGTCAAAAGGACAACAAAAAGGATATAAAAGTGAGTGTCAAGCCTAGTATTTCAGTTCTGTTATTCCATCTGGTTTGAAGTCACATTTCCTCTTGATACTATACAAGGCATAATGTTCACTTCATGTGCCTCTTCTAATTCCCCTGCCACTCTCAACACAGCAGGCCTCTTTTTTCTACTCTAAAATATATTATTTTTTAGTTATCTTAAAGAAACTTTGTTTTTGTTTCTCTTTTACAGTTGTGTTATACATTCTTGTAACGTGACAATGACAAATGTAGGCAATATTCCAGATGTGGTTTCACAATTCTCTTTATATACATTTTTTAAAACCTTGTGTTTATGACTCATTTTCTCTATATTTAGATGAGATGACCTCCTTAGAAATGAGGTTCATTCTTGTCCATCAACTTAAAGGATTTATGGTAGAGGTCGGATTAATTTTCTTGTGTATTCTTGAAAACTTTGCATGTTTAGTACACTGAGAATAAGATCAACAACAGATTTTGGCAAGGCCTTTGTGCCTTTTACTGAATAATTTCATAGCTTTCTAAATCAAATGATGTAATGAAAGATCAGCTTTACCCCTTCTCCATCTATGTTATGATATGAATAAAAGCAAAGACTGAAGCAAGACAGACTCAGATTTGAGTCACAGCTTTGCTACTAGCTCATTCTGTAAACTTTAGCAATTTAGATATCTTTCAGAGATTTGGGTTGCTCCACGTATCAAGTAGATTCATAATAATAACTACTATCTTACAAGATTAATAAAAGGATTAGACATGACTATTAGATTAAAAAATAAATACAGTTTTTACATTCAGTTTTGACTGCTGAAATGAATAACACTTACTGCCCAACCCTCGATATACTTTGTGATATGAATATCTGCCCATGCAGAATTCAACAGTCAATGCCTTAGGTAACTGGAATAATATTTGTATTTTTCAGAGTTAGTTGAAAATTGGTACTTGAACTGAAATTTTATTCTTCTTAGTACATTGAGTTATATCCATGTCAACAAACTCTTTTTCTTTTTAATTAAACTCAAAGCTTATTTTTTTACATTTAGGACATTATATTTGTTAGGTATGTGTTTATTATTTGCTAAAAAACTCAAGTCATAAGATGAGAAGCAAAGGAAAAATTATTTAAATATCTTAATGTAAAACTGTTCTACATAAGTCTATCAATTTATTCTTGGTACATCTAAGAAATTAGTAGATGTACTGTCAGAAATAGGACTGTATATCAATTTAATAGACTTTCAATTAATTTGTGTTAATTTCTGGACTGTTTATGTATTTTCAACACTCTACATCTTATTTTGAATCATTTAGTACCCCTTTTCTATCTTACATACAGATTTCCCAAACTTGCAAGTTGCCTCATCATAGTCATTGTTTGATAAGTACTAGTTTAATAAATAAATAGCATTCTTAAACTATTTAAAAAATAAATAATGGGTAAATAAATGAATGACAAAAGGATATTGAATTATTCTAAGTAATGATTTTACATGACTATGTTTATCTGGTTGCCAAAAAAATCTTAATGAAGTATGACAATTAATATAAAATCAAATGCATAATATATGCAAATAAAAAATAAGACAGAGAAACATTCATAGAGGACATTTGGGAATTACAATTGTTACATTACTTTATATTAACAATTTACCTGATAGACCAAAATTATAAAATTTATTATATGCCTTTGCATTTATATAGTAAAATACAGACTTATACAGAAAATGTTACATTGATATTTTATTTTGAATTGAGTTTATGTAATGGGAAGTAATTTTGAAGAGATGTTTATAACTTACGAAGAAGTTATTTTTCAAATACTTTTTATGTTTTTCTTCTAGTTTGTGTATTACTAAAATATTAGGTGAAATGAAGGAAATTTGATCCCTGTTTTCAAAAGAGTTCTCCAAGGATGTAAGCAAGACTGGGTACATCTTAGAATGATGTTCTCGCTTATGGCTAAAAATCAACAGATGAGAAAGACCCACATATCAACAGCAACAACTTTTAACCCTTATATTGCTAGAGTATGTTAGTTATCTTTTGCTGCATAACAAATTACCCTAAAACGTAAAACAAGAACATTATTATCTCACAGTTTCAGTGGCTCAGGATTCAGGAATGGCTTAGCTCCTGCACAGTTGCTCACAAGGTTGCAATCATGGTGTCAGCTGGGACTGTGGTCTCACCTGAAGGCTTAGCTGGGCAAGGATCCACATCCAAACTTATGTATATAGCTGCTGTCAGGATACAGTTCTTTGAGGGTTGTTGAGCAGACAGTCTTAATTCCTCACTGCTGCTGGCTGGAGAACACGCTCAGATTCTTACCATGTGGGCTTCTCCAACGTGGCAGCTTGCTTCATCAAAGCCAACAAGAGAGTCTGCTAGTAAGACGGAAGTCAAGTGTTTTATAACCTAATCATGGAAGTGTCAGCAAGTTATCTTTGCACATTCTATTGACTATAAATATGATACTAGACCCCACACTGAAGGGAAGGGATCACTCAAGGATAGGAATACCAGGATGCAGGGATCATCGCAGGCCATCTTAAAAGTTTTCCTACTGCATATAGTATTGTTTCATTATGTTTGAAGCTCTAAAGTGGTCCTAATTAGCCAACATTCCCAGGAGTGATTTATCCCCTTCAGTCCAATTCACATCAAAGATGTCAAAGATGAGTCTTAGACACTCTCTGATACTCAAGCAGTTTGCTCTGGCAGTGCTCTTGTAAGATGGATAGTGGGGAGCAGGCCAGTGGCATGGGTCAGGTACAGTTGAGGGGTCAGATGATCAACTGACCAGGAGGGTCTCTGTCTGGAGATCATTTTCAGAGTTTAGGACGTTCCTCCCACTTTCTTATACCTGTATTCAGTGCAGGTCAATTATTAGGTGTTTCTTTCATAAAGGGAGTTTAGTCTCTTCTTGTAATGGTATGCTTTTGTTAAGATTTATGAGAGTTGAATCTGTGCTGAGATGGACTTGTGTATCCAGGGTTTTTAGGTCTCATTGTCACAGAGACCCAGTCATCCACAGGCCTAGTTGCCTCATACCCCTAAGGACACATAATGTCGGTCCTGTGAGATGTTTGAGTAGGCCATATGGCTATCATTAATCCTGCAGCCACCATGCATCTGTAGGCAGTGTTTCAAGCGGAGAGCAAGAGTTGTAAGGCCACTGGAGGTCTTGTCTCTAAACTTAATTCTGACACATTCAGTTGATCAAAGCAAGTCACAAAGCCAGACCAGATTTAACAAGGTAGAAAAATAGATTTTACTGCTTAATAGAAACAGCAAAATTACATTGCAAAAGGGCATACATATAGGATAGGGAGGAATTCATGACCATTTTTTTTACTATCTACCACATGGCTTATAGTTTTTTTAAGTGAATCATTATTTTTTCAAGCGTAATGTGAATAACAAATTATGAATTTATTTACTATTTTATCTCTAAGACTATTTTTTCTTTGCACCCCTAATGAATGATATTAATGTTTTCTTAACAGTGTTAGTTAATCAGCCTTGGGTTAAATAAAAGGCTTACAAAAGTGAATAATGGGCCAGGCATGGTGGCTCACGCCTGTAATCTCAGCACTTTGGGAGGCCAAGGTGGGCAGATCACTTGAAGTCAGGAGTTTGAGACCAGCCTGGTCAACATGGTAAAACCCCATCTCTACTAAAAATACAAAAATTAGCCAGGTGTGGTGGTGGGCCCCTGTAATCTCAGCTAATCAGAAGGCTGAGGCAGGAGAATCTCTAGAACCAGGGAGGCAGAGATTGCAGTGAGCTGAGACAGTGCCACTGCACTATAGCCTGATAGCCTGGGTGACAGAGCAGGACTCAGTCTCAAAAAACCAAAACAAACAAACAAACAAACAAAAACCGTGAATAATGGAGCATCTTGCACTAAGCAGGAAGCTAAGGAAAGTATAATATATAAGGTAGAAAGAAGTAGAAAGGAGGAAAGAAAGGAAAAGATAGATAATAAGTGAAGAAAACATACATATAAATTGTTCAAAGAACGTAAAGATCACCGTATCCTGGGAGATCAGATTGCACTAGAAAGACTGAATTAAGCATTTAAATATACTGTTAAAGATAAGGAATGTCAAGCTGTAGAAAAGGTAGTCTAGATGGAAAGAACATTAGCGATGGTAGAATAAACGATGTGGAGATTAAGAGGAATTTAGGCCATTTTCAAGTATTTAGAGTTTGATGACACTGGATCTTTATTATATCCAATTTCTCTTCAAAACATAAGCTTTTCCTTTTTTTTTTTTTTTAATGTGAATGCAACTCTAGCCCTGCTTTTTGGCTATGAATAATAGTTAGTGGCTTTTTAGTTTCATGACTTTTTAATGACAAAGTGTAAAGTGATTAAAGAAAAGAGGAAAGATGTTTTACTTTTATTGGGCAAAGAAAAGTAAAAAAGCGTATGGATCTGTATGTGTATGTGCATGTATACATACGTACATGTAAATGTGTTTGTGTGTGTGTGTTAGCTTCGCTGTCATAACAAAATAGATTGGGTGGCTTAAAAGGCACAAATTTATTTTCTCACAGTTCTGGACACTGGAGTTTGACATGGGTGCCTACATGGTCAGGTTCTGGAGAAGCTCTCTTCTGCATCGCAGAGATCAGCCTCCTTGCTTTGTCCTCACGTGGCAGAGAAGAAGAGATATATCTTCCTTTTCTTATAAGATCACAGTCTTTATCAGATTAGGGCCCGGCTCTGAAAACCTCATTTAGCCTTAATTTCCTCCCAAAGACCATATGTCCAGATTTTGTCACACAGAGAGTTAGGGCATCAATGTATAAATTTTGGTAGGACACAATTTAGTCCTCTGTGTGTGTGTGTGTGTGTGTGCACACGCGTGTGCTGGATCAGGAAGAAAGCAAGATATTACCTGATGAAATATTTACTCACTGTTATCCGAGTGTCTGTATGAGTGAATTTTGAATGAAAGAATAAAAATTGTAAATTCATAAAGGATATGCCTGCTAGGTTTGACTTACTTGGAGAGCTCTGTCTGAACTTAGAGCTGAGTTTAGGCCAAGAGCTAAAGCAAAGTATCTCATGGTTACCATGTGTCCAGAGAGTGGTGTAGCCACAGGGAAACAGAGAGAGGAACAATAGGTCTCCCTGAGTAAAATCTATAAAGATGGTACAGTTTCAGTTACTTTTCAGATAATATGCTGATGTGATTGCATTTAAGACTATAAGAAAGGTATCCAAAAATTAATATGAATGCTAAAAATCAAACTGTTCAATGTGCAGTTGAAGCTTGATTGCTTAGGTCGGGATGTACCTATCAAGGGTTATCTTTGTAGTAGATTCTTCCAACAGATATTAGCACCTTTTCTTAACACCAAGTATTTGACATTTTATCACAACTTGTATTGACATCAATGTAACTTGTGTATCCGCTGTTCCCTGATTACAATGGAAAAATACCTTAATTTTATCAGGAAATAATATTTATGTCATAAATAGGGAGGGTTTCTTCCCCAAAAGTTATTTCCACCTTTGATAACCAGTTAATCCATCTCTGCTTAGAATCTCATAACCTTTCCTCACAGTAAGTGACACTTTCTAACCTGTCTCATCTTTTCCTGATCTTGTCCCTAAAATTTGGAGTCATTTTATATTTGTTCTTCAAACGTCTCATCCACCGGGGGAGAAAATTCAGTTTAAATTTTGAGAACAAGAACTAGCCAGTTTACCTTTGTGAGCTGTAATTTCCCTATCTGTGAAATAAAAGTAAAATACCTTTGCTCCTTCATGATTGTTGTGAAAAGCA
The DNA here is from genome assembly GCF_008728515.1 of Papio anubis. Lineage (NCBI taxonomy): Eukaryota > Metazoa > Chordata > Mammalia > Primates > Cercopithecidae > Papio > Papio anubis. The sequence goes on from NC_044977.1 coordinate 17,623,528, forward strand.
AATGAGATAAAGTAGATTCTATCTGACCATCCAGCATTTATCAGAACACCACCAATGAAAGAGTTCATTGCCTCCAAGATAGCCAATTCCCTTGGGAACAGTTCCAATAAATCCAGGATATTCATGAGTAAAAAAACAAAAATGTGCTTCCTTATAACTTGGTACATGATCTTACAACACTGCCTACTGGTACTCGTTCTGCAAAATTGAGCTTATACAAAGTAAACCTAATCCTACTTCCACACCACACTACACCATTACTCTTCAAATATTTAAAGAACAACATGTAAACCTCATAAATCTTCTTCGTTCAGCCTAAATTGTCTAAATCTTTCAACCATTTCCATCCGACATGATGTCTAGATATGTTATCATTCGGGCCACCTTCCTCTGGAGATCTAGAGTTTTTCTCTGTCTTTTCCAGAATTGAACCCAATACTTCAAATGTTTTCTAATCAATGTGAGAACACAGGGATAGCACCTTTCCTGCTGTGCCTCAATTAATGCATCCTGAGTTTGCATTTGCTTTTTGAACAACTGCCATGCACTGTTGGCATAGGGAGAGCTTACTACCAGCTTATCCCCAGCAGTCTTTCTCAAAGGAGTTTCTATTAAGCCAGGACTATTTCTATACTTGTCAATTGACTTTATTACTTTTGAGTGCAATATTATATTTTTATAGGTCTACACTGTATATCTATGTAAATCATATATGTAAATATGAGTCATCTATATCATATTCTTATTTAAAAATATGAATAGATACAGATATGTTAAAATGATCTAGATATGTAATACCTATATAAATTTGTATAGATGTGTAAAGAATGTATATTCTAGAAATATATACTAGAATATGTGATATATGTTCTTTACATATCTATACAAATTCTAGTATACAGAGAATATATGATATAGAATATATGATGTATATACTTTACATGTCTATACAAACATTATATTCTTTTCATATCCCCATTTCATAAATATTCCTATTAAATTTCATGGTGTTTCTGTACACAAAATTTCTCAACCTGTCCATGTCTTTTTCCTTCTCAATTACATCAGCTGGTACAATTATTGTCCTTCTCAGTAGTGTCTGTGATTTGTTTTGCCTTGCAATTTAGCTGTGTCCCCTTATCATAAGAGCTTAGTGCTCTCTAATTTTCTTCTTCATTGGGACAATTGTTTTTGTATTATTTGAATTCTGTATTTTGTAGATGCCTATCTCTCACTCTTTGTAGAATCTCTGATCAAGATATTGTACCCAATCCATGTGCATTTTAACTGCCACTCTGAAGTTTAATGTCTACAGTTATGGCCAGTACTTTTTCCCTGGGTTGTAAGTATCTTAAAGTGAAAATGGTCAGTTTTTTCCCAAGTTTCCCCACCCCCTGCATTTCATCAGTCTTTATTCAGAACTAAGTCAAAATAACAGCTCTGTTGACTTTTTGAAAGATGGACACAGCAGCGAGGCAGGCAATTGTGATTTTATAGCTTCTCACTTATTGCTTTCATGATGGAGGAAATGAATTCACACGATGGGAAAGTGTGTTTTGTGAGGATTGATTGAAGCGTGAAGCACATGGACTTTCCAAGTGGTCTAATGCAGTTCCTTGTTCACATGGAAACCTCTGATATTCTCTTCCTGCCAAAATATTTGTCCATGGTTTCCTCCTTGCTTCAGCCTATCAGGAAAAAAAAAGCCTGTCTTTAGCATTAATAATAGTCAAGAATTATTAAATGTTCATCTGCCTGGGATGAACTTTACATGCATCATTATTCCTTTTATCATCACAACCCTATAAATCACAAAGATCACATATGTCCATTTTACGGACACGAAAGCTAAGATTTAAAGAGATTAAACTATTTGGTCAAAGTGAACCAGCTTGTAATAGTAAAGCCAGAGTAATCTGATGTTATAGCTCATGCTTTTATTAACCACAACTTCATTTCAAATAACCCTTTATATTGATGAAGCTGTACTTCTATAAGAATATCTTCTTCTGGCACTTGTACAATTGATACTTCTGAAACCGTCTCCACCTATCTTAGGTGAATTTATCTCTGTTGCTTGCTTTCATTCTGGCCATCTGTCAGTCTTTCTGTCTGCAGTCACTTTCCAACTCTATGATGTATATAGACTGTGTTCTGGCTGCTGATTGAGCCTCTGTGATTTGTAGGCTGAAAGTGAATTACCATTACCTAAGTGCATTGATGCACCGAAAAAAACCAACTGCCTCAGCAGAACCAACAGTAATGTGAATATTGATTATTGTCATGAAATCATTATTTAGGATAGGATTACAAATTTCCCTCATTTGAAGCATGATTTGCATGTTCTGTGTGGCATGTCAATTTATCAACAAACCCTGTCAGCTCTGCCTTCAAATATACCCCAGGATCCAAGCTCATTTTACCCCTTTGCAACAGCCACCCTGGCCAATCCACCAACACCTCTCCTAGCCTCCCTTCTTCCACCACTCCATGGTATGTTCTCCTAACATGGAACCCTAGAACGGGAAGATCCCTTGGAAGAGTAAACCAGATTGTGTCCTTCTCTGATCAAAACCTGCCAATCATGATCTGTTCCAGTCAAAGTAAGAGCCTGGCCACCTACTTAGCTGCCTCTTCAATTGCATCTCCACCAACCTTCCCTTCACTCATTGCTGTGGCAACAATGGTGTCATTGTTCCTCAACTTGCCACATGTACTCCTATCTCAAAACCTTTGCACCTGACATTCTGTCTAACTGGGAAGCTCTTAGCTCCGGTAACATCATGGCTCCGTCCCCACTCCCTCACTTCCTCCAACTTCTATGACAATGCAAATTCATCAGAGAGCTTTCAGGTCCTTCATAAACTAGCAATTCCCCTTCCATACTCTCCTTCCGTCTTGCCCTGCCTTTAGTCCATAGTAATTATTACTAACTGACTTGTACGTGGGTTTTGTTTTTCCTATTGTCTGTCTTCCCCTTTCTCTTTCTAGTTCACTGCTGTACCCTCAGCTTTTTGAACACTACACCTGTGTTCTCTTTATTCTCTCTGAAATTTCTATTAGTCAACCCTCAGATTGAGCCTTCAGCCTTATCCAACCCTTAGATTGAGCCTTCACCTTCTGAAGAATTAAACTCACATATTTTACCTGTGGTTTGTCTTTGTAGGTGCAGATTCATGCTATTTTTCTATCAGACTTCTTCAACTATGTCTGTGTACCTTCCGATACTTCTTTTGAGTATTTTTTCTGCTATCATTTTGATTTTCAGAAATCTCTCCAATTTTTGGATGATTTCTCTTAGCATCCAGATCCTTCTTGATCGATGAAACCTATCTTGTAAGACACCATTATTGTTTATTCTAGTTTTCTTGATTCTCTCTGATTATTCATGCCTCTTACTTTTGTACTGGGAACTCTTCTCACACATCTGGTGATTCTTGGCTTTGCATTCATATTTACAGGTAAAGCTCTGTCTGAGTGGAGGCTCTGTGTCAGAACGTAGGCGTATGTATTGTGGGCCTCAGTTTGGGTGATAAGGAGACTGTTTTATTAGAAATCTTCAAATAATATGTGGCTTTTATTTTACCTTGGAATATTCATTTTTTCCTTAAAAATACTCTTTTGATATTCCATGGGCATTAGTGATTAACTCTTCCTTGTAAAACTTTCAAACTATACCCTTTGCCTATATGGAACCCATGTTTTACTCCCACCCTTTGCTACAATGGGTGCCTCTAAGCCTGGAGTCCAGGTATGTTTCCTCCACATTAATTTCTCTCCCGTCAACAAAGGCAATCTCTTTTGTTCCATTTTTATGCCCTGCTACACCCACAGTATTTCCCAGTCACTTCAGTTACTTCACAAATTTGCTGAATTCTCTTCCACTGGAGTCCCATCTCTTGTCTTCTTTGTTTCTGAGGATTTACTCTAGGTGTTTTCCTTTCCTATTTTTAGAGGGTCCTCAGAGTTGGAAACACAATAAACATACGTTTGCTCTAACATCTTAACCAGAAGCCAGGCCTACCGCATTTTCAGTGATCTACAAAATGAGGTAAGCACTGGAGAAACCTCAGATATAAATGTAGTCTTCTAATATATATTTATTTCTGGCTTCTCCCCTTCTCTTGAATCGTAAGCCTTTTCCATGTCATTTTTACAACATGAAATAAGAATACTATAATTGTTTCCAATATCTCTTCCTAGATAAACTTTAAATATTTAACATTAAAAATCAATGAGTAATTCATAGTGTTCAAAATATTTTGCTTAAAGAACAAGTTGTACTTTTAATTAAATTAAACACAGTAACAAACTATGACTAGAGAAATAGGCTGATCTGGTTTACCTAAAGGTACCAGCCTAGTGTGTGACTTTTTTATAATATGTGTATAATATTTTATAATATTATTTTTATAATGTACAACATATAATAATAATCATTATATAATATTTTAATATAATATACTAATATAATAATCATATAATATTTTATATAACTTATTCAAATAAAATAAATTTTATATTTCAAATAAAATGTATTTTGTATATGGAGACTAAATGCAATATATTTTACTTTTTAGTTGTGCATTTTTTGTTGTTATTTTCCAATCAAAAAGAAACAGCATCCATGACAAGTGACATTCAGCTTTCATTTATTCCACTAAAATGAACATTAACACTGTCAGATTTTCCTTTATTCATGATTTTCTGTGCAATGAAATCCAAAGCAATTGCCTGTCCTTCCATTATTTACAAAAGAAGAGAAACACCACCAATGACAAATATTCAGCATCTTATCTGCTCTGCTTGCTGTCCTGCATGCCTGCAAAAAAAAAAAAAAAAAAAGCTTTTAAAACTTTCTGAAAATTCTACTGTTTACTAATCTTGATTTGAAAGAGTTATATGTTATATACTCATGTTTTTACAAGTGCATTTCCCTTTACTTTTATCTCCTATTGGCCTATTGATTTTTTTAATTCTATATTTTTTCTTTAACTCTTGACTGCAGAATACAATATGGTTAAACTTAGAACATATTTGAAACTTGTAATCATTTTGCAATTGCCAGTCATTTACTGAGTTGTTAATCAAATCAACACAACTAGATGTTACTTAGGTGGTTTTAGCAGATACTCTTGCAGAGCTCAAGTAGCAGAGGTACTCCATTATATTCCCTTTCAGACATGATAAATGGCGCTGTCTAATTTTTGGTGGCTACTGCTATCCATGTCTAATTTGAGGATGCAGAAAATATATTGAATTTGAAGTTGTAAGTTCCATCCCAAAAGTATAGCTTTTTGAATTGATTAAAAATCTAAGGATCTACTTCATAAGCATGTAACTAGAATGCCAAACTGATAAAGTTTTTCAAGTTCTGTGTTCTGTGTGCCATTTCATATCCTTAAGGCTGGAATCATCATAATGATGAGAGCAGTAATCCACTCTAACATGAGAGTGGTATGTATAAGTTCATTCTCACATTCCTATAAATACCTGAGAATGGGTATTTAAAAAAAAAAAAAGGTTTAATTGGGTTACAATTCAACAGGTTGTACAGGAAGCATGATGCTGATACCTGCCCGGCTTCTGGGGAGGACTCAGAAAATGCAGAGTCACGGTGGAAGGTGAAGGAGGAGCAGGCATGTCACATGACAGAGAGGAGCAAGATAGAGAGTGAGGGGGCAGGTGCTACATACTTTTTAACTACCAGATCTCGCGTCATGAGAACAGCACCACGGGGATAGTGCTAAACCATTCATGAGAAATCCACCCACATAATCCAATCATTTTCCACCAGGCCCCACCTACAACATTGGGGATTGTAATTCACCATGAGATTTGGATGGAGAGACAGATCCAAACCATACCATGGTAGTAGACATTATGAAGAAGAGTGTCATTGTCTCCTGCTAAGGTTCCAAAATGACAGCTATATTCAGGATATACCTGAATTAATTAAATCTATTATTATCAGTGGCTCATTTAAACAAGCTTGAAGCCCCTAGTATCTGTTTTAGTTTCATTATTAATCAGTGCAGTAAGGAGTATAGTTAAATAAATTAATTCCAGTAAAACCTTTAAAATGGTAGCTAATTCTTAGGTATTATTATTTTCATATAATAGGAAGCCATAAGTGAAAGTGTATCAACAAATATCCTTTTTTTTTTTGTAGTTGTAAAGTGGCTATGCCCAAACTCAAATGGTTACCTACTCTTTATAATAATTTCATAATTTTGAAACCAACACTTACTATTTGGGATAACAGCTCTGAACTTTAGCTTCTTGTGCCTCTCAACAATGAGGTATACAAGAATATATTCAAAAAATGTAAAACAAAAATTGACGATCACAGTACAACCAGAAATAGAGAAATCTGCCAATATGACAAAAGTTTTGTTATGCTTTCTTTGATAACTTCTATTACCCAAGGAATAGATTGAGTAAAGCTGGAGGATCTGAATGATACAACTTAAAAAATTCTGTCTGATGAATATATAGAGGTTGAGTAAAGCTGGAAGATCTGAATGTTACAATTTAAAAATTCTATCTTATGAATATATACAGAGAATAATAAACTCAAATTTGCAGAATAATACTCCCTTTAAGCAGACAAAAAAAAAATATAATTGATCATGTCCCAGGTCATAAAGAAATTTGTAACAAATTTTAAAGGCTGAGATTTTTATAGAACACATTTCTAAACAAAATTAAGTTAGAAATAAATTATAGAACAGTAACTTTAAAAAACAGAGAATTTAAAATATTTTAAAATAATGCGTGAATTGTTTTCAAAGTAATTAAATAACTTACTTAAATAACTCATGGGTTGTTTTCATATAATTTAGAAAATTTCTAGACCTAAATAATAGTGAAAAAACTACATCTTAAAACTTACAGTGCACAACTAATATGATACTTTAGAAGTAAACATATCTAGCCTTAAAATGCTTGTTTTAGAAACAAAGATATGCTGAATATTGAAGAGCTAAGAATCCAGCTTAACAATTTAGGAAAAAAGAAAGGGAATAAAAGAAAGTAGAAGGAAAGAAATGGTAAAGATAAGATCAAAAACAGTAAATGGTGGTCCAGGGTGCACAGGCTTATGCAAACCCACCCCCAAATTCTGAGGAAGATGAGAGGCTGAAGAAAGAGACTGGCAAGTCCAGTTTCTCGGAAAGAAATATTTAATGGAGACTTACAAATAGAGGCCATGTCTGTGTCTCCAGTGGAGACAAGATGATGGATCCTCATGACATTACCCCGTATACCCAGGGCTTATATACCACAAAGAAAGTGTATTTGCGATTCAGAAGAGATATGTAGGACAACTGGAGCATGATAACATTGAGGCTGTTTAGACCTAAGAGCAAGATTTATAGTAAGTACCTGCTTTTTTTTTTTGGACAGAGTCTTTCTCTGTCATCCATGCTGGAGTGCAATGGTGCAATCTCAGCTCACTGCAACCTCTACCTCCTAGGTTCAAGTGATTCTCCTGCCTCAGCCTCCCAAGTAGCTGGGACTACAGGCGCATGCCATCACATCTGGCTAATTTTTGTATTTTTAGTAGAGACGGGGTTTCACCATGTTGGGCAGGCTGGTCTCAAACTCCTGACCTCAGGTGATCCACCCACCTTGGCCTCCTAAAGTGCTGGGATTACAGGTGTGAGCCACTGTGCCCGGGCAAGTACCTGCTCTTATACAAGTAACAATAAAACTGGAAATTTTAGTGGCCTTCCCAGAATAAACATTAATCAAAAGTCAATATGGGCCGGGTGTGGTGGCTCATGCCCATAATCCCAGCATTTTGGGAGGCCAAGGTGGGTAGATCATGAGGTCAGGAGATCGAGACCATCCTGGCCAAAAATGGTGAAACCCCATCTCTACTAAAATACAAAAAATTAGCTGGGCATGGTGGCGCACACCTGTAGTCCCAGCCACTTGGGAGGCTGAGGCAGGGGAATTGCTTTAACCCGGGAGGTGGAGGTTGCAGTGAGCCCAGATTGTGCCATTACACTCCAGCCTCCCGCCTGGTGAGAGAGCAACACTCCATCTCAAAAAAAAAAAAAAAAAGTCAACATAGTGGATTATTATGCAGGATGGATTTGCTTTAGCCTTCACAAATAGAAAACAAAATGACAAGAAAACCAAAATTTGTTTCCTTAAAACACTAATAAAATTTTCAAACTCTGACAAAATAGATCAAGAAAAACATAAGGTATAAGTAAACAATATCACAGATGAAAAAGGAGAAGAAGATGTAACTGCTGATAAAAAATATTTAAAAATCAATAGGAAAATACTGTAAACAACTATGTTACAATAAATGTAAAAATTAGATAAAAGAGATAAGTTTTTGGAAAATTATGTATTACAAAAACTGACCTCAGGAGAAATAGGAAACTAAATTGTCCTATTTTCATTACATAAATTACGTCAGTGTTTTTCCCCGCAAAGGAAATTTCAGATCCAAAGTTTTAGTTTTTTTGAAAGTTTTACCAAACACATAATTCCAAAAAACAGATAAATCCAATTTTACACAAATTCAAATAAGATTAAAATTTTGCTCCCTAGGCAAAACTGTGAGCTGAAAAAGTTTGTTTGACTTACCATTCTCCCTCCTAAAGCATAAACTGTTTACCTAGTATTACCTAAGCCTCTTATCTTTTTGTGCTCAGTTAGGAATCAGTCTTTTCCTTCTACCCTGCACCAAAACATAAAGCATGCTCTAAAGCTTGAAGTCGCTTTGGAAAATATCTGGTACTAAACAGTCAGAATGATCTTACTGCTGGAAATCAACTTTTAATGATGAGATTTCGGTGTGTGATGATAAACTGGAGACATATTTGGGAGATATTTCACTTTCACATTCAAACATTGAGATAAGTCACTAATTTTGTCACCATTCCCCTATATTAGAGTGTTACAGTCTGATGGCATTAATGATTGTCCAAATTCTCATTTTATGTTAAGTATGAATTTTAAAACCTGGTCTTTTAGAAAATACTTAAAAATTCAAAAGTTTCATTACATTTACATATATATTTCTAAATTTTATAAAATTTTACTTCCTTAGTTATTACTACTTTTTTTAATATAACAATTGGAAGACTTACATTTAATAAGTAAAGGAAAATTTCAACTCTCCAGAATGCTGGGAAAGGAAGTCTCTAAAACAGTTCTATGCTATAGAGCATTTAGTGTTATCCTTTTGATTTCCAGGATTTTAAATATTTCATACAGTGGATAGGGGGCCCAGAAGTGGAAGGGGTTGCCGTTTTTACAGTTGAATGCAAAGGCTTTTATAAGAAAATGATGAGGCCTAGGCATCTCATTTGCATAAGGAGCGAATTTCTGTTAGCTGCACCCCATCCTCCTAGTGTGCGTGTGGACCCTTAGCTTGAGTTACTTTATATTGCTTTGTTTCCCTTACTCCATATGTGTCAGGGGACAGAATTTTCCATTGCAGTCATGTCTGGGTGAGTCACCTGTGTAGCCATTCTTTAGCCAAGTCACACTGTACAAGTTCTGTCATCTGTGCTTGCAGGCTGTTCTTTTGTTTGAAAGGATTCAGCTGAGAACCCGCCTTAGCTGCCTACCTGACCATGTATTTTCCTTTCTCCTCTCTCACAATCTCATTTTGGTGTATATCCTTCTAATCTATCTCCTAAGCACAAAGTTTATTTTTTCTGTTCATAAAGTTGAAATTGTACCCTAGAGTAATTTTATGTATATACTTAACTCCCTTTTATATTCACTTACTAATATAACATGTACATTTTCCATGTTATTACATGTAATATAACTTACCTGAACAAATCTGTTTGTAAAAACTTGAGATCAATCCCAATATTTTTCTATTATATTTATAAACCTGCTTTTTAAAAATATTTTCTTTTTTTAATGCATCCATTATTTTATTTCATCTGGTTACATGAGGTTACCTTTGTCATCCCCAGAATTTTATAGAGGAAGTTCAATTCAGTCTCAATGGCAGCATCCTCATAGGTGTGTCCACCAAGTAGAGTGGCAAGGGTGTAGACTTGCTAAATCAGTGATTTTGGATAAGTTATATAATCTCTTTGAACTTTAGGTTTCTCATTTCTTTTTTTAATTATTATTATACTTTAAGTTCTGGAATACATGGGCAGAACATGTAGGTTTGTTACATATGTATACATGTGCCATGGTGGTTTGCTGCACCCATCAGCTCATCATCTACCTTAGGTATTTCTCCTAATGCTATCCCTCCCCTAGCTCCCCACCCACTGACAGGTCCTGGTGTGTGATGTTCCCCTCCCTGTGTCCATGTGATCTCATTGTTCAACTCCCACTTATGAGTGAGAACATGTGGTGTATGGTTTTCTGTTCCTGTGTTAGTTTGCTGAGAATGATGGTTTCCAGCTTCATCCATGTCCCTACAAAGGACTTGAACTCAACCTTTTTTATGGCTGCATAGTGTTTCATGGTGTATATGTGCCACATTTTCTTAATCCCGTCTGTCATTGATGGGCATTTGGATTGTTTCTAAGTCCTTGCTATTGTGAACAGTACTGCAATAAACATATGTGTGTGTTTGTCTTTAAAGTAGAATGATTTATAATCCTTTGGGTATATACCCAGTAATGGGATTACTGGGTCAAATGGTATTTCTAGTTCTAGATTCTTGAGGAATAGCCACACTGTCTTCCACAATGGTTGAAGTAATTTACACTCTCAACAGTGTAAAAGTGTTCCTATTTCTCCACATCCTCTTCAGCACCTGTTGTTTCCTGACTTTTTAATGACTGCCATTCTAACTGGCATGAGATGGTATCTTATTGTGGTTTTGATTTGCATTTCTCTAATGATCAGTGGTGATGAACTTTTTTTCATGTGTTTGTTGGCTGCATAAATGTCTTCTTTTGAGAAGTGTCTGTTCATATCCTTTGCCCATGTTTTGATGGGGTTGTTTGTTTTGTTCTTGTAGATTTGTTTAAGTTCTTTGTAGATTCTGGATATTAGCCCATTGTTAGATGGATAGATTGCAAAAATCTTCTCCCATTCCATAGGTTGCCTGTTCACTCTAATGATAGGTTCTTTGCCGTACAGACACTCTTTAGTTTAATTAGATCCCATTTTTCTATTTTGACTTTTGTTGCCATTGCTTTTGGTGTTTTAGTCATTAAGTCTTTGCCCGTGCCCATGTCCTGAATGGTATTGCCTAGGTTTTTTTCTAGGGTTTTTATGGTTTTAGGTCTAACATTTAAGTCTTTAGTCCATCTTGTGTTAATTTTTGTATAAAGTGTAAGAAAGGGGTCCAGTTTCAGTTTTCTGCATATAACTAGGCAGTTTTCCCATCACCATTTATTAAATAGGAAATCCTTTCCCCATTCCTTGTTTTTGTAAGGTTTGTCAAAGAACAGATAGTTGTAGATGGGTGGTGTTAGTTCTGAGGCCTCTGTTCTGTTCCATTGGTCTATATATCTGTTTTGGTACCATTACCATGCTATTTGGTTACTGTAGCCTTGTAGTATAGTTTGAAGTCAGGTAGTGTGATGCCTCCAGCTCTGTTCTTTTTGCTTGTCTTGGCTATATGGGCTCTTTTTTGATTGCACATAGTTTTTTCTAATTCTGTGAAGAAAGTCAATGGTAGCTTGATGGGGATAGCATTGCATCTATACATTACTTTGGGCAGTATGGCCATTTTCACAATATTGATTCTTCCTATCCATGAGAATGGAATGTTTTTCTGTTTGTTTGTGTCCTCTCTCACTTCCTTGAGCAGTGGTTTTTAGTTCTCCTTGAAGAGGTCCTTCACATCACTTGTAAGTTGTATTCCTAGGTATTTTATTCCCTTTGCAGCCATGCAAATGGAAGTTCACTCATGATTTCGCTGTCCGTTTGTCTATTATTGGTGTATAGGAATGCCTGTTATTTTTGCACGTTGATTTTGTATCCTGGAACTTTGATGAAGTTGCTTATCATCTTAAGGAGATTTTGAGCTGAGACGATGGAATTTTCTAAATATACAATCATATCATCTGCAAAGAGAGACAATTTGACTTCCTCCCTTGCTATTTAATACCATTTATTTCTTTTTCTTGCCTGAATGCCCTGGCCAGAACTTCCAATATCATGTTGAACAGGAGTGGTGAGAGAGGGCATACTTGTCTCATGCCAGTTATCAAAGGGAATGCTAACAGCTTTTGCCCATTCAGTATGATACTGGCTGTGGGTTTGTCATAAATAGCTCTTATTATTTTGAGATACATTCCAACAATACCTAATTTATTGAAAGTTTTTAGCATGAAGGGGTGTCAAATTTTATTGAAGACCTTTTCTGCATCTATTGAGATATTCATGTGGTTTTTGTCATTGGTTCTTTTTATGTGATGGATTATGTTTTTTGATTTGCATGTATTGAACCAGCCTTGCATTCCAGGGATGAAGCCAACTTGATCGTAGTGGATAAACTTTTTGATGTGCTGGCAGATTCGTTTTGCCAGTATTTTATTGAGGATTTTCACATTGATGTTCATCAGAGATATTGGCCTGAAATGTTCTTTTTTTGTTGTGTCTCTGCCAGGTTTGAGTATCAGGATAATGCTGGCCTCATAAAATGAGTTAGGGAGGAGTCCCTCTTTTTCTGTTGTTTGGAATAGTTTCAGAAGGAATGGTACCAACTCCTCTTTGTACCTCTGGTAGAATTGGTCCTGGGCTTTTTTTTGGTTGGTAGGCTTTTAATTACTGCCTCAATTTCAGAACTTGTTATTGATCTATTTAGGGATTCAACTTCTTCCTGGTTTAGCCTTGGGAGGGTGTACATGCCCAGGAATTTCTCCATTTCTTCTAGATTTTCTAGTTTGTTGGTATAGAGGCGTTGGTATAGAGGCGTATTCTCTGATGGTAGTTTGTATTCTGTGGGCTCAGTGGTGATATCTCCTTTGTCATTTTGTGTGTGTCTATTTGATTTTTCTCTCTTTTCTTCTTTATTAGTCTGGCTAGCAGGCTATCTATTTTGTTAAACTTTTCAAAAAACTGTCCCCTGGATTCACTGATTTTTTTGAAGTGTTTTTCGTGTCTTTATCTCCTTCAGTTCTGCTCCGATCTTAGTTATTTCTTGTCTTCTGCTAGCTTTTGAATTTGTTTGCTCTTGCTTCTCTAGTTCTTTTAATTGTGATGTTAGGGTTTCGATCTTAGATCTTTCCTGCTTTCTCCTGTGGGCATTTAGTGCTATAAATTTCCCTCTAAACACTGCTTTAGTTGTGTCCCAGAGATTCTGGTACATTATGTCTTTGTTTTTATTGGTTTCAAAGAACTTATTTATTTCTGCCTTAATTTCATTATTTAGCCAGTAGCCATCCAGGAGCAGGTTGCTCAGTTTCCATGTAGTTGTGCAGTTTTGAATGAGTTTCTTAATCCTGAGTTCTAATTTGATTGCACTCTGATCTGAGAGACTGTTATAATTTCCATTTTTTTGCATTTGCTGAGGAGTGTTTTACTTCCAATTATGTGGTCAATTTTAGAGTAAGTGCAATGTGGTGCTGAGAAGAATGTATATTCTGTTGATTTGGGCTGGAGAGTTCTGTAAATTTCTATTAGGTCCACTTGGTCCAGAGCTCAGTTCAAGTCCTGAATATCCTTGTTATTTTCTGTCTAATTGATTTGTCTAACATTGACAGCAGGCTGTTAAATCGCCCTCTATTATTGTGTGGGAGTCTACGTCTCTTCGTAGTTCTCTAAGAACTTATTTTATGAATCTAGGTGCTTCTGTATTGGGTACATATGTATTTAGGATAGATAGCTCTTCTTATTGCATTGATCCCTTTATCATTATTTAATGCACTTTGTCTTTTTTGATTTTTGTTGGTTTAAAGTCTGTTTTATCAGAGACTAGGATTGCAACCCTTGCTTTCTTCTCTCTCTCTCCATTTGCTTGGTAAATATTCTTCATCTCTTTACTTTGAGCCTATGTGTGTCTCTGCACATGAGATGGGTCTCCTGAAGACAGCACACAGATGGGTCTTGATTTTTCATTCTGTTTTCCTGTCTGTGTCTTTCAATTGGGGCATTTAGACCATTTACATTTAAGGGTAATATTGTTATGTGTGAATTTGATCCTGTCATTATGATTCTAGCTGGGTTTTTTTTCCATTAGTTGATGCAGTTTCTTCATAGTGTCAATGGTCTTTACAATTTGGTATGTTTCTGCAGTGGCTGGTACCAGTTTTTCCATTCCATGTTTAGTGCTTCCTTCAGGAGTTCTTGTAAGGCAGGCCTAGTGATGACAAAGTCTCTCAGCATTTGCTTGTCTGTAAAGGATTTTATTTGTCCTTTGCTTATGAAGCTTAGTTTGGCTGGATGTGAAATTCTTGGTTGAAAATTCATTTATTTAAGAATGCTGAGTATTGGCCCTCACTCTCTTCTGACTTGTAGGGTTTCTGCAGAGAGATCTGCTGTTAGTCTGATGGGCTTCCCTTTGTGGGTAGCCTGACCTTCCTCTCTGGCTGCCCTTAACATTTTTTTCTTCATTTCAACCTTGGTGAATCTGACGATTATGTGTCTTGGGGTTGCTTTTCTTCAGGAGTATCTTTGTCGTATTTTTTGTATTTCCTGAATTTGAATTTTGTCCTGTCTTGCTAGGTTGGGAAAGTTCTCCTGGATAATATCCTGAAAAGTGTTTTCGAGCTTAGTTCTGTTCTCCCCATCACTTTCAGGTTCACCAATTAAACATAGGTTTGGTCTTTTCACATACTCCCATATTTCTTGGAGGCTTTGTTCATTCTTTGTCATTATTTTTTCTCTAATCTTGTCTTCATGCTTTATTTCATTACATTGATCTTTAATCTCTGATATCCTTTCTTCCACTTGATCAATTTGGCTATTGGTAGTTGTGTACACTTCATGAACTTCTTTTGCTGTGTTTTTCAGGTCCATCAGGTCATTTATGTTCTTCTCTAAACTGGTTATTCTAGTTAGCAATTCCTCTAACCATTTTTCAAGGTTCTTAGCTTCCTTTCATTGTGTTAGAACATGCTCCTTTAGCTCGGAGGAGTGTGTTATTATGCACCTTCTGAAGCCTGCTTCTGCCTGTTTGTCAAACTCATTCTCCATCCAGTTTTGTTCCCTTGCTTTTGAGGAGTTGTGATCCTTTGGAGGAGAAGACTCATTCTGGTTTTTGGAATTTTCAGCCTTTTGTGCTGGTTTTTCCTCATCATGGATTTATCTACCTTTGGTCTTTGATGTTGGTGACCTTCAGATTGGGTTTCCATGTGGACACCCTTTTTGTTGATGTTTATGCTACTCCTTTCTGTTTGTTAGTTTTCCTTCTGGCAGTCAGGCCCCTCTATTGCAGATCTGCTGGAGTTTGCTGGAGGTCCACTCCAGACCCTGTTGCCTGGGTATCACCAGTGGAGGCTGCAGAACAGCAAAGATTGCTGCCTGCTCTTTCCTCTGGAAGCTTCATCCCAGAAGGGGACCCACCAGATGCCAGCTGGAGCTGTCTTATATGAGGTGTCTGTTGACACCTCCTGGGAGGTGTATCCCAGTTAGGAGGCACAGGGGTCAGGGATCCACTTGAGGAGGCTGTCTGTCCCTTAGCAAAGCTTGAGCTCTGTGTTGGGAGATCCACTGCTCTCTTCAGAGCTGGCAGGCAGGGATGTTTAAGTCTGCTGAAGCTGCGCCCACAGCTGCCGCATCCCTCAGGAGCTCTGTCCCAGGGAGATAGAGACTATCTAAAAGCCCCTGACTGGGGTTGCTTTCTTTCTTTCAGAGATACCCTACACAGAGAAGAGGAATCTTTTTTTTTTTGTTTTCTGTTTTTTGTTATTATGGTACTTTAAGTTCTAGGGTATATGTGCACAAAGTGCAGTTTGTTACATATGTATACATGTACCATGTTGGTGTGCAGCACCCCTTAACTCGTCATTTACATTAGGTATATCTCCAAATTCTATCCCTCCCCGCTCCCCCAGCCCCACAACAGGCCTCAGTGTGTGATGTTCCCCACTGTGTGTCCAAGTGTTCTCATTGTTCAATTCCCACCTATGAGTGAGAACATGCGGTGTTTGGGTTTTTGTTCTTGTGATATTTTGCTGAGAATGATGGTTTCCAGCTTCATCCATGTCCCCACAAAGGACATGAACTCATCCTTTTTTAGGGCTTCATAGTATTCCATGGTGTATATGTGCCTCATTTTCTTAATCCAGTCTATCATTGATGGACATTTGGGTTGGTTCCAAGTCTTTGCTATTTTGAATAGTGCCACAATAAACATACATGTGCATGTGTCTTTATAGCAGCATGATTTATTGCTCTTTGGGTATATACCCAGTAATGGGATGGCTGGGTCAAATGGTATTCTAGTTCTAGATCCTTGAGGAATCGCCACACTGTCTTTCACAATAATTGAACTAGTTTACAGTCCCACCAACAGTGTAAAAGTGTTCCTATTTCTCCACATCCTCTCCAGCATGTGGTGTTTCCTGACTTTTTAATGATCGTCATTCTAACTGGTGTGAGATGGTATCTCATTGTGGTTTTGATTTGCATTTCTCTGATAACCAATGATGAAGAGTATTTTTTCATGTGTCTGTTGGCTGCATAAATGTCTTCTTTTGAGAAGTATCTGTTCATATCCTTTGCCCACTTTTTGATGGGATTTTTTTTTTCTTGTAAACTTCTTTGAGTTCTTTGTAGATTCTGGATATAAGCCCTTTGTCAGATGGGTAGATTGCAAAATTTTTCTCCCATTCTGTAGGTTGCCTGTTCATTCTGCTGGTAGTTTCTTTTGCTGTGCAGAAGATCTTTAGTTTAGTTAGATCCCTTTTGTCAGTTTTAGGCTTTTGTTTGCCGTTGCTTTTAGTGTTTTAGTCATGGATTACTTGCCCGTACCTATGTCCTGAATAGTAAAATTTCTTCAGGTTTTCTTCTAGGGTTTTTATGGTTTTAAGGTCTAACGTTTAGATTCTTTGTCCATCTTGAATTAATTTTGTATAAGAAGTATAAGGAAAGGATCAGTTTCAACTTTCTCATAAAGGCTAGCCAGGTTTTAAACATTTATTAAATAGGGGAATCGCACATTTCTTACATTTTTGTCAGGTTCGTAAAGATCAGATGGCTGTAGATGTGTGTATTATTTCTGAGGCTCTGTTCTGTTCCATTGGTCTATATCTCTGTTTGTTTTAATTACCATGCTGTTTCATTACGTAGCCTTGTAGTATCATTTGAAGTCAGGTAGTGTGCAGTGCCTCCAGCTTTGTTCTTTTGGCTTTAGGATTGTCTTGGCATGCAGGGCTCTTTTGGTTCCATATGTGAACTTTAAAGTAGTTTTCCAATTCTGTGAAGTGCTGGTAGCTTGATGGGGATGGCATTGAATCTATAAATTATCTTGGGCAGTGGGGCCATTTTCACGATATTGATTCTTCCTATCCATGAGCATGGAATGTTCTTCCATTTGTTTGTGTCCTCTTTTAGTTTGTTGAGCAGTGGTTTGTAGTTCACCTTGAAGAGGTCCTTCACATCCCTTGTAAGTTGGATTCCTAGGTATTTCTTGAGAGGCAGTCTGGCTACAGCAACTTTGTGGAGTTGCAGTGGGCTCCGCCAAGTTTGCACTTCCCAGCAGCTTTGTTTACACTGTGAGGGTAAAACTGCCTACTCAAGCCTTAGTAATGGTGGAAGCCCCTCCCCCCACCAAGCTGGAGCATCAGACTACTGTCCTGGCAGCGAGAATTTCAAGCCACTGGATCTTAGCTTGCTGGGCTCTGTGAGGGTGGGATCCACTGAGCTCGACCACTTGGCTCCATGGCTTCAGTCCCCATTCCAGGGGAGTGAATGGTTCTGTTTCACTGGCATTCCAGGTGCCACTGGGGTATGAAAAAAAAAACTCCTGTAGCTGGCTTGGTGTCTGCCCAGACAGCCGCCCAGTTTTGTGCTTGAAATCCAGGGCTCTGGTGGTGTAGGCACCCAAGGGAATCTCCTGTTCTGCAGGTTGTGAAGACTGTGGGAAAAGTATAGTGTCTGGTCCAGAATGCGCTGTTACATCACAGTCCCTCACAGCTTTCCTTGGCTGGGGGAGGGGGTTTCCCGACCCCTTGTGCTTCCCTGGTGAGGCAACGCCCCACCCTGCTTCTGCTCACCCTCCGTGGGCTGTACCCACTGTCTAACAAGTCCCAATGAGATGAGCTGGGTACCTCAGTTGGAAATGCAGAAATCACCCGCCTTCTGTATTGATCTGAGTCGGAGCTTCAGACTGGAGCTGTTCCTATTAGGCCACCTTGCTAGCCCTATAAACCTGCTTTTAGCATTGAATGCCTTATGAGTCATTTTGGTATAACACTTTTACAACTTAAAATTTGTTAAAATTTTAATCAATTATAGTAATGAACAATAAGCACTTTCACTGTTCTTACTGAAAAAAAACCAAAAGAAGTGATGAAATGATTTTGTTCAATTATATATCCAACCTAACAAAAATGCCCAGCACATATTTCATTAGTCCTAATGTATTTTTTTCTCATTTGACATCATTGAATTTGGATTGCTTCTTGTAATTGCCAGCATTTTTAGTTTAATTTATGGAATTATTTCCTTCCTAGAAGGATATATAATACTACTTTAGGGTATACATTGCAATCTAGGACTAGGTGAAACACAATATTCTTAATAAATAAAATAATTAAGCATAAACATTTCTAAGTATGATGAATAACTTGTGACAAACACACTGAAATTTTACTTGAAATAATAAGGTTTACATTAGTGACAACACAACTTTAACATGAAAACAAACTTTTTCATATTTTTTTTCTAGTAGGACATCTGCCTGTTATAGTCCTTGGAGAATAAATAAGATCACATTAAAATGTCAACAATTCTAAATCATGATTTAATTTACAGAGATATTAGTAATTATCTATGAGTATTTTCTTTCATTTAAGCTAAAATGATCTAATAACATAGTTTTATTTGTAAACTTTTAGTATATTAAAGGTATGCAAAGTATTGGTTGCTGTTAAGGACTAGCATAGTATCATTTTATAATAAATAGTAATTCAGGACACTCTTTTTTTAAAATCAAAATAATTATTTGTATCTTTTTGGAAAGATGCTTTTCTCTCATTTTTTTAAAGCATTTTGAACACTACACCTGACAGTCCAATAGCTCCTCTTAGACATGGCTATCTAAACACAAGCCCTCCAATGCAAATACTGATTTTTTTTTTTTTTTTTTTTTTGAGACAGAGTCTCATTCTGTCACCCAGGCTAGAATGCAGTGGCATGATCTCAGCCCAATGCAACCTCCTCCTCCGGGTTCAAGCGATTCTCCTGTCTTAAACTCCGGAGTAGCTGGGAGTACAGGCGTTGCACCACAACAGGCTAATTTTTGTATTTTTAGTAGAGAAGGGGTTATACCATGTTGGCCAGGCTGGTCTCAAACTCCTGACCTCAGGTGATCGGCCTGCCTTGGCCTCCGAAGGTGCTGGGATTACAGATGTGAGCCGCCGCGCTTGGCCCAATACTGATTATTTTTATTTCCTGACTAAATTCCAAAATGTCTTATTTTTGCTAGTGCAGACATTCTCCCATACTGGGGTAAATTATATTCTCCCATGGTTGCCTTCTCAATTAACTACTGAAAATGTTTAGTGTGTACTTTCTTTTTTTTTTTTTCTCAATTGAAAATATCTGTTTATAAAATTCTAAACTTACACTCATTGCAATTTTTTTTTTATTTATTTTGTTTATTTTTTATTATACTTTATGTTCCAGGGTACATGTGCACAATGTGCAGGTTCGTTGCATATGTATACATGTGCCATGTTGGTTTGCTGCACCCATCAACTCGTCATTTACATTAGGTATTCCTCCTAATTCTGTCCCTCCTCACTCCCTCCACCCCACAACAGGCCCCAGTGTGTGATGTTCCCCACTGTGTGTCCAAGTGTTCTCATTGTTCATTTCCCACCTATGAGTGAGAACATGCGGTGTTTGGTTTTCTGTTCTTGCGATAGTTTGCTGAGAATGATGGTTTCCAGCTTCATCCATGTCCCTACAAAGGACACAAACTCATCCTTTTTTATGGCTTCATAGTATTCCATGGTATATATGTGCCACATTTTCTTAATCCAGTCTGTCATTGATGGACATTTGGGTTGGTTCCAAGTCTTTGCTAATGTGAATAGTGCCACAGTAAACATACGTGTGCATGTGTCTTTATAGCAGCATGATTTATAATCCTTTGGGTATATACCCAGTAATGGGATGGCTGGGTCAAATGATATTTCTAGTTCTAGATCCTTGAGGAATCGCCACACTGTCTTCCACAATGGTTGAACTAGTTTACAGTCCCACCAACAGTGTAAAAGTGTTCCTGTTTCTCCACATCCTCTCCAGCACCTGTTGTTTCCTGACTTTTTAATGATTGTCATTCTAACTGGTGTGAGGTGGTATCTCATTGTGGTTTTGATTTGCATTTCTCTGATGACCAATGATGAAGAGTATTTTTTCATGTGTCTGTTGGCTGCATAAATGTCTTCTTTTGAGAAGTGTCTGTTCATATCGTTTGCTCACTTTTTGGTGGGGTTGTTTGTTTTTTTCTCATAAATTTGTTTTCTTTGTAGGTTCTGGATATTAGCCCTTTGTCAGCTGGGTAGATTGCAAAAATGTTATCCCATTCTGTAGGTTGCCTGTTCATTCTGATGGTGGTTTTTTTTGCTGTGCAGAAGCTCTTTAGTTTAGTTACATCCCATTTGTCAATTTTGGCTTTTGTTGCCATTGCTTTTGGTGTTTTAGACATGAAGTCCTTGCCCATGCCTATGTCCTGAATGGTATTGCCTAGGTTTTCTTCTAGGGTTTTTATGGTTTTAGGTCTCTAATCCATCTTGAATTAATTTTTGTATAAGGAGTAAGGAAGGGATCCAGTTTCAACTTTCTGCTACTTTCACATAGAGAGTTAAGTACTGATGCAGGTGTCTATCATGAGGACATATTTCCAAATCAATCCATATTTTACTAATGTTACATATTTTCATTAAGTAACATTATCTACCCATGGTGTTCAATATTATGAACACTAGGGAATTATAAAGAAGACAAAATCCTTGTCCTCAGAAATTTCACAGTGTATATTGGTGGGAACGTAAATTAGTGCAGCCATGGTAGACAACAGTGTGGAAGTTCCTCAAAAAATGAAAAATACCACTACTATATGATCCATCAATCCCATCACTGGATATATATCCAAAAGAAATGAATTCAGTATGTCAAAGAGATATCTGCACTCTCATGTTTATTACAGCACTATTCACAATAGTTCATTCACTATTCACAACAACCAAGATATTGAATCAACCTAAGTATCCACCAACAGATAAATGGATTTTTAAAAATGTGATGTGGTATATATATACAATAGAATACTATTCAGCCATAGAAAGAAGGAAATCCTGTCATTTGTGACAACATTGATGAATCTAGAGAACAGTATGTTAAGTGAAATAAACCAAGCATAGAAGGACATATACCACATGATCTCATTCATATGTGGAATTAAAAAAGTGGATCTCATAGAAGTAGAGTATGTGGTTACCAGAGACTGGAGGGGAGTGGTGGGAGTGGGGCAGGGGGTTGGGGATGGGAAGAGGTTGGTCAGTGGGTACAAGGTTACAGTTACACAGGAGGAATAAGTTGAGATGTTGCATATGCCAATTACCCTGATTTGATCACTACACAACATTTATATATATATATATATATCTCAAAATATCATACTATGCCCCATAAATTTATACACTTATTATGTAGCAATTAGATAAAAAATAAAATTTTAAAATTTCACAATGCACTGGGAGAGAAAAATGAACAGAAAATTACAGCTAAGGGAAATGCTGTTAACAGAAGAATGCAAAAGAGAGCTTCAGAGGGTGTTGAGAAATTGTGCTTTAAAGAATGATATAATTCAGCCTGAAATGGAAAATGGTATTTGAGAATTTACTCTGCACCAAGCCCTATCCCATCCATGAATTACCACAAGTTGGTGGCCTTAAAAAACACACAATTTATTATTTTGCATTTCTCGAAGTCAGAAATCCAAAATCAGATTCACTGGCTAAAATCAGGGTATTGGCAAAACTGATATCTTCCAAAGTTTTCAGGCAAGAATCTGTTTCCTCCACTTTTCCAGCCTCTAAAGATGGCCTTCGTTCCTTGGCTCATGGCCTTTCTCTGTCTTTGAAGTCAGCAGTATAGTATCTTCAGATTTCCCTCTGACTCTCTTACCTCTTTTTCCTCCTCCCATCTCTTTCTCTGTGTTTCTTGCCTCCTTTTCATATGTACCCTTGTGATTACACTGAGCCTACTTGGATAATTAATGATAATCTTCATATTTCAGGATTATTAATACATCTGTAAAGTCTTTTTTGCTAAACGTGGTAACATATTCACAGATTTAGTGGATTACCACGTGGACATCTTTGGAGAAGCCATTATCCAACCAACCACAGCTCCATAATGAATTAAGGGATGAAGAAGGAAAAATGGGTTTTAAGAGATTCTCTGGACTGAATTGTGTCCCCCCAGAATTCATATTTTGAAGCTCTAACTTACAGTGTGACTATATTTGGAGATAGGATTTTGAGGGAGTAATTAAAGTTAACTGAGATCATAAGGGTGGCATCCTAATCTGATGATAGGATTGTTAGCCTCATAGAAGAGGAAGAGAGAGATCCCTCTCTCTCCACACTCATGCACCTAGGAAAGGCCATGTGAGGACACAGTGAGAAGGCAACTGCCTACCAGCCAGGAAGACAGCTCTTATCAGGAGCCAAACCGGCCAGCACCTCAATCTTGCATTTCCCAATCTTCAGAACCTTGAGAAAATAAATGTTTGTTGTTTAAACCAACCAGCCTGTGGTATTTTGTTATGGCAACCTGAGCAGACTAATGCAGCAGATGACTGTGAGATGGTTCTTACAAGACTTCCAGGATTCAAGGAAGAAGTCTGAGCTACAAATGTAGATTTGGGCTATCAGCCTAAAGACAAAAGTTGGTGGTGATGAAAGACATTAACCTGAGATAGTATGTAGATTGAAAACAGGATATAGCTGAGAACAGAAGCATACATTACTAATAACACTACTATCCAATTCTCCAAATGTGCTCAGTAGCCTGATTGTGGGAGGAATGACTAGCAGATGGTGGAATTTGTTTTAGGTTTCAATTGCAGGGTGTGTGTGGCCAAAGGGCAAGTGAAAGTGGGTGGTAGCAATAATGTAAGCTACCAGAGACAGTGCTGGGTGTTTTATGTGCCTTTACTTCCTATCATTCTGTTAAACAGATAATCATATTTTATAGATAAAGGAAACAGAGATTCAAAGACATTGAGTAAGTTTCCCAGGGTCACAAAAAATTATTTTATTACATGTGATTTCCAACAGGATTCTTCTGATGGAAATGAAAAATCAATTTGATAGTGCATTAAGCAGAGCTGGTTTTGAAATGCAAATATTTTTTACTATAAAGTGAAGCTCTTTCAATGTACCTCAAGGGAAGAAACCAGGTGATATGAGAGACCATCTGGTAGAGACTGATACATCATATCACAAAGGCATTCTAGGGGGAGAGGTATCAGTGAGTTTGAAGTTGAAATTCTATGAATAACAGTATTCAATAAGTGAGTAATGTACTGGACTTCATGATTTCAGGTGAAGAGAAAAATTTAATCTCCTTGAGGACAGTGCTGTATTTAGAGGCACGCTTTAGTGGAAAAGTATAAAAACTTGCTCAAAAAGGAAAATAAGCTATCTGATGTTTGAAATATGTGTGGTTTGAAAAAAAATGATGTTTTTTCTTAACTTACCCACTGAAGAAATCCTTAACCACTGTATGATAAGAAAATTAAAAACAAACAAAAAACAAACAAACAAAAAAAACACCTTATTCTCAGGTCTTAAAGAAATTCTGCTTCCTGGCCTAGATCTTATGGACCTAGAAATGAAGGATATTCAGAGTGGCATATTTAACATGTTCTCTATGGTATCAGAATAATTTTAAAGACTTAGTGATTATGTAGAACTTTTCTAAGACTCACGTAGCTTTGCAAACAGATTTACACGTTAATCTGTATCTCTCAAGAACTAGATAGGTGGTAGGTATTTAACCAACTCACAATGATACTAAAGCAAGAAAAGTAAAGCGACTTCCTCTAATGCCCCAAAACAGTTGGAGGTGACACCAGAAATAGAAGCCCTACCTTCTAAGATCGTGTCCTGACAAATGTGTTAGTCTACTCCTCCCACTAACAAGCCTTGTTAAGCATGAGAAATCTTGCATAATGTTGAACCTTTCTGTGAAGTTGAATCAGAAGCATTAGAATATCAATTCAGCTGATGTTTGAAACTTGTAAGTTTTCTTTAAAATGTTCACTTTCATATTTAGAAGGTATGCTATATATCAGGAAGAAATCAGACAGAATTCATCACGAGAATACTGGCATTTCGTCTTGAATGACAAGCACTGAGTACAGTTGGATGGGTGACTATCCAGATAGCATTAATAATGGGGTTTGCTTTAAGACTTCAAGAGACTAATACACATCCGTCTAGAACTGAATTAAAGATCTAATGTTGTATGTTTTTTTCTCTATGTCTCTTCTTTTATAACTCCTTTATATGCCATTTTAAAATATTTTTTCTATTGCCTTTACACAATAGGAAAATGGATTTTGTGCAGTTAAATAAAAAAGATGAAGCTGAAGACAGGAATGCAAACGATGCTATGCAAATTTTAAAAATGTTAACATATTGGAAAATTTCTTGACTTCTATATCTATCCTAAAATATCCCAGCTTTGGGTCTAGGGTTGTTTTCCCCCGTCATTCATTTATTTCATTCATGCAACAAATATTGAAAAGATGTTTATTATGTACTAGGTGCTATGGAAACAACAGAAAATAGAGACAATTAAGGCAGAACAAACCATGTCTTCATGGTTAGATGGTCTTCATGGTTAGTCATTTCTTCATGACTTAGATTATAGTAGACATGATGGGGTCGGGGAAAGTGTTGAAATGTGAAGACAGCTAATAAATAAATAGACAAATTCAAAATGATAATTTCAAATAGCCAAAAAGTACTGTGCGGTAAGTATATTAATACTCTCAAGCCAACGTCCACTAGGAACACACTACAGTTGAACAAATTGGGTTTATCACTTATTGAAGCAGGAGAAAATACACACCAGGAAGAACTATGGTGTGTGTCAGTAAGAGGGTGTTAGAAAGAACCAAGTATAGAATTTGGGCTTTTGATGGGTGATTTGGGAGAGGGACTAAGGAAGCAGGGGTTTGCTCTAGATTGAATGCTATCAGAAAGGAAAGGCAATTCTGTGTTTAGATGTCTGTTTTGTTTTTCTTTTTCGTAAATGTTATTTTTAATTGACAATAATAGTGTATATTAATGGGATACAGTGTGATGTTGTAATAGATGTTCATATTGTAGAATAATTAAATCAAACTAATTTAAAAATTTGTTACTTCACATACTTATTTTTATGGTGAAAACATTTAAAATCTACTCTTTCAGCAATTTAAAAATATACAATCATTATTATTTATTACAGTTACCATTCTGGGCAGTAAGATCATTAAAGCTTATTTCTACTGTCTAACTGAAACTTTACATACTTTGATCAACATCTTCCCTTTCCCCATCCCCCCACCCCCCCACCCCCAGAATCTGGTAACCATAATTCTCCTCTCTTCTTCTGTTAGTTCAGTATTTTTAAATTCCACATCAGAGATCATGTGCTATTTGTCTTACTGTTTCTGGCTTATTTCACTTTGCATAATGTCCTCCACTCCATCCCTGTTGCACAAGTAACAGAATTTCCTTTTTCTTAAGGAGAATAGTACTCCAGTGTGTGTATATCCACCATGTTTTATTGATCCATTCATCCAATAATAGACATGTAGGTTGCTTCCATATCTTGGCTATTGAGAATAATGCTACAGTGAACAATGGAGTGCAGATAGCTCATCAGCATATTGATGTCTGTTTCTTTGGGTGTATATACCCAGAAGTGGGATTGATGGATCATATAGTAATTCTGTTTCCATATCATTTTCCATAATTGCTGTATTCATGTACATTCCTGCCAACAGTGCACAAGGTTTTCCTTTTCTCCACACTCTCATGAACATGTATTATCTTTTGTGTTTTTGACAATGCCCATTATATCAGGTAACACCTCCTTGTGGTTTTAAATTGCATATTCCTGATAATTAGTTATAATGAGCATTTTTTATTCATATCTGCTGCGATTTGTATGTCTTCTTTTGAGAAGTGTCTATTGTAAATTGTGCTGTAATAAACATGGCAATTCAGGTATCTTTAGACGTATTGATTTTTTTTTTTTTCCTTTGGATAAATATCCAGTAGTGTGATTGCTGGATCCTATGGTAGTTCTTCTGTTTGTTTGGCTTTTTTTTTTTTTTTTTTTTTTTTTTGAGAGATCCTCCATACTGTTTTCCACAGTGGCTATGCTAATTTATATTCCCATCAACAGTGTATAAATGTAACCATTTTTCTGCATCATCACCAGCACCTATTGTTTGTTGTATTTATAATAAAAACCATTCTAACAGAAGTAAGATGGTATCTCTTCAGGGGTTCTGATTTGCATTTTCCTGATAATTAGTGACATTGAGAATTTTTCTGATAGTTTTTGGCCATTTGTATGTCTTCTTTGTAAAATGTATATGCATATCCTTTGCCCACTTTTTAATGAAATTATTTGTTGTTTTGTTTGTTTTGTTTTATTTTTTGGGGGTTGAGTTCCTTGTATGTTCTGGCTATAGGTCCCACGTCAAGTAAATAATTTTCAGATATTTTCTCCCAGTCAACAGGCTTTCTCTTCACTCTGTTGATTGTTTCCTTTGCTGTGCAGAGCTTTTTATTTTAAATAGTACCACTTGTCTACTTTTCTTTTTGATTCCTATGCTTTTAAGTACTAAGCCCTACAAACTTTGCATAGACCAGGATCCTGAAGTGTGTTCCTATGTTTTCTTCTATTAGTTTTATAGCTTTGGGTCCTGCATTTAAATCTTTAATATCTCTAGAGTTGACTTTTGTATATGGTGAGAGATAGGGGTCCAGTTTCTTTCTTCTGCATATGCATACCCAATTTTTACAGCCTCGTTTATTGAAGAGGGTATCTTTCCCCTAATGTATGTTATTGGGACATCTGTCAAAACCCCGTCAGCTATAAATATGTGGATGTATTTCTATATTCTCTATTGTGTTCCATTGGTCTGTTTTTATAGCAGTACTATACTGTTTGGCTTAAAGAAGTCAGGTAGTGTGATGCCTTCAGCTTTATTCTTTTGCTCAGGATTGCTTTGGCTATTTGAGTTCTTCTTTAATTCCATACAAACTGTAAAATTGTTTTTTCTGTTTCTGTGACAAATGACATTAGTATTTTGATAGTAATTGCATTGAATCTGTAGTGCTTTGGGTAATATGGTCATTTTAACAATATTAATCATTACAGTCCATGAGCATGGGATGTCTTTTCATTTGTTTTTGTCTTCCTAAATTTCATTCATCAGTGTTTGATGATTTTCCTCATAGAGATCTTTTATCTCCTTGGTTAAATTTATACCTAGATATTTTATTTTATACTTTTTAGCTTTTGAAATTACATTTCCTTGTTGATTTTTTTCAGGTAGTTTATTATTGCTATATAGAAACACTGCTGATTTTTGTATATTGATTTTGTATCCTGTAATTTTATTATTTTATTTATCTGATCTAAGAGTTTTTTGATGAAATCTTGGTTGGGGTATTTTTGGATATAAGATTATATCATATGCAAAAAGAGATGATTTCCTTTTTTCCAGTTTGGATGCATTTTTTTTTTTTTTTTTTTTGAGACAGAGTCTTGCTCTGTTGCCCAGGCTGGAGTGCCCTGGTATGATCTCAGCTCACTGCAAGCTCCGCCCCCCGGTTCACACCATTCTCCTGCCTCAGCCTCCCAAGTAGCTGGGACTACAGGCACCAGCCACCACGCCTGGATAATTTTGTGTATTCTTAGTAGAGACGGGGTTTCACCGTGTTAGCTACGATGGTCTCGATCTCCTAACCTCGTGATCCATCCGCCTCGGCCTCCCAAAGTGCTGGGATTATGGGCGTGAGCTAGCGTGCCCAGCTGAATGCATTTTATTTCTTTCTCTGTCCTGATTACTCTGGCTAAGACTTCTATCACTATGTAGAATTATTCCAGTTCATAGAGAAAAAACTTTAAACTTTTCCCCATTCAGTATAATCTTAGATGTAAGTTTCTCACATATGGCCTTTATTATGATGAGATGGTGTCTTCTGAGACTAGTTTGCTGAGAGTTTTTGACCGTAAAGCATTATTCAATCTCATCAAATGCTTCTTCTATGTCTATTGAGATGATCATACAGTTTTTGTCCTTACTTCTGTTTATGTGATATATAATGTTTACTAATGTCTGTACATTGAACCATTCTTATATCCCTGAGCTAAATCCCATGTGATCAAGGTGATGTGCTGTTGAATTCCTAGTATTTTATGGATAATTTTTTGCATCTATGTTCGTCACGAATATTGGCCTGTGGCTTTCTGTTTTTATTGCAACCTTATCTGGTTTTGGTATCAGGGTAATGCTGGCCCTGTAGAATGAATTAGGGATGATTTCCTCCTCTTCAATTTTTTGTAATGGTATGGGGAGCATTGGTTTTAGTTCTTTGTAAATGTAGTAGAATTTGAAAGTAAAATAATCTGGTCCTGGGCATTTCTTTGTTGGGAGGCTTTTTATTACTGACTCAATCTCATTCCACATCACTTGGCTGTTCAAGTTTTCTATTTCTTTCTGATTCAGTCTTTCTAGGTTGTATGTATCCACCAAAGTAGCCATTCCTCTAGCTTTCCCAACTTGTTAATGTATAGCTCTTCATTACCGTCTCTGATGATTAGTCTCTTTCATATTTCTGCAATATCCATTGTATTGTCTCCTTTTTCACTTCTTCTTTCGTTTATTTGGGTCTTCTCTCTCTCTTTTTTTTGTGGTTAGGCTAGCTAGCAGTTTATTGATTTTGTTTACATTTGTTAAAAAAAAACTTTTCCTGTCTTGTATCCTTTGTATTTGTAGTCTCTTTTTAATTTAGCCCTGCTCTGATCTTTATTGCATTTTACTTTCTACTGATTTTTGCTATGCTATTGCTTTTCAAGTTCCATGAGGTGTATTGTTAGATTATTTGAAATATTCCTATTTCTTGATGTAGGCATTTATTGCTATAAACCCTTCTTATCAAAATTTTGCCGTGTCTCATAGGTTTTATCATGTCGTATTTTCACTTTCAATTGTTTCAATAATTTTTTTTGATCTTCTGCTTAATTTCTCCCTTGACCCAATTGCCATTCTTTTTCCAGTTTCAAAAGTTGTTATTATTGATTTTCAGTTTTATTCCTTTGTGATCTGATAAAATACTTGAAAAGATATCAATTCGGTTCAAAATCTGTTGAGCATTGTTTTGTGTCCTAACGTGATATCCTGGATAACTGTCCATATGTTCATGAGAAAAATATGTATTGTGTAGCTGTTGGATGAAATGTTCTATAAATATGTGTTAGGTCCATTTGGTCTAAAGTGCTATTTCAATTCAATGTTTCTTTGTTAATTTTCTGTCTAAGTGATCTAATGCTCAAGCGGTATGTTGAAGTTGCCAATTATTATTGAATTGGAGTCAATCTCTTCAAATCTAATAATATTTGCTTCATGTATCAGAGTGTTACAGTGTTGGATGCATACATGTATATAATTGTTATATCTTCTTGCTGTACTGATCCATGTATCGTTATAAAATGACTTTCTTTTCTCTTTTTACTGTTCTTGACTTAAATTCTATTTTATCTAAGGGCAAATGCTCCTGCTCACTTTTGGTTTCCATTTGCATAGAATATATTTTTCTATCCGTCTACTTTCAGGCTATATGTGTCTTTACAGATGAGATAGGCTTCTTGTGGGTAGCTTATAGTTGGGTCATGTTTTTTTATCCATTAAGGCAGTCTGTATCATTTAAGTGGAAAGTTTAATTTGTTTACATTCAAAGTTATTATTGAAGTATGAGAGTTTATTCTTGTCACTTTATTCACTGATTCCTGGTTGTTTTGTATATCATTTGCTCTTTTCTTACTCTTGTTATTTAGCATTATGATTTGGTGGTTTTCTGTAGTGGTAATAATTGAGACCTTTCTCTTCTATCAGTGGGTTTTATACATTCATGTGTTTTTCTGATGGTAGATATCATCCTTTTGTTTCCACGTGTTAGACCTTCCTTAAGTGTTGCTTCTAGGGCCAGTGTAATAGTAATTTATTCCCTCTGCTTTTCTTTCTTTGAGAAAACAATGTATTTCTCCTTAATTTATGAAGGATAACTTTACTAGGTATAGTATCTTTGGCTGCTAGTTTTTTGTTTCAGAATTTTGAATATATCATCCTATTCTATTCTGGCCTGTAAGGCTTCTGCTGGAAATCTGCTGTTAGTATGATGGGATTTCCCTTCTAAGTGACTAGACACTTTTCTCTTGCTGTTTTCAGAATTTCTTCTTTGCTTTGACTTTTGACAGTTTTACTATAATGTGCCTTGGAGAAGACCCTTTTCATTACATCAATTTGGGGATCTATAAGACTCCCATGTCTGGATGTCTAAAATCTCTTGCTAAACTTGTGGAAGTTAGGTTATTATTTCTTTGCATAGTTTTCTCTCCCTTCAGTATTGTCTTCACCTTCTGAAACTTTAAAAATTTGAATATTTGGTCACTGTATGGTGTCCCATGTGTCACATAGACTTTGTTTATTCTTTTTTATTATTTTATCTTTATTTTTGTCAGACTGGTTTTTGTCAAAAGACCTATATTCAAGTTCTAAAATTCTTCTTGATCTAGTCTATTCTTGAACCTTTTGACTGTATCTTTTTATTTCATTCAATGATTTTTTTTAGTTCCAGGATTTCTGCTTGGTTCTTTTTATCTTTTTATAATATCTACCTCTTCGATAAATTTCTTTTTCATATCCTGAATTGGTTTTCTGATTTCTTTGTATTACTTATCTGTGTTCTATTGTTTGTGTGTGTGTGTGTGTGTGTGTGTGAGAGCAACATGGTTGTTTATTTCACCTGGGTGCAGGCGGGCTGAGTCCAAAAAGAGAGTCAGCATGGGGGGTGGGATTATCATTAGTTCTTATAGGTTTGGGGATAGGCGGTGGAGTTAAGAGCAGTGTTTTGGGGGCAGTGGGTGGATCTCACAAAGTACATTCTCAAGGGTGGGGAGAATTACAAAGAAACTTCTCAAGGGTGGGGGAGATTACAAAGTACATTGATCAGTTAGGGTGGGGTAGAAACAAATCACAATGGTGGAATGTCATCAGTTAAGCTGTTTTCACTTCTGTGGATCTTCAGTTGCTTCAGGCCATCTGGATGTATATGTGCAGGTCTCTGGGGATATGATGGCTTAGCTTGGGCTCAGAGGCCTGACACCAATTTAAAATTGGTGAGATGTTCCTTGGGCTGGTTGATCTGAGGACCAGAGGTCATAGGTGGATCTTTCTCATGGAGCAAAGAGCAGGAGGACAGGGAATTGATCTCCCAAGGGAGGTCCCCTGATCTGAGTCACGGCACCAAAATGTCATTCGCATCTGTGTGAAGAGACCACCAAACAGGCTTTGTGTGAGCAACATGGCTGTTTATTTCACCTGGGTGCAGGCAGGCTGAGTCCGAAAAGAGAGTCAGCCCTGTGTCTATTGTGTCTCATTGAGCTTCTTGAATATCATTATTTTTCTCTGATTTTACAAATTTCTTTTTTGTTGGAATTCATTGCTAGAGAATTATTGTGTTCCTTTGGAGGTGTCATATTTCTTTGCTTTTTCGTGTTTCTTTGTCTTTTACATTTATATCTGTGCATCTTGTATAAAAGCCGCTTGTATTAGTTCATTATCATGCTGCTAATAAAGACATACCTGAGACTGGGCAATTTATAAAGGAAAGTGGTTTAATTGACTCACAGTTCAGCATGACTGGGGAGGCCTCAGGGAACTTACAATTATGGTGGAAGAGGAAGTAAATATATCCTTCTTCGCAAGGCAGCAGGACAGAGAATAATGAGAACTAAGCCAAAAGGTAAACCTCTTATAAAACCATCAGATCTCATGAGAACTTACTCACTATCATGAGAACAGCATGGGGGAAACCGCCCCCATTATTCAATTACCTCCCACTGGGTCCCTCCCACGACACATGGGGATTATGGGAACTAAAATTCAAAATGAGATTTCAGTGGAGACAGAGCCAAACCAACATTCAGGCTTCTAGATGGCAAGCTCTGGCCCTGTGATGGCAGAGTTAGGTTGGGTAGGCTTATACTCATGTTCCCCCATGGGTCATGACAGTGCACCCAACTTCAGAGGGTTGGGTGATGCGAGTTTAGGTCTCATGCCACTGGATACAAGGGGTTGAAAGCTGAAATGGTCAATATGATCCGAGAAAGTGTAGGATACATAGTGACTACCAAACTGTCTTCTGGGGAGCCTCTTTTTAAAATAAAAAAAAAAAAAAAAGACAAAGTTTTGCTCTGTCTCCTGGTCTGGAATGCAGTGACATGATCATAGCTCACTGCAGCCTCAAACTCCTGGGCTCAAGCAATCCTCCCACCTCAGCCTTCTGAGTAGCTGAGGCTACATGTACCACTACACCCAGATATTTTTTTGTTTTTAAGATGGTCTTACTATGTTGCTCAAGCTGGTCTGAACATCCTTGCCTCAAGTGATCCTCCTGCATCAGCCTCTCAATTAACTAGGATTACAGGCAGGAG
Source organism: Papio anubis (assembly GCF_008728515.1). Classification (NCBI taxonomy): domain Eukaryota; kingdom Metazoa; phylum Chordata; class Mammalia; order Primates; family Cercopithecidae; genus Papio; species Papio anubis. The sequence goes on from NC_044977.1 coordinate 17,656,393, forward strand.
CCACCATGCCTAGCTGGGAAGTGTTAATTGTTGCTCCAAGATCAAACGTTTTTGTAGTGGAAAGGATGCTGAATTTTGTCAAATGTTTTTTCTGTATCTATTGAGATGATGATGGTTTCTGTTTCTTTATTCAGTTAATATGGTGTGTCACATTTATTCATTTTGGTAAGTTGAACCATCTTTTCATCCCAGGGAGAAATTCCACTTGACCATGGTGACTGACTATTTTTGTGAGCTGTTGAATCTCATTTGCTAGTATTTTGTTGAGTGTTTTTGCATCTACCCTCATCAAGGATATTGGTTTGTAGTTTTGTTTTCTTATATTGTTATTGCCTGACTTCAGTATCAGGGTAATGCTGGCCTTGGGTGAGATTTTTAAAAACATTGGTATTTATTTCTTATTTAAATATTAGATCAAATTCTGCTGTGAAGTAATGAAGTCTGGGCTTTTCTTTGATGGGAGATTTTTTAGTATTGATTCAGTTTTATTCTTTGTCTGTTCAAATTTTCTTTTATTTTTCTTAACTTTGTCCTGGTAGAGTCCATGTTTCTAGGAATTTGTCAATTTCTTCTAAATTATCCAATTTATGAGCATAAAGTTGTTCATAGTATTCACTTATGATCCTTTGTGTTTCTGTGGTATCTGTTGGAATATCTCCTCTTTCATTTGTGATTTATTTGAGTCTTATCTATTTCCTTAGTTGGTCTGGTCTGGCAAAGGGTTTGTAAATTTTCCTTATCTTTTCAAAAGAAAACGTATTTAGTTGATCTTTTCTATTCTTTCTAATCTCTATTTTATTTACTTCTATTCTGATCTGTATTATTTCCTTCCTTCTGCTAACTTCATGCTTCGTTTGTTCTTCCTTTTCTAGTTTCTTGAGATAACATTAAGTTGCTTACTTAAGAACTTTTCTCTTTTGTAATGCAGGCATTTATTGCTATAAACTTGCCTCTTAGAACTGCCTTTGGTGCATCCCATAAGTTTAGTATATTATATTTTCATTTTCATTTTTACTTGTCCGAGGATATTTTTAACTTTCATTTTTAATTTCTTCCTTGATCCATTGGTTGTACAGGAGTGTAATGTTTAATCTCCATATATTTGTGAATTTTCCAGAAATTCTCCTTTATTAATTTCTATTTTAATTCCATATGGTCAGAAAAAATACTTGATATGATTTCAGCCTTCTTAAATTTATTAAGACTTATTTTGTGGCCTATCATCTATCCTGCAGAATGTTCTGTGTGCACTTAAGAAAAATCAGTATAATGGTGCTGTTGGATGAAACATTCTGTATATAACTGTTAGGTCCATTTGGGGTAAAGGGTTGTTGAAGTCTGTTCTTTCTCTACTGATTTCTTGTCTGAATGAACTATCCATTGTTGAAAGTGCAGTATTTAAGTCCCATATCATTACTGTATTATAGGCTATCTCTTCAGATTTATTAATGTTTGTTTTATATAAGGTGCTCCAATGTTAGATGCATATATATTTTAAATGCTTATCTTTTTAATGAACTGACCTCTTTGTTACTACATAATGACCTGCTTTTGCTCTTTTTCCCAATTTTGACGAAAAGGAGGTCATTCTAATATAACAATTATATAAGCATAATCACTCCTACTATGTATTGATCTAAACTAATACAAGCATAATCATTCCCGTGCTCTATTGGTTACCATCTGCTTCTCATTCCATAGCTTTGCTATTAGTCTGTGTGTGTCCCTAAAGCTAAAATAAGACTTTTGGAGGCAAAATATTGGTGGATCTTGTTTTTAAATCTATGTATACACTCCTTTAACTGTAGAATATAATCTCTTTACATTTAAAATTATTGTGGATAGATATGGGCTTACTATAGGCATTTTGTTAATTTTTTACTGTTTTGTAGTTATTTTGTGTCTTTCTTCTGATCTTACAGTCTTTCTTTGTGATTTGTATATTTTTGTAGTAATATGCTTTGATTCCTTTCTCTTCATATTTTGTGTATCTGCCAGAGATTTTTCCTTATAGTTATCATGAGGCTTACATAAAACATCTTAAAGTATTCTAATTTAAGCTGAAAGTACTTTAACTACAATTGCATACAAAGACTCTATGCTTATATTTCTACTCCCTCACACATTTTATGCTATTGATGCAATACTTTATAACTTTATATCTATTTATATTGTGTACGCTAACCTGTCATTTATAGCTATAATTGTTTAAATACATTTGTCTTTTAACTATTATATTAATGAGTGATTTACATAACACCTTTACAGTTTTGGTATATTCTCAATTTGAGTATATATTTACCTTTACTAGTAAGCTATATACTTTCATATGTTTTTATATTTTACTTATTTTCCTTTTATTTCAACTCAAAGAATTCCCTTAAGCATTTCTTGTAAGGCCAGTCCCATGATGATGGATTTCCTCAGCTTTTGTTTGTCTTAGAATGTCTTAATCTCATTTTTCATTTCTGAAGGACTGTGTTGCTGGGTGTAGTATGTTTTGTTAAAATTTTTTAGTGCTTTCAAAATGTCATGCCACTCCCTCCTGCTTGCAAGTTTTCTGTTGAGAAGTCATGTATAGTCCTATGGGAGATCCTTTTTATGTGATAAGTGTCTTCTCTTTTGCTGCCGTAAAGCTTCTTTGTTTTTGACTTTAATCATTTGGTTATAATGTTAAAGTCAGAAACAAAGAAGCTTTAAGGCAGCAAGAATATTGAGTTTATCTCTATTGAGTTTATCTTTCTTGGGGTCCTTTGAGGTTCCTGAATCTGTATGTTCATATCCCTTCTGAGATTTGGGATTTTTCAAACAGTATTTCTTTAAATAAGCTTTCTATCTTTTTGTCTCTTTTCTCCTTTGGATAGTCTCATAAATTTTATATTTGTACGTTTGATGGTGTCTCATATGTCCCTACACTTTCTTCACTCATTTTTTGTCTTTTTTAAATTCCTCTAATTAGCTAATTTCAACTAATCTTTCTTCAAATTCACAATTTCTAATTTTTTGCATGATTGCATCAGCTATTCAAACTGTTGAGTTTTTCAGTTCTGCCATTGTATCCTTCAGCACTAGGATTTCTGTTTGGTTCTTTTCTGCAGTTTCTATTTTTTATCAAACTTCTATTTCACTCGTGCATTGTTTTCCTTATTTCTTTTAGATGTCTGTCTGTATTTATTGAATTTCTTTGAGTTTCTTTAAGATGAGCATTTTGAATCCTTTTTCCAGTAATTTGTACATCTCTATTTTGATGGGGTTGGTTAGTAAAACTTTAGTTATTTTGATGGTGTCATGTTTGCTTCATTCTTTGTTATTCATGTAGGTTTGCATTTCTGTCTGCATTTGAAGGAGCTAACTCCTCTTTCACTCTTAATAGAACAGATTTGACGAATTAAAATTTTCTCCTAATAAGTCTGCAGGCTGATGAGATTACCTCTGGGCTCATGATTGAGTGGCATCGGATGCAGGTCTTGTGCCTGATACTGGGTCTACAGTGGAAACTGCAGTTGGCAGGGTTGTTACCAGAGTCTCTAGTTGGTGTGGGTCCCATCTGGTTTCTCGGCAGACTGGACTGTCTCCAGGATCTTGATCTTTGGGTCTGGCTCCCAGATGATGAAGGTCTGCTTCCGGATTCACAGATTGCAGGTCTTTTACCATGTGCAATGATAAATATGGCTTCCACTGGGTCTCTGGGAGGACTCCTGTTGGATAACCTAAATTAGTACCTGACCTGGCCATACTGTACAAGTTGGCTGAGATGGGCTTAAGTTGAGACACAAGATTGTTTCAGGATATAAAACCAAAGCTGGCATCTTTAGCCCTATCTCTGGGGTCATGAACAGGTATGTGTACAGTGGTTTCCTGGGTGAGCAAGCCTGCTTTCAGACTGCAGTTCAAAAAGGTGGGGGCCAATTTATAGGGCCATGTAAAGATCCACAATGGGGCAGAGGTGAGGGATTCAGCCTGAATGGGCACTGTGGGACATGCCTTCTTGTGAGTGCCCAAGCAGGCCAAGCTTCTCTCAGTCTGAAGACAAAAGGGGTCTGGACCTAAATCCAGTGCCATTTGAGGATCCACTGTGGAACAGGGGTTGGCAAAGCCTGTCAGGCATGTCTCCTGGTGGGATTCCAGCTGGACAGAATTGCTTCAAGACCATAGCTGGGAGGGACTGAAACTAATCTTCAGGACTATTTTTAAATCTGCTATGGAACTGATGTTGGCAAGCCTGACCGAGTGGCAGTAGGGGGTGAGAACCCCAGCAGATCCCTGTGTGGTCAGGATTGCTCATAGACTGCATCTGAGAGGGGCTAGAGCTGAGATTCAGGGACCGGTTCGGGTCCCCTATGGGATGAAGGCCAGTAAGCCTGTCCAAGAGCATCTCTAGCAGTTCCTTGAATGTTGGAATAACTTCAGGGCTGTGACAGGTCTGGTGCCTAGAAAGGGTCCCTTCAGGATCTGTTATGGGATGGAGGTTGTCAAGACCATTAGCACTGATGGGCTAGTCACCCTGTGCCATTGAGATTGTTTCCAAACTGCAGTTAAGAGCGGCTAGAATCAAGATTCAGGACCCCTTCAGGACCTGCTGTGGGATGGAGGCTGACAATCTTTAGTGGCACAGATGGATGAGTCTACTGGCAGTTCTTATTATGGATGGAATTACTCCCAGGCTATGGCAGAGAGGGGCGAGAGCTGAGATAGCGCCCCTTCATGATCTGCTGTGGGACAGAGGCTGCAAGCCTGTCCTGGTGGTATAGATGGGTGAGTCTCCCTCTAGGTCCCTGTGTGAGAAGCACTAGGCTAGAATTACAAGTAAAGGGGGCTGGAGCCAAGTTAGAGGATAGCTTTTGGGTTCACGGACAAAACTGATGGCAACAAGCAGATGGGTGTATCTGTGAAGCATTAATGATCATGATTCCTCCTAGCCCTTTGGTGGATGCTTTTGGAAGCAGGCTCGAGGACAAACAGGGCTGTAACTAAGCCCTTTGGAAAATGGGGTTATTTATGGGTCTGAAGCTGGGTCTACCATTGTTGGGTCGGTCACCTAGGTGCAGTTCTGTACCCTGAAAACAACAATCCTAGATCTTGGACTCCGCTGGGGTTTCACAACCTCATAAACCAATCCAAGGGCTCCCACAAAAAAATTTTTGGTCATGAATGGGTGCAGAATTATGTTTTTTGTGTGGGGTAATACAAGCGGGTGACCATCTATTCTGCCATCTTATCTCATCCCCTAGATATCTGTTTTAATCCTATTTACCCTGTTTGTGAGGGAAGGATTTCATACTTCAAGAGATACCTATGGAGACAGTCAAACACACAGACCCTACATTGGACATATGAGATTGATGCATATTTATTAATCATACACACTTACAGCCCAGAGGAGGGAGACACCACACGCCATGCAGGACCACATAGGGGCTGCATTCGGGGAAAAAAGTGAACAACCATGGGTATGGGATGCAGGTTTGGTAATATCAAGAGGGTAGAGTACTCGTTGGTACTCAGGAGGATGTGATTGGCTTGTTTGAATAACTCCACAGGCTGGCATGGAACTGAAACTTCTCAGTAGCAGGAAGAACTTGACCTGATCTATTTGATAAGGCAGGTTCTTTGGCTAGGAAACCTTATTTGCAGGAGCAGAGTAGGGAAGAATCTTTACTTTAGGGCTTTTTATACCCCTTTCAGATGCCCTCAGCTATGACAGAAGCCAATAATATTGGGCCTTAATCTTAGGACTTGCACCATAGGATATTAATGAATCTTAGCTATAGGAAGGGAAAGAAAGATATGAAAATAAAGCTATAATTGGTTTCTTAAAAATTGCACTTATTTTCAACAAGAGACAGGATTTCTGGTATTTTCGCGTGGCACAATGACCTTGCCTTTGTCTGTACTTAGACAAAATTATTAAGTGGCCCTACTTTGTCTCATTTTATCATGGTCTCAAAGTAGCCTGAGGTTGGTATTATTTCCAGTAGGGGAATAAAATGGCATAGCTCTGAGAGCTGGGCCAACTTCCAAATCTCAGAGGCTGCTATTTTTTTTTTTTCTTTTCTTTTCTTTTTACAGTTAAAAGGGCCTGCTGGTGCTGGGAGGCTAAATTAGATGGGTTGGTCAAGGAAAGTTTTCTGAAAGAGGGATATCAAAGCTCAGCCTTTACCACTAATAAGGAGTCATCCACACAGAGAAGAACTCAGGAGAGTAGAGACAGGAGAGGAAGGGAGACAACCTGTGGGAGAGCATTCCTGTCTGAGGGAAACAGCAAGTATGAGCAAAGAAACATTTCATCACACCCAAGAGATGTGAGAAAAACCATCGGGAGCGTGGCTCTTTGCTTCAGTGCTCTCTAGGGGTTGGATATGGGGGAAGTATCAGAATCTCAGAGCATGGGAAGTAAACTTTTGGAAAGCCTCGAAGTGATCCTGATACAGTGGTCCTCCCAGACAGATTGTCCCTCACTGCCTGTACCCTTCCCTCACAGATTTAGTTCAATTATATAGACCTTCTATGAAAAACCCAATATTAATTGATTCTTTAATATGACCCTGTTTAACATACAACAAAATTGCTTGTCCAGGAATGTTTTACCAACATCCAGGGAGATAGATGGGGTTGTTACCTAGTAAATGTGCTTTCAGTGGCAGAAGATCAATTATCCTAGATATAATTTTGTTTTTTCTCTGGAAACTAGACTGTAGTGATTTTTCTAGACCATCTAAAATATATTTGAGCAGGGTCTGCATTTCCATTTAATAATGAAGCATTCCTAGGATATAATTTTTATCATTCCAACCATCTGTTCATATCCAGTTCATGCATTTGAACACTATTACAATAGTTGGGTTGAAGACACCATTGCTACCAATTGGGAATTTAACATACCAACACAGGAAAATATTGACGATGATAAACAGCTCAGTCATCAGAGAATAATGGTTACAAGCATGGACTCTGAAGCCAGACAACCTAGGTTCAAATGACAACACTATCACTTTCTAGTTTTATCCCTGTTGCGTACGTTACTTAGCTTACGTGCCTCAATTTTCTCACCAACAAATTAGGATAATACTAGTACCTACCTCAAAGGTTTATTGGGAAGAATAAAATATGTAGTAATTTCTTAGACCTGGCACAGGATAACACTATGTAGGACCTAGCTTTGTAATGATGATTACAACTGTGTATTGGAAAAGACCAAAAAAAAAAAGGTAATTAATACCATATTCCGATAGTTGATGAGTTAATTATGTACTAACCAGTATATGTAAATGTTCACAGATCTTATTGAGGAATAATTTCTATCACTTATGGTTCTACACAGGGCCTCTCCTCTTGTTCAATGTCAATCACATAATAAGTTTTTAGCAAAATCTGAAACTACGCATTTAATTTAAAATATTTTTGCCTGTCTGCCTGATATGTCTGATTCATTCAAGCCTACTGTAGATAACAGTTTTAACACATCCTGTTACTGAGCTTTTTGGACTTTGCCTAAAGAATACACTAAGAGTCTCAGATCTTTAATTGAGGCAACCGTATTTAGTACCACTGAAATAAGTGTGATAACAGCTTGATCACGCAAAGCTTGACATGAAGAAAACACCTGCCTGGTGTTAATAAGATACATGAATTTCAGACAACAGAAAACCAAAGAAAATTACCACTTTGTCTGTCTTGATAAAATACCAACAGAGTTCTCATTCCTTTCATGATATTCAGAAGTTTATTTGAATTTCTATGAAATGTGAACAGAAAAATAACATGGATTATGGGCTCATGGCGGGTGAGGGGTTTTAAAATATTGCTGAATTTTTATACATACTATCAGATTTACTAAGACAAAATAAAAGAAAAAATAAGGAAAAAATAACCATTTGTTTTGTTCTGGATATTCATTAGAACAAACCAGAGTGATCTGAGGATGAATTTCAAGTATCTGAATAGGCCTGGATATATTGAACATAAGTGTAAACACACATACCCACTTCTTCTCTTAAGGTTCAGGTCTCAATAGAAATACGTTGACTGTTCCTATCAATTGGCACTTTTATGCATAAGAGAAAATCTTTTACTTTCACAAACCTACTTTAGTTGTTTAAGAAAAGGAAAAATCTTAATAATAATAATACAACGGTCATTAAAGGAATAACTTAGTGCAGATACCATCTTCTCATAATCACCCCTCAGAGTCTTGATTCTAGGCTGTGACATTATCAGAGTTTGCACTAGTCACCAAACAGCTTTGACGTGGTATTACCTAAATCATTGCATTATTGCAAGCAGAACTGAAAAACTACAACTTCTTTTTTTCGGTGAAGTAAGGAAATTCATCCTCCAACAAGTTGAGAGCATCATTAAGAAAAAAAAAATGATTATTCGTGTGTTTGTTGCCAAATGTATACAAGATTTATAAAACCCGGATATCGTATGCACTGAATTGTCAGTAGTTTTTGTTTGTTTGCTTCTTTGGTTGTTTGTTTAGCATACACAGAATAAATTATCTTGTTAGACTGCTTTCTATTTCTAATGAACATGTGTACATATAATTTTTTGGAAGCAAAGTTAATGCCTTTTTTCCCTCCTAGTTATTTATTTTACCTAAAAAATTTTAGTACCTATACCAAAAGGTAGTTAATATTCATGCATAGTCAGCATTTAGTTGACTGTGATAAATTGTCAAAAGAAAGAATAATTGAAATCTATTATACTGCAAAATCTAATTCAACACACTATGCTTAAACTTATATTGTGTCTTAAAGTTGGCCATAACTGCTAATAGACCAACTGAAGATATTTTCATTTTAATTTCTTTCATCCTTCCAAAGATTTTGATAACTTAAAACACTGTGTGAATAGTACTTTACAGTTTGTAAGCACTTTGACATAAATTATCACTTTTGATCTTCCCACTATCCTTATGGGAATGAGAGGTTATAGAATTATGAAAGATTTTCTTATTCTCACTTTATATATTAATAAATTGGAAATCAATCATCATGTTTTTAAGGAAATGCAGGTAATCAGCTTTAGAAAAATTAAAAGTCTAGAATTTCAAAGTTTGTGGAATGTATTACATTGCACTGAGAAAACCATTACCTTTTGTCCACAATAACCCATCCTGTCTCCTTGCTGCCCTGGGTCCATGTCATTCTCTCTACTGTTTCTGGAACTCTGAATGTTTTTCTTCACTTCCCTTCCCTGCTTTACGCACCCTGTCTTGAATGTCCCTGCTTCTCTCAAATATCTAAATCCTGCTCGTCTCTCAAGGTCTAGCATAAGTTCCATCCCCTCCAGGAAGTCTTCCAGTCCCCACTCTTCTTACTTAACAATTATAGCATTTACAGGAATTTATTAAGTTCTTAAGTGTTTCATATATGTTCATCTAAATTCTCCTACCAGATTATAAGCACCTGAGAGCAGAGACCAAGTCTTACACTTCTTTGAAACTCACAACATTCTAGCACTGCATATAGGTATAATAAATGCTTGCTAAATATTTGGTTATTGTTTAATTACCCAGTGGAGACAATGCTGAAACACATCTCATCTTCTTTTATCTGCATTTCCATCCATGTGGCTTGTAATTTAGCCTGTATAATCACTTACTATGGTAGAGTTCAGTGTGGGTTTTTTCAATATGTTCATACATCGATTGACCCTAACATTAATTTCTAACTGTCAATGACGCCCAGTCATATGACCTAGGGGATCAAATTAACTATACATGCCTGATGGATTCCCTGAATAGAGTAAACATTTGGGTCATATATCAGCATTGAGAACAGGAACAGGAGACATTATGCTGTGATTGCGTTTCTATAGAATTATATTAGCATTACCCGTTCTGCTAGTCATAATTTCTCAGCAGATCAGGGATATCTATCAATAGTATTTCCTGTGATATAGCATATGAAAATGCATTCCATTATTCATTGGAAGTGTTGCTGATCAAGCATATTATCCTTATAAACTTACTTTTTAAGAAAGAAATGTTTATGTGAAAATAACATACTTAAGAGTCATTATGTGAAAAAAGGATGTCACTCTATGACAGTTCGACTCTCTGAAATGTAAGTGTTTGGTTTAATGAAATAACTGCTTTCATTCATATTTTAAGGTGAATTTGGAGAAGTCTGTAGTGGGCGTTTGAAGACACCAGGGAAAAGAGAGATCCCAGTTGCCATTAAAACTCTGAAGGGTGGCCACATGGATCGGCAAAGAAGAGATTTTCTAAGAGAAGCTAGTATCATGGGCCAGTTTGACCATCCAAATATCATTCGTCTAGAAGGCGTTGTCACAAAAAGTAAGTTACTGAGTTTCTTCATTACTTCTTTCACACACCTATCTCAGTTTTTTTAAGAAAAGGAAAAATCTTAATAATAATAATACCACAGTCATTAAAGGAATAACTTAGTTCAGATATCATCACCGCCTCAGAATCTTGATCCTAGGCTGTGACATTATCAGAGTTTGCATTGGTCACCAGATAGCTTTGACATGGTATTACCTGAAAATCATTGCTAACATAACTTGAAGTAATGAATCAAGAGTAAAGGGTTATTATTATTTTTTTTGATTAACAGAACAAACACTTTCAGTGTTTTGGGTCATTAAGGTAAAATATTTCTGTTTAGAAATAAATGTCATATGCAGATATAAAATGCTTTACCTGGAGTAAAACTTATAAACAAAAATTCTGCAATTCTGCATGGAACCTATATAAATGGCATTACAAGTAAATTATTATAATTTATATAAAATGAATAAATTTTACAATTCCTCAAGTAAAAATTCTTCTTTCACAGAAATAACAGAACAAAGTTTATTCCTTTGAAAGGAAATGTTTTTAAAAATCCAAAATTAGCAATATACTCTAAGAAATAGATTGCTATATATTCACTTTCATTTGCATAATGATAGGGCATAAAATATGACAATATTTCTCATTACTTTATTCACTAAGAATTATAACATATAAAATCCAATACAGATTTGGCCTTTTGGAAATAACTCCAATCCTTGAGAGAGGCATTTTTCTTTCATAAAACTAACATTTACTTTAAAATCATTTAAATAAAATTGAAACTTTGTCATATTTGGAAGCAGAAAAGTATACAAGCTTACAAAAGAGATGTAATTGACTTTGTGTCTGAAACTCCTAAGTCCTTCTCACAAGGCGTTGTCCAACATGCTACCCAAAATGAATACATTACGGACAGCTACAAAAGTTTAGAAGACAGAAAAGAATGCTTCTGATGACAGATGTTGCAGCGGACTATGACTTTAGTGGCCTTCCTGGGGCCTTTCAGTGTTCATGTCGTTGTATAGTTTTTTCCCACATTGATTCTGGGCTTTTCTATGTAACAAACCTTGGCCAATGCGACATTAGCAAGTATGATGAAAGTGAAGACATCTTATATGTTTGTACGTTGGAGCTTGTCCTCTTGCAACACTCTTTCCTGGAACCCAGTCTCTATGCCTACTGAAGGCAATCCATAAGATGAGGCCACATGCAGTACTGCAAAGAAGAGAACTGAGGTGATCCAGCCAATATCCACATCTGAACTCCAAGCAGAATGTCAGCACTGAATGCAGCCTTGTGAGTGAACCGTCTCAGGTGTTACACCTCCACCACCACTGCTATTAGATAGCTGTAGCTGTGGTCAACATCTTGTGCAGGAAAGGAATCATGCACCTCCGTCCCAGCAACCCATAAATCATAAAAGATGATTAAATGGTTGTTGTTTTAAACCACTGAGTTTCCGATGGCTTGTTGCACAGCAATAGATAACCAAACAGATGGACCTCAGTTAGAATTCTGCTCCTGCCACCTAAGAATTATGCAGCTATGGGTAAATTATTTAACATCTCTATCCTTTACTTCCATATCTGTAAAATGGGATAGGAATGCTGTAAGAATTAAATTTGTCAATGTGTAATACATTTAGCACCCTTTGTGCGTCATTGTAAACCACATTAAATGACATTCTTTATTGGGACTATATGTGCTAGCACTTTATACCTATATGTTACCATTTCATTCTCACAGCAACCCTGATATCATTATCTACATTTTAGGGATGAGAAGCGAAACCCCAGGCAGGTTAACTAACCCACATAAGGACCTTTAACCTACAATATGTGGCATGACTGGTGTTCAAAATGAAGTCTGTCTCACTTTAAAACCCACCTTTTTTTTTTTTTGCGCTTTTTTTTTTTTTTTTTTTTTGCTTTTGCTATATCCCTTTGAATGGGTTTTATACTTTAATTATCTTATTTGAATTGAACAACATTAAATAAATAACAATTCGAATTAAATAACATAATTCTGCCTTTCAAAATAGGAAAAAACTATTGGGGTAGAGTGATGTTAATTGCCCCTAAAATATAAAATTTGGAAAGAGCCAGCTATGCCATAATACCTGGTAAAGATTATGACCTAAAAGACAGAAACAGAGAGACAGAGAGAAGAAATAGATGTTAATTATTTCTTTCGTATTTTCTGACTTCCTTGTTATTAATTTAACATGAACATTTCCAGTTATTCCTTCTGTATTATATATCTCTGGCAGGCAAAAGATAATTTTAAAGTTGGGTTATGAACCTTTGCAGAGCATTTTAAATCACAATTTAAGCATCATGTTGAAGTCCTCTGATGTGTGTTTATGCATGAAACATCTGGAAATGTGTGTCCAACAATAAATTAAAAGGTTTTAAAGTGTCATATCTTTATTTTCTTACTTTAATAAATCAAACTATGCCTTTTTCCTGTATTCCTATGTGCTTTATTCACATATTCTTATATGTGAATTACACATCTATCCTTTCTCAATCACACGTGCGCACACACACACATATGAAAAGCATAAAAAGATGTATATCCATGTGAAATAGTGGGAATCGTTTATCCTACATCAACTAAATATGTTTGATAAGATATTCTGTGGTACTTGCCTGCCAGTTTGAAATAGTTTATTTCACATAAGTATCCAACTAACAAAAGATTTCTTTACAACTCTAAGAATCTCATCTAGAAATGAGACCAGCGACCTCCACTTAGCCACATTTGTATGATCTACAAGTCAAGGTTTTTGTTCCATTTCTTAAAAAAAAAAATAAATATCTCATCTCTATTATAGGAAAACTGATTGAGAAAGGATAGATTCAGTATACTGTTGAGTGGCAATCACCATTATAGCATTAACTTGTTAGAGTGAGCCCCATATAGGGTGGTGTGGAGCTACCAAGGTGGGTGGTAGAGATGGAGAAAGGAATAATCCTCATAAAGATAAATGGGCAGGTTAATATTGTTATCATCTGGACTCAAGTGCTGTGGGACTGTTAGAAGAAAGCCAATAAATAAATGAGTGCCTCATTCCCATAAATTCATGGTAACTGTTCCAAGATTACCCTTAAGTAGCTAAGATATAGCTAACAATTAATGCTCCCAAAGGACTACCCATTGCATAAAAGATAATACTGATGAAGATAAAGATGCAGTATAGGCTTATAAGGGCATATTTGTAGAGTATCCTGGGATTCTGAGAAATAAATTCATAGACTCTCAGTTGAAAGTAACTCAAAATCTAGATCAAAATCTTCATCAGATTCTTTTATAAATTCTTTATATGCATATTTTTTATCTCATATAGGATTTATCTCTGAGAGATAAGTGTTACAAAGTTCTTGGGAAAACTTTGGCTGTCCTTCATATTTGAGCGTTATTTTAAACTTGAAAATTAAATTATTAAAAGCTGTATTATACAAAAAGTGTGTCTGATAAGAGTTGAACCTATTTATTTGATATGCATCACAATTTCATTAACCTGTTAAGATACAAGTGATATAAAAAGAGATTAATTGACGTATAACCGTATGCTTAGTACATACTTTTTCTCCAAGAAGCAAATAGAAGCCATAAGTTAGAGAACAGACTTGTAGCCATTAGTAGCACAGATAATAGCAATTTGTAACAGATAACATATACATCAGTGTCATTAACTATATAACCAACAGAGAAAGAGCTATGGTTCTAAAAAAAGACAAGAATTGTGGTTTGATGATGAAGAAATACTGTGCAGTAACCACACGTCAGAATACTGGGCCCTGCAGTTTGAATTTATGATGATGGAAGAACCAAAAAAAGAAGAAATGAAGTGCCTACCTCCCAGATTAGAGAGCAACAACTAAATTTAGATATGCCAACTGTATCTAAAATAAACTCTAAATCCAGTAAAGAGCAATAGAAACCAATCAGGGTAGCAAACAAATTCCCAAACATAATTTCATTTCATAAAAGTATTCCCTAAATATTCCGTGAGACAGTATTGAAGTTCTAACAGAAAGTGCTGCTCTTGCTCAAAACCCCCTTTAAATACTCGAGAATAGAGGACGGAGCAAGATGGCCGAATAGGAACAGCTCCAGTCTCCAACTCCCAGCGCCAGCGACACAGAAGACCGGTGATTTCTGCATTTTCAACTGAGGTACTGGGTTCATCTCACTGGGGAGTGCCGGACGATCGGTGCTGGTCAGCTGCTGCAGCCCGACCAGCGAGAGCTGAAGCAGGGCGAGGCATCGCCTCACCTGGGAAGCGCAAGGGGGAAGGGAATCCCTTTTCCTAGCCAGGGGAACTGAGACACACAACACCTGGAAAATCGGGTAACTCCCACCCCAATATTGCGCTTTAAGCAAACAGGCACACCAGGAGATCATATCCCACACCTGGCCGGGAGGGTCCCACGCCCACGGAGCCTCCCTCATTGCTAGCACAGCAGTCTGTGATCTACCGGCAAGGCAGCAGCGAGGCTGGGGGAGGGGCGCCCGCCATTGCTGAGGCTTAAGTAGGTAAACAAAGCTGCTGGGAAGCTCCAACTGGGTGGAGCTCACAGCAGCTCAAGGAAACCTGCCTGTCTCTGTAGACTCCACCTCTGGGGACAGGGCACAGCTACACAACAACAACAACAACAACAACAAAGCAGCAGAAAACTCTGCAGACGCAAACGACTCTGTCTGACAGCTTTGAAGAGAGCAGTGGATCTCCCAACACGGAGGCTGAGATCTGAGAACGGACAGACTGCCTGCTCAAGTGGGTCCCTGACCCCTGAGTAGCCTAACTGGGAGACATCCCCCACTAGGGGCAGTCTGACACCCCACACCTCACAGGGTGGAGTATACCCCTGAGAGGAAGCTTCCAAAGCAAGAATCAGACAGGTACACTCGCTGTTCAGAAATATTCTATCTTCTGCAGCCTCTGCTGCTGATACCCAGGCAAACAGGGTCTGGAGTGGACCTCAAGCAATCTCCAACAGACCTACAGCTGAGGGTCCTGACTGTTAGAAGGAAAACTATCAAACAGGAAGGACACCTACACCAAAACCCCATCAGTACATCACCATCATCAAAGACCAGAGGCAGATAAAACCACAAAGATGGGGAAAAAGCAGGGCAGAAAAGCTGGAAATTCAAAAAACAAGAGCGCATCTCCCCCGGCAAAGGAGCGCAGCTCATCGCCAGCAACGGATCAAAGCTGGACGGAGAATGACTTTGACGAGATGAGAGAAGAAGGCTTCAGTCCATCAAATTTCTCAGAGCTAAAGGAGGAATTACGTACCCAGCGCAAAGAAACTAAAAATCTTGAAAAAAAAGTGGAAGAATTGACGGCTAGAGTAATTAATGCAGAGAAGGTCATAAACGAAATGAAAGAGATGAAAACCATGACACGAGAAATACGTGACAAATGCACAAGCTTCAGTAACCGACTCGATCAACTGGAAGAAAGAGTATCAGCGATTGAGGATCAAATGAATGAAATGAAGCGAGAAGAGAAACCAAAAGAAAAAAGAAGAAAAAGAAATGAACAAAGCCTGCAAGAAGTATGGGATTATGTAAAAAGACCAAATCTACGTCTGATTGGGGTGCCTGAAAGTGAGGGGGAAAATGGAACCAAGTTGGAAAACACTCTTCAGGATATCATCCAGGAGAACTTCCCCAACCTAGTAGGGCAGGCCAACATTCAAATCCAGGAAATACAGAGAACGCCACAAAGATACTCCTCGAGAAGAGCAACTCCAAGACACATAATTGCCAGATTCACCAAAGTTGAAATGAAGGAAAAAATCTTAAGGGCAGCCAGAGAGAAAGGTCGGGTTACCCACAAAGGGAAGCCCATCAGACTCACAGCAGATCTCTCGGCAGAAACTCTACAAGCCAGAAGAGAGTGGGGGCCAATATTCAACATTCTTAAAGAAAAGAATTTTAAACCCAGAATTTCATATCCAGCCAAACTAAGTTTCATAAGTGAAGGAGAAATAAAATCCTTTACAGATAAGCAAATGCTTAGAGATTTTGTCACCACTAGGCCTGCCTTACAAGAGACCCTGAAGGAAGCACTCAACATGGAAAGGAACAACCAGTACCAGCCATTGCAAAAACATGCCAAAATGTAAAGACCATCGAGGCTAGGAAGAAACTGCATCAACTAACGAGCAAAATAACCAGTTAATATCATAATGGCAGGATCAAGTTCACACATAACAATCTTAACCTTAAATGTAAATGGACTAAATGCTCCAATTAAAAGACACAGACTGGCAAACTGGATAAAGAGTCAAGACCCATCAGTCTGCTGTATTCAGGAGACCCATCTCACACGCAGAGACATACATAGGCTCAAAATAAAGGGATGGAGGAAGATTTACCAAGCAAATGGAGAACAAAAAAAAGCAGGGGTTGCAATCCTAGTCTCTGATAAAACAGACTTTAAACCATCAAAGATCAAAAGAGACAAAGAAGGCCATTACATAATGGTCAAGGGATCAATTCAACAGGAAGAGCTAACTATCCTAAATATATATGCACCCAATACAGGAGCACCCAGATTCATAAAGCAAGTCCTTAGAGACTTACAAAGAGACTTAGACTCCCATACAATAATAATGGGAGACTTCAACACTCCACTGTCAACATTAGACAGATCAACAAGACAGAAAGTTAACAAGGATATCCAGGAATTGAACTCATCTCTGCAGCAAGCAGACCTAATAGACATCTATAGAACTCTCCACCCCAAATCAACAGAATATACATTCTTCTCAGCACCACATCGTACTTACTCCAAAATTGACCATATAATTGGAAGTAAAGCACTCCTCAGCAAATGTACAAGAACAGAAATTATAACAAACTGTCTCTCAGACCACAGTGCAATCAAACTAGAACTCAGGACTAAGAAACTCAATCAAAACCGCTCAACTACATGGAAACTGAACAACCTGCTCCTGAATGACTACTGGGTACATAACGAAATGAAGGCAGAAATAAAGATGTTCTTTGAAACCAATGAGAACAAAGATACAACATACCAGAATCTCTGGGACACATTTAAAGCAGTGTGTAGAGGGAAATTTATAGCACTAAATGCCCACAAGAGAAAGCAGGAAAGATCTAAAATTGACACTCTAACATCGCAATTAAAAGAATTAGAGAAGCAAGAGCAAACACATTCGAAAGCTAGCAGAAGGCTAGAAATAACTAAGATCAGAGCAGAACTGAAGGAGATAGAGACACAAAAAACCCTCCAAAAAATCAATGAATCCAGGAGTTGGTTTTTTGAAAAGATCAACAAAATTGACAGACCACTAGCAAGACTAATAAAGAAGAAAAGAGAGAAGAATCAAATCGACGCAATTAAAAATGATAAAGGGGATATCACCACCGACCCCACAGAAATACAAACTACCATCAGAGAATACTATAAACACCTCTACGCAAATAAACTGGAAAACCTAGAAGAAATGGATAATTTCCTGGACACTTACACTCTTCCAAGACTAAACCAGGAAGAAGTTGAATCCCTGAATAGACCAATAGTAGGCTCTGAAATTGAGGCAATAATTAATAGCCTACCAACCAAAAAAAGTCCAGGACCAGATGGATTCACAGCTGAATTCTACCAGAGGTATAAGGAGGAGTTGGTACCATTCCTTCTGAAACTATTCCAATCAATAGAAAAAGAGGGAATCCTCCCTAACTCATTTTATGAGGCCAACATCATCCTGATACCAAAGCCTGGCAGAGACACAACAAAAAAAGAGAATTTTAGACCAATATCCCTGATGAACATCGATGCAAAAATCCTCAATAAAATACTGGCAAACCGGATTCAACAACACATCAAAAAGCTTATCCACCATGATCAAGTGGGCTTCATCCCTGGGATGCAAGGCTGGTTCAACATTCGCAAATCAATAAACATAATCCAGCATATAAACAGAACCAAAGACAAGAACCACATGATTATCTCAATAGATGCAGAAAAGGCTTTTGACAAAATTCAACAGCCCTTCATGCTAAAAACGCTCAATAAATTCGGTATTGATGGAACGTACCTCAAAATAATAAGAGCTATTTAGGACAAACCCACAGCCAATATCATACTGAATGGGCAAAAACTGGAAAAATTCCCTTTGAAAACTGGCACAAGACAGGGATGCCCTCTCTCACCACTCCTATTCAACATAGTGTTGGAAGTTCTGGCTAGGGCAATTAGGCAAGAGAAAGAAATCAGGGGTATTCAGTTAGGAAAAGAAGAAGTCAAATTGTCCCTGTTTGCAGATGACATGATTGTATATTTAGAAAACCCCATTGTCTCAGCCCAAAATCTCCTTAAGCTGATAAGCAACTTCAGCAAAGTCTCAGGATACAAAATTAATGTGCAAAAATCACAAGCATTCTTATACACCAATAACAGACAAACACAGAGCCAAATCATGAATGAACTTCCATTCACAATTGCTTCAAAGAGAATCAAATACCTAGGAATCCAACTTACAAGGGATGTAAAGGACCTCTTCAAGGAGAACTACAAACCACTGCTCAGTGAAATCAAAGAGGACACAAACAAATGGAAGAACATACCATGCTCATGGATAGGAAGAATCAATATCGTGAAAATGGCCATACTGCCCAAGGTAATTTATAGATTCAATGCCATCCCCATCAAGCTACCAATGAGTTTCTTCACAGAATTGGAAAAAACTGCTTTAAAGTTCATATGGAACCAAAAAAGAGCCCGCATCTCCAAGACAATCCTAAGTCAAAAGAACAAAGCTGGAGGCATCACGCTACCTGACTTCAAACTATACTACAAGGCTACAGTAACCAAAACAGCATGGTACTGGTACCAAAACAGAGATATAGACCAATGGAACAGAACAGAGTCCTCAGAAATAATACCACACATCTACAGCCATCTGATCTTTGACAAACCTGACAAAAACAAGAAATGGGGAAAGGATTCCCTATTTAATAAATGGTGCTGGGAAAATTGGCTAGCCATAAGTAGAAAGCTGAAACTGGATCCTTTCCTTACTCCTTATACGAAAATTAATTCAAGATGGATTAGAGACTTAAATGTTAGACCTAATACCATAAAAATCCTAGAGGAAAACCTAGGTAGTACCATTCAGGACATAGGCATGGGCAAAGACTTCATGTCTAAAACACCAAAAGCAACGGCAGCAAAAGCCAAAATTGACAAATGGGATCTCATTAAACTAAAGAGCTTCTGCACAGCAAAAGAAACTACCATCAGAGTGAACAGGCAACCTACAGAATGGGAGAAAATTTTTGCAATCTACTCATCTGACAAAGGGCTAATATCCAGAACCTACAAAGAACTCAAACAAATTTACAAGAAAAAAACAAACAACCCCATCAAAAAGTGGGCAAAGGATATGAATAGACATTTCTCAAAAGAAGACATTCATACAGCCAACAAACACATGAAAAAATGCTCATCATCACTGGCCATCAGAGAAATGCAAATCAAAACCACAATGAGATACCATCTCACACCAGTTAGAATGGCGATCATTAAAAAGTCAGGAAACAACAGGTGCTGGAGAGGATGTGGAGAAATAGGAACACTTTTACACTGTTGGTGGGATTGTAAACTAGTTCAACCATTATGGAAAACAGTATGGCGATTCCTCAAGGATCTAGAACTAGATGTACCATATGACCCAGCCATCCCATTACTGGGGATATACCCAAAGGATTATAAATTATGCTGCTATAAAGACACATGCACACGTATGTTTATTGCAGCACTATTCACAATAGCAAAGACTTGGAATCAACCCAAATGTCCATCAGTGACAGATTGGATTAAGAAAATGTGGCACATATACACCATGGAATACTATGCAGCCATAAAAAAGGATGAGTTTGCGTCCTTTGTAGGGACATGGATGCAGCTGGAAACCATCATTCTTAGCAAACTATCACAAGAACAGAAAACCAAACACCGCATGTTCTCACTCATAGGTGGGAACTGAACAACGAGATCACTTGGACTCAGGAAGGGGAACATCACACACCGGGGCCTATCATGGGGAGGGGGGAGGGGGGAGGGATTGCATTGGGAGTTATACCTGATGTAAATGACGAGTTGATGGGTGCAGCAGACTAACATGGCACAAGTATACATATGTAACAAACCTGCATGTTATGCACATGTACCCTACAACTTAAAGTATAATAATAATAAATAAATTTTAAAAAAAAAGCAAAAAAAATAAAAAAATAAAAAAATAAAAAATAAATAAATACTCGAGAATACTGTGGGTTCCTTCTGGAGAGGCATAGTGGGTCAACATGGGATCTGGGTAAGAGAGCAGATTCAAGCCAGCCAAATACATTTTAGTACTTGCACAAAAACTGCTTCTCTGGTTCCAGAATTTTGTTCTGCTTGTTAAGTAATAGACATTCCCCAAAATTTCTACTACTGTATTACTGTATTAGCTATGACATCTGCTGTTCTACCTGCTTATATTTGGGCCAGTCACATAACCACTTTGGGCCTTAATTTTTATCACCACACACACAAAAAATTGAAAAGTGCAAATTAGGCTAGAAGACAATAAAGGTCACATCTACCTTTAATATTTTGTTATTCCATTTTTTTTGTTTGTTTGTTTTATTTTGTTTTGTTTTGAGACGGAGTCTCGCGCTGTCGCCCAGGCTGGAGTGAATGGCGCGATCTCAGCTCACTGCAAGCTCCGCCTCCCGGGTTCCCGCCATTCTCCTGCCTCAGCCTCCCGAGTAGCTGGGACTACAGGCGCCGCCAACCAGGCCCGGCTAGCTTTTTGCATTTTTAGTAGAGACGGCGTTACACCATGTTAGCCAGGATGATCTCGATCTCCTGACTTCGTGATCTGCCTGCCTCAGCCTTCCAAAGTGCTGGAAATACAGGCGTGAGCCACCGCGCCCGGCTCCATTTTGTTTTCAAAAGAAGAGTTGTGACATGTTGGTGAGAAAAAGTTGTGCCAGTGATAACTTATCACTCCACCTCCAACTTTATTATAACTTCAGGTGCATATTGATGATCCAATAAGGAAATAGAAAAGTTCAGGAAGAAACAAGCAAAGAAAAAAAGTGTCTTCAATAAAGTTTTCAACTTATAATTTGTAAAGTAGAAAAGTTATAGGTAAAATTTTTCTGTAAGTAAAATCAAGGTGGGGATATGTGTAATATACATTGTATGGGGTAAAATATTCTGTATGTGTGATTTTACTAATACACATTAGGTTTTTTACCTCTGAGGTTCAGCTCCTCTGCTAATTAAGGTAGGTTAAGAGTTTATTGGTTTTTGTTCTTACCCTCAAACCCAAGAATCATTTACTGAGTGTGACCAGGTATTAGGCCCTATTGCTGATTAAAACCTAGTGATAGAGGAAAGAAGGCTCAATGCTCTTGAGAAGCTCATTTGTTGGTGCCATTCCACTGGGAGCAACAAATAAGTATGTCATTATTCCCCAATATGGTGTGGCATGTGCTGTTTTGGCTATAATTATTCAATAATTTTTTAATTTATTCATTCAGCAAATATTAATTTGTGTCCATTTTTCTAGTCATCTTTTTTTCTTTTTTCTTTTTTTTTTTTTTTTGAGACAGAGTTTCACTCTGTCACCCAGGTTGGAGTACAGTGGCATGATCTTGACTCACTGCAACCTCTACCTCCCAGGTTCAAGTGATTATCCTGCCTCAACCTCCCAAGTAGCTGGGATCACAGGTGCACGCCACCAAGTCCAGCTAATTTTTGTATTTTTAGTAGAAACGGAGTTTCACCATGTTGGCCAGGCTGATCTCGAACTCCTCACCTCAAGTGATCTGCCCACCTCGGCTTCCCAAAGTGCTAGGATTACAGGACGTGGGACACAGCGCCTGGCCTCTAGTCACTGTTAATACAGTAATGAAAAAAGAGCTATCTGCTACAGGAGACAAAAAGAAATCTAAATATTTAAATATAACTTTAGGTAAAGAGCAAAAACCTGAAAGCAAGGAGGAAGCAAACCATGCCTAGGTGTGATAGAAGAGTATTTTAGAGAGAGGAAACCGCTAGTTCTATACTTTTATTTTAAGAAAGAATTTGGCATGTTAGAGGAGCCCAGAAAAAGAGTGGAGCAAAGTAATAATACTGTGGATTACAGAGTGAAAGGAGAAACTAGAGGCAGACAAAACATAAGGAGGCTAGTGTAGTAATCCAAGTAAAAAATAAGGAGAAAATAGAGTAAAGAAATCAAGAGAAAAAGGGATAGATTCTAGACCTATTTCTTAGGTTAAATTAAGACACATTAGTGACTGCTTGATTGTATAAGGGGAATGAGGATGATGAGACCGTTTCAGATGACTTCCAAGTGAATGGTTTCCATAAGTAAAAAGATGGAGAGGGAATTCTGGAGAAATAACAGATCCAGAGGGAAAATAATGAATTCTTATTTGGACATGCTAAGTTTCAGGTGTCTGGGACATTTAGTTAAAGACTTCCAGAATGTCCCTGGAGCTTGAGTGGGCTGCAGGTTCAAAATAAAGAGAACTCAGTAGATGGGTGATGGTTGGTAGTTGAAGTCATAGGGAGGATGAGATTACCCAGAAGGTTAAGGAGAACTAGCATTAAGAGGCAGACTGAAGAAGAGAAGTGTATGAAAAAGACAGAGGAGCAACCTGAAAAGCAAAGGACAGGTTTCTAAGAGTAAGAGAGGTCAATAGAATAAAATGAGCTGAGAAACCAACTTAGATAAGGATTGAGAAGCATCCATTAGATAGGGCAATCAGAGGGCACAGCTCATAAAGCATATCATGGGAGTGGAGGCCAGATGGCAATGGATATAGAGTGAGATATGTGCACACTACATCCAGATTCAAAGTTGTTAAAATGCAAATTAAATTGTGTTGATTCCTTAAATTCCAAATGTTTAGCATTTGTCAGTTAATCATTCATCTAAGTAATATTTATGAACTGCCTAGCTACTACATACTGGGCACTTTCTTCTTCTTCTTCTTTTTTTTTTTTTTTTTTTTTTTTTTTTTTTTGAGACAGAGCCTCCCTCTGTTGCCCAGACTGGAGTAGATCTGGGCTCACTGAAACCTCTGCCTCCCAGGTTCAAGCGATTCTCCTGCTGCAGCCTCCTGAGCAGCTGGAACTACAGGCACATACCACCATGCCTGGCTAATTATTGTATTGTTAGTAGAGATGGGGTTTTGCCGTACTGGCCAGACTGGTCTCAAACTCCTGACCTCAAGTGATCCACCTGTCTTGGCCACCTGAGGTGCTGGGATTACAGGCATGAGCCACCAAACCTGCTGTTCTGGGCACTTTTCTAAGCATTAGGTGCCCAGTAGTGAATAAGAAAGCCAAAGTGACTGTCCTTCTGGGTCAGGTCCCTGAGTCTACCTCCTCTGGTTTCATTGCTCACCATTCTTCTTGAATTCTAGATTGCATTCATGATGAATGACAATGGTGTCTCCAAACTTACTCCTCATTTCTCCCAGGTTTCTCTTCTTTTTATAAATCTCCAAGGAGCTGGAAGACAATGTCCCAAGCTGATCCTAAATGGGTACAAAAGTAAATAATATGAAAAAGATGTAGTATCTATAACACTCAGCTTCCTTACAAGACTGGAGTTAGCAGTCTTCCTTTATTTCAATGATGGGAGAAGCAAGATCATTTGCTAAGGTGGACAGCAGTCCTGAGAACTGAGATGTTTGTGAATGTTTGAAGTGGTTCCCAAGAAGAATGTGAAAGAAAGCTGACCAGGAAATATTAGAAAAATCGAGGACATCACTGAGGATTTAGGAACCTGGAGATCATGACAGAAACTGCTGCCCCAAAAAGCACTGTTATTAATTAGGGAAAGAGTTATAGGATGAAGATGAGAAGAGATTAAATCCAAGGAAAAAGGGAAAACTTGGAGGCAGTAGAAAGAGAAGAAATGGTGATTTTCTGTTCTTTCTCTCTTCTTCTACCAACCTTAGTACTTTTTGCTGTTGTTCAAAAAATAAATGGTGATTTACTGTACTTCGTCTCTTCTACTAACCTTAATACTTTTTGCTGTTGTTCAAGAAAATAAATTATTCTTGTGCAATTTCTAGAGTCTTGATGGATTCTGAGGACATTTACTGTGAACTATTTGCCATTTGGAATTATAATGTATACACAATGATAAAGAAATGAACTAAGTGTGACTATAACAGTAACAAGATGACATAGCCTGGTGGCCCTGTGTATCACACTCTGATCAAGCAGGACTAGGGATAATTGGAATCACCGGCTTATTTTCTCTCTTCCAGAGCACACTTCCCTTGTCATAAGAAAAAAATAAACTGCTTCTGTATGCAAGAATAATTTATTGATTGTCCTTCCAGTATTTAAATATCTGAATTTTCTCAAGGTCATTCATTCTAATCATGTCCCTAGAATTACCTCTAACCTATTACCTACTTCTGTGGTTTTCTTCTGCCCATAACCTATCTTGCTAATTGTTGGGTACACTGCAATGTGTAGTAACAGCTGTAAAAAAATCTAATAACAAGTTTCTCAGTGTGAAGGTATCATTGTAAACTGTAAGAGCCAAAAAGAAAAGAGAGTATAAATGCACTTTTATGCATACATAATGTTTCCTGTTAATACTGCTAAATAAAATTGAATAAAGCCATCTAGAGGATGAAATCTTATTGACTTTCAAAAAATAAAAAATTTCTCCCAAATCATTCATGATATGATTTGTTCTAGATAAAGAGTGTGACAAATCCAAATTGGGAAGGGCTGTAGATAAACCCATATTACAGGCATGAATTTGCATCCTGGAATTCAGGAGAATAAGAACCAACCTGCCAGGCTTCAGGATAAGGCAATCAATCATTACTGAGAAATCTTCACCAAGTTTCTAATGGTCTTATGTAAGGCTGGATAAAAACCGGTAAAAATCTTCATCACTGAAAATTTAAAAGGGGCCCCCTTTTAATGAAATTTCTAGTAAAAAAAAAAAAAAATCCATGAAATTAACAAATGGAAATCTGGTAAGATCCTCATTTAATCCAATGATGAAAGTTTAATGCTAGTTTTGTTGTGATTGCTGCTGCTTTTGTCAGAATGTGTTACCGTGCCATTCTTCAAATTTTCATTTTGGTGTAATTTCAGTCTTACAGAAAAAGTTGTAAAAATATTATAGTTCCCATGTAACCTTCACTAAGTTTCTCCCATAATTTTAGTATTTTGCTTAACCATAAGACTGTTTTCAAAACCAATAAATAAATATTAGTACAGTAGTATTTATTAGGTTGGTGCAAAAGTCATCACGGCTTTGCCATTAAAACTGCAATGACTTTTGCATCCACCTAATACTAAACTACAGACTTTCATTCAGGTTTTGTCAGGTGTTTCAGTAATGTCCTTTCTTCTGCTCCAGGATCCAGTCCAGGATCCCACACTGCATTTTGTTATCACGTCTCATTGGTAGTTTCAAATCTGTGCCAATTCTTTGATCTTTCCTTGTCTTTCATGACCTCGAAACCTTTCACGTGTACTAATCAGTTATTTTGTAGAGGGTCCCTCAGTTTGGGTGTGCCTTGTTTTCTCGTGATTAGATTCTGGTTAGACATTTTTGGCAGGAACATCACAGAAATTATACACCGTTCTCAGTGCATTGTATCAGGGGGCACACAATGCCCACATGCATTATTCGTGGGGATGTTAGCATGGAGCACTTGGTTAAGGGAGTATCTTCTAGATTACTACACTATAACGTTATTTTTCCCTTTTTGTAAAAAATACATATTTTGGGACGGGATAATTTAGGCTTTGCAAATATCCTATTTCTCTTCAAACTTTTGTGTACTAATTTTATCATCCATCCATAATTTTCTTTTGTATTCTAAAGTTGATTTTCTTATTTCTCTCTTGACCTCTGTATTTGTCAATTCGAATTCTTCTCTACAGAAGAGTTGTACTTCTGATTGTTCTATAAATGGAATTATGCAACATGTAGCCCTTGGATTTGGCTTCATTCTCTTAGCAGAATGCACGTGAGATTCATCCACATTTTTTGTTGTTGCGTAACATTCCTTTTTACGCAAGCACCCTAGTTGGCTTTTGTATGCAGTGGTTGAAGGGCACCTGGGATGTTTCCAGTTTGGGTGATTATTGGTAAAACTGGTATAAACAATCACGTACAGGCTTTTATGTAAACATACACAATCATGCGCCACATAATTATTTTATATCAATGGCAGATTGAATATACAATGGTGAAGCCATCGGAGTATAATGGAGCTGGAAAACTCCTATCACCCAGTGACATCCTAACCATCCTAATATAGTGCAAAGCATTACTCACTTGTTGGAGATGATGCTGGCGTAAACAAACATACTGCACTGCTAGTTATGTAAAAGTCGAACACATTTAATTATACACTGTACATAACACTTGATAATAAATGACTATGTTACTGATTTATGTATTTACTAAGTATACATTTTATCATTAATTTCAGAGTGCACTCCTTCTATGTATTAAAAAATGTTTACTATAAAACAGTACATGGTTTTACGCCAGCAGTGTCCTCAGGCATCATGTGTTTACTGCCTCTTGTTTGCATCATATTCTCTTGTTTTATTTAATCTTGTGTGGTTTAGTTCGTCATGGCCCCTAAATGTGCAAAATCCACTGCCAATGTTGCCTAGAAGAAGCTACGTTAAGTGATTGACCTGGAAACAACACTACAGGTCATTAAAAACAAGAAAATTGGAAAATCATTGATAATTGTTGTTCACCAGTCAGGCATGTCCCATTCCACCATAGCTATGATCTTGAAGAATAAGAACATGTCAGAATCTGTTAAAGGATCTGCTTCACTGAAGGCAGCAAGACTAACAAAACTTAAAGAGGGGCCTATATCAGATGTGAAGAAACTTCTAATGATTCTGGATTGAAGACCAGACACAGAAGTGTAGCCCTCTCGACACCCTGGTGATCTTGGCCAAAGCAAAAAGTTTGTTTATGATGTTGAAATAAAAGGCTGGTGGGCATGATGGTACACACCTGTAGTCCCAGCTACTCAGGAAGCTGAGGCAGGAGAATCGCTCCAACTCAGGAGGCAGAGGTTGCAGTGAGCCGAGATCATGCCACTGCATTCCAGCCTGGGCAACAGAGCAAGACTCCGTCTCAAAAAAAAAAAGTGCTGGACCCATCTATGTTGAATTTCCTGCTTGCTCTGGGGACTTAAAAATTCAAGAATCATTATTTATTACATATGTAAAAGTGAGCATGAATGGTGAGTCTGTGAGTGTTCATGTAAAAGCAGCTGAAGAATTTTTGAAAACTCTAGATAAGCTGATTGTGGAGGAAAATTATTTGCCAAAGCAAATCTCCAGTATGGATGAAACCTCCCTATTCTGGAAACAGATACCAGAAAGGACGTTCAGCCATAGGAGGCCAAGTCAATTCCAGGTTTCGTGACTTTTAAGGACAGGATAACAGTCTTGCTTGAGGGAAATGTTGCAGGCTAAAAATTGAAACCCTTTATGATCTGTCACAGTGAGAACCCCAAAGCCTTCAAGCATATCAGTAAGCACAGTCATGCAGTTTACTACAGGGGCAATAAGAATATGTGGATGACCCAGTTCCTCTTCCAAGATGCCCTCCTGATTTGCTATGCCAGCAAAATGGAGAAATACTGTGTGGAAATAACATACCTTTCAAGATTTTGCTTATTGTCGATAATGCTCCCGCATATCCTCTTTTTAAATGTGTGATGTTCATCCCCATATTAAAGTGGTGTCTCTTCCTCCAAACACCAAATCTTTAATCCAGCTAATGAATCAAGGAGTTAACAGCTTTTAAGGTCTACGACCTGAGAAGATCTTTGTTCAGGCTATTGCAGCAACCAAGGAAAACACTGGGAAGACACTGATGCAATTCTGGAAGAATTAAAACATCTCTGACTGCATCGAGAGCCTTAACTGGGCTTGGGATGATGTCACCAAGCAGCAAATGAATGGTATCAGGAAGAAGACACTCCATAATAGAGGGGGAAATCCTGTGTGACATTAAGATGGGGGTATAATAAGATGGTGAGACCATGATCTGTTGAGGACATAATGTATTTTATTTATTTTGGTGCCTACCATATTGCTAAACAGACATTAAGCAATAAGTACATATAGATGAAGGAAAATTTCAATAAAAGACAGAAAGGAAGGAAAGGAGAGAGAAAAGAAAGGAAGAAATAAGGAAGGAAAGGAAAGAAAGAATCTAATTTTTCAAGGACTTCAAGCCCAATTCTAAATTTTAACACTTTCTAATGTCAGTCACATTTATATAAAATTAGAAGCTCTACTCATTGTATAGAGAAGCTTTTGCAGTTTCTCCTACCTCTGTGCAGCAATCATATTTTAGGTGTGTTTCTCCTCTGAACTTTTAACTATCTATATTGTAATTATTTAAGTACCTACGTTTCTATACAGACCAGAATCAGCTTGAAAGTAAGACCACAGCTAATTCATCTTTATATTCCCCCACATTATCTAGTCTGTATCTTATATTTCATAGCATTCAATCCTAGTTATGAAATGAATACAGAAATATAGCACAGTATTCTGTTTTCTGGGCCTGAGAAGTAAAAGTAGGCACACCTTAGTCCACTTGTGATTGAGATAAAGCAACAGAATGATATAAATTCATTGACATTTTCATTAGGTTATATCAATCACTGTTGGTATGTTTATTTATTTTTCACTCATCACAAATGTCAAACAAAGACATCAGTGATTTTTTTTCTCCTTTCATTTACATGCAATTGTTGTTTTGGGATTCTTAGCCCTGAAAGTAATGTATTGACCTTTCCCCTACACATTAACAAGCATGATGCGTTTGAAATAGGTTCAGTTTTTATTCTAGCATAGCCATATATTATATATAACATGCTATTGTATTTAGTATGGCTCTCCATAAATACAATGAGCTATAGCACCTCTGTGACTTTGTCACTATTTTATATACCTAATGGCTGAACTATTCCATTACACTGAAATGATAGTACACAAAAATGCCTTCCATTAGCTACAGTTTCTGTGATTTAATGATTTATTTAATACACACTATATCTCATGGCAAGAAATTTCAGGACATTCCCTGGGGAATACCGGTCTGGAAAGGAAACACAAGGCTACTGGAGGGACCTGAGCAAAGAAAAAGGCCACTTAAAGAGAAGAAGAATCGAGAGAGAGTATACCGAGATTTCTTAGTTTATTCCAAAAATTGAGAAACTAGTTATTTCCCTAAAAGAGGATATATAATTAATATAATTACTTCTTATATGTTAGCTAAATGAAGTTGCTAAAACAAAAACAAAAGCTTCCCTCATGTTAACTGTAATGTTCCAAATTATTCCTTTTAAATGAAACAATGTTCCTAGGTCATAGAGTTGATTGCTAACAGACTCAGAAAATATTTCACACAAGCTACCTCCACATAGAAAATGTGGAAGACTGTGTTTATCAAATGGTGAAAAGTTTTAATTATATAACATGTAAATGTACTATTTTTATAAGATGAAACAAAATAATGCTACTGGTTCTTTGGTATAGTCTCCATATCTTTGCTACAGAAAAACTCTTAATTGCTAAGGAGGTCCAGCCTTCAGTCTAATTACAGGTATCCACTTATTTTCCTAATTAAGAAATTGAGAACTAGCCAAGAAAGCAGAAAGGAAACACAGGTTGGCAGGGAAGTTGGCCTGAAGAGAGCAAACCTCTTGCTAAATCAAATTTGAGTCTCATCAATGACTTCTAAAGAATCTAGTACCAAATGTAATGGAATGAGGAGTGTATTTTGTATGTGTTAAAGATACCTCTCTTAAAATAGGCAACATCTCTCTTTAAAAAAGGACATATTATTCAGGGACATTGTGAGAAAAGGCATGCTGCAGTTTAGAAATTTGATAAGCCAATCACGGAAAGACAAAACAAACGTACTTCAAATGGTAACCTCAGTGGGTAACATTAAAGAAAGGAATTGCAGTAAATACTAATTTTGTAATTTCCAAATTTTGTCCATAAATCACCTCTTCACTGATGCAGAAATAATAAAATACAAATATCTAATTTTAAATTGTGTATACTCTGATTTTGTAAAGTGATAACTTGTTAGTTTTTGAAAATGTTTCATAACAATATTTTTCTTCTCGGAATTTAGCCTTGTCTTACAAAACATTGCTCACACTAGTCAGATTAGATACAATTACATGAACTGATTAGAGAACATATTAATGTCTACTTTGTGATTCACTAGTAGTGATTCACTTGGATTAAAGAAATATTTCCTAGACTAATGCAACTGCCTTGTAATTGCTCATCCTGCCTTCAGTCTTGCCCCTACTACAACCCATTCTTCACTTTTGTA
This sequence comes from Papio anubis, assembly GCF_008728515.1. Lineage (NCBI taxonomy): Eukaryota > Metazoa > Chordata > Mammalia > Primates > Cercopithecidae > Papio > Papio anubis. Next base: position 17,687,134 of record NC_044977.1, read on the forward strand.
GCCAGATTAATCTTTATACAAAATGTTTTGCAAACTTCTTAGGAAAAACGACAACAAAAATCCAGTCTTCACTTTGGCATATGAGATGATCTGTATCCTGCTTACCTTTCAGATGTGATCTCCCCTTCACCTCTGCTAATGCACAATGCCCCAGACCAGCTTTGTGCCTTGTACAAGCCAATCTCTCTGTTGCTTTGGGGCTTTCCTGTGTTCTTGTTGATTGCCCTGACCTTCCCTCATGTCCTCACAAGGCTGTCTTTTGAGAAACCTACCTAAATCTAAAATAGCCCTCCTCTCCAACCCCAGATACTACTTATTTTATGTTTTGGGTAATTCATAAAGAAAAGAGATTGAATTGACTCACAGTTCTGCATCACTGGGGAGGCCTCAGGAAACTTACAAACATGGCAGAAAGCTAAGAGTAAGCAAGGCACGTCTTACATGGCTGCAGGAGAGAGAGAGACAGTGAGGAAGTGCCACACTTTAAAACCATCAGGTCTAGTGAGAACTCATTCACTATCAAGAAAACAGCCTGGGGGAAATAGCCCCCATGATCCAATCACCTCCCATCAGGCTCCTCCCTCAACAGGTGGGGATCACAATTTAAGATGAGATTAATCTTAAGATTAAGGTGGGTGGGAACAAGAGCCAAACCATATCACATTGTATCCTGAAGGATGGGATGCTCTGGTCAGGCTGTCACATTGCTTTCCGTAAGGAAGGAGAGACTGACAAGACTAGCTTGGAATCATCATGTGGCATTTCCCAAAAGGAAAGTAATGGATGTCTACTGTATGGCTTTCATAAAAATCTCTACAAAAATAATTTGTTTGGTTTTGATAGTTATAACTCTTTCTGTGTTTGTATGCATAATCTATATATAACAATAATATATACTATCAGCCTTGTTTATGGTTCATGAAATAACTAAGAGAATGGGAAAAAAATCAAATACTTTAGGAAAGAAAATACATTATTAACAGCAACAACTTAGTGTAACCATGGTTGGGTTGTTCATTAGCTACAATTTAGTTCTTTTTCAATAGTTGCTTATAAATGGGGCTATGAAAATAAATGGATTTTTTTTCTTTTTCTTGTATTTGAACGAAACAAAAAGTATAAGAAGTGAAAGTAAATCATAAACCTGCTGCTAAAAATTATTATTAAAGGTAAAATCTGATTATCCTTCTGCCGTCCAGTTCTATCCCCTAGAGCTAACCCTTGTTAATAATTCAGAGATGGACTTCCTAAGTTTTCTATAAAGGTATGTAGACACATCTATATCTACACTTTGTTATATATTGTTTTATGAACAAAAATGGAATCATGCTATGCAAGTTAGTTGCATTTTTTAAAATTTAACAACTATTTCATTTAGGTTTGACTATGAGTAACTGAACAACTAGAATCCTGGCTTAAAATAAGAAAGAAACTTGTTTCTTGCTCTCATAAAAGTCTAAATGGCAATACAAAGCTTTTTGGTGGGTCCATAATCAGGAGGTGGCCAGGTTCCTTCTATGTCATTTTTCCTCTCTTTTCAACGTAGAACTTCAAACTCATAGTCCAAGATGTTGCCATAGTTCTATCTATCCTGTTCGCCCACCTTCCAGCCTAAGGAGGTAGAACACTGTTTGCAGGTTACATTAAGAACAGTTCCTGAAAACTGTGCTTGAGAACAGGTACAAGGGAGGCTGGGAAATGTAGTCTGTATCATGGTGGTAATGTTTTCTGTTTCTTGCTTTTTGTATGTTCTGATTTTTTGTTTGTTTGTTTGTTTGTTTTATTATTATTATACTTTAAGTTCTAGGGTACATGTGCATAACGTGCAGGTTTGTTACATATGTATACTTGTGACATGTTGGTGTGCTGCATCCATCAACTCATCAGCACCCATCAACTCGTCATTTACATCAGGTATAACTCCCAATGCAATCCCTCCCCCCTCCCCCCTCCCCCCTCCCCATGATAGGCCCTGGTGTGTGATATTCCCCTTCCCGCGTCCAAGTGATCTCATTGTTCAGTTCCCACCTATGAGTGAGAACATGCGGTGTTTGGTTTTCTGTTCTTGTGATAGTTTGCTGAGAATGATGGTTTCCAGCTGCATCCATGTCCCTACAAAGGACACAAACTCATCCTTTTTTATGGCTGCATAGTATTCCATGGTGTGTATGTGCCACATTTTCTTAATCTAGTCTGTCACTGATGGACATTTGGGTTGATTCCAAGTCTTTGCTATTGTGAATAGTGCCGCAATAAACATACATGTGCATGTGTCTTTATAGCAGCATGATTTATAATCCTTTGGGTATATACCCAGTAATGGGATGGCTGGGTCATATGGTACATCTAGTTCTAGATCCTTGAGGAATCGCCACACTGTCTTCCACAATGGTTGAACTAGTTTACAGTCCCACCAACAGTGTAAAAGTGTTCCTATTTCTCCACATCCTCTCCAGCACCTGTTGTTTCCTGACTTTTTAATGATTGCCATTCTAACTGGTGTGAGATGGTATCTCATTGTGGTTTTGATTTGCATTTCTCTGATGGCCAGTGATGATGAGCATTTTTTCATGTGTCTGTTGGCTGTATGAATGTCTTCTTTTGAGAAATGTCTATTCATATCCTTCTCCCACTTTTTGATGGGGTTGTTTGTTTTTTTCTTGTAAATTTGTTAGAGTTTTTTGTAGGTTCTGGATATTAGCCCTTTGTCAGATGAGTAGATTGCAAAAATTTTCTCCCATTCTGTAGGTTGCCTGTTCACTCTGATGGTAGTTTCTTTTGCTGTGCAGAAGCTCTTTAGTTTAATGAGATCCCATTTGTCAATTTTGGCTTTTGTTGCCGTTACTTTGGTGTTTTAGACATGAATCTAAGTTATACCTGATGTAAATGACGAGTTGATGGGTGCTGACGAGTTGATGGGTGCAGCACAGCAACATGGCACAAGTATACATATGTAACAAACCTGCACGTTATGCACATGTACCCTAGAACTTAAAGTATAAAAATAATAAATTTTTAAAAAAGTAAGTAAAATTAAAAAAAAAAAAAGACTTGCTAAACTTGGAGTGAGTGCCCCTCCCAGGGCTGCCCAATTCGAAGAGATAACAAAGGGCTTACCTGTGAGTGTGCCTTTCATATGCAAACCACCAAAGCCAAAGCTCATAGGTCCCCAACCATCTCCTTTATTGAGCTCTGACACACCAAGCTAATATTCTCCTGTCCTAATCACCCCAGGTATAGGAAAACTAGTGCCAGCCCCTACACTCTGAAGCCCACTAAAATTATTCAAATTATCCAACCCTAAACCTACTTAGCCTACTTACCCTGCTTCACCCATTCCTTCCTGGAAAAACCACAAGAGAAGATTTTGTCCAAGTTTTCCCCACACTCTGCCTCCTGATCAACCCTGGTGCTTCCTCGTGTGACCCTTTTGTTTCTAGAGATCTGTGAATAGAAAAACTTCCTTCATGACTGTCTTTTTCAAGTATGTATGTGCATTAGTCTGATACTGCGCTGCTAATAAAGACATACCTGAGACTGGGTAATTTACATAGGAAAGAGGTTTAATTCACAATTCAGCATGGCTGGGGAGGCCTCAGGAAACTTAGTCATGATGGGAAGGGGAAGCAGACATGTCCTTCTTCACATGGCACAACAAGAAGTGCAGAGTGAAACAGTATGGAAACCCCCTTATAAAACCATCACATCTTCTAAGAACTCACTCACTATCTTGAGAATAGTATGAGGGTAACTGCTCCCAAGATTCAATTTCCTCCCACCAGGTCCCTCCCAGGACACATGGGGATTATGGGAACTACAATTCAACATGAGGTTTGGGTGGGCATAGAGCCAAATAATATCAGTGTGTCTTACTATACAGGAACAAACCAAATCCTGAGGGCATTTTAAAACATTACTAGGTAGTGATCATTGCACAACTTTGTAAATGTACTAAAAATCACAGAACTAAAAATCCTTTAAAACAGTGGAAGTTTATGGTGTGTGAATTTATATCTCAATTAAAATTTTTAAATAAAACAATGGGTTCTCTTAAAGTATAAAAATTAAATAATGGATATTGTGGGGTGATAACCTCTGCTAAACTGTGTCATTTTCCTGATTAGTACATACAAATATTTCTCTTTTACTTTTGTGTCTGCCCTCTATTATATGAGTGTATTATCTTTTACTTAACCTTTCAATCTATTGAAACTATGCTATAATTCATATCCAGATCATACTTTTATTATCATAGGATAGATTCATAGAAGTATAATTCTTGAGTCAAATAATTTGACATGAATTTGTGATTTCACATCACAAAGGGTATGTGATTTTTTAAAAAAATACTGCAAGTTACTTTCCAAAGTGTTGTAGCAATTTATAATTCTTCTGAAGGAATAAGAGTGCCCATTGATTTTATTAGCTGTATCTGCTGGATATCATTTTAATATTTTCCAATACAATTATGTGTAAAAGCACCTGATTATTGTTTTAATTTGTGTAACTTGACTATGTGAGATGCCTGGCATGATTTTATATGTTCATTAGCCATTTTCATCTCTTTTTCTGACAATTGCCTGTTTGTGTCCGTAGCTCTTTATTGGCCTGGGATATAGAACCTATTATTAACCAGGGACATTAATATTACCCTACCGTCTCTATCTGGAAATATATAAGATGGTCTCTTTTATCTTATATGTTTCCAATATATGTGTAAGAATATGTCTTTTTAATATTAATTCTGACCAGCTTACCATGTATCCCTGAGAATAGAAAACTCACTTTTTCTCCACTTCAGGGTACTTTTCTTCAGTTATTTCTTTGAACATTACTCCTCCTCATTTTTTTCCTTTCCTGCCAAAACTCACAGAGTGTGCATGCTAGATATCCTGAATCTATCCCCTCTATATTTCACACCTTCACACAGGAGTTTCCGTTCTCCTGTGATTTTAAGATAGCTCGTCCATATGTTTTAAAATGAACATTGAATTTTAGACAATTTTCTTTAGGATGTTTTCTTTTTTCTTTCTTAGTATCTCTTTATAATCCCTTAAGAATTCTCATCACACATTTTTCATGACTCATCTATTCTTTAGCTATGTTTGCCTTCAAGGAACCACCTGCTCTGGTGGTTCAGCTCAGTCTCCTTTGATTAACTCCAGTTAACTTTTCTTTGTGGACACAAGATGGAGGGTTCCCTAAGCACAGGGACAGGACAAAAAAAGTAGATCTGGCAATCAATATTAATAAACTTAATAAATATAACATATTGATAAGATTTTCTTTTCTAGTGTTGAACCTTTCTACTGAAACACAGATGGGGGTAGAGGAAGACAGGCCATTTGGTTCCCAGGTTCTGCACCTGCGAGGTGGATGGAAGGTCGTTTTCCAGCTGAAGGCATATTTGTCTCAAGCAGAAATGTCAGGCTTTCCCATAGCCAAAGGCAGCTAGCTGAAACAAAATTCCCCTCTTACGATACGATCGTATACTCAGCTACCGGGCTTCCAAAGACAGTCTTAGGATTGACAGTTTTCATCTCAGTTTCTACCAGAAGAGTGAACCTTCTGCCACACCCCTGGCTACCTTCCATTCAGTCAGTGAATAAATCTTCTGAGACATTATTGACTGTTTTCCCCTCGTGATTGTTTATTTCATATCTCTCCCAACACTATGAATGTTTTGTCTTTTCCCCTTTCCCCCGTTCTCTATACTTTCTGCTACACCTCCACCCTCTACATACATAATTATCTCTATGCATGCATATACATGTATAAGGAAATATGAATGTGTTTCAGAAAATAAAATAAAAGTAAAGCAATGCTTGAAAAGTATGTGATAAAATATGTCCAACCCTTTAAACTGAAGTGCTTTTAGGAAGCAATACAAGGTGTCAATATATATGGGCAATCTGCATGTAATATTTGATATACGTTAAATAAAAATAAGTGTCATGGTCCACTTTGTCCCTGGACTTACAAAGAAAATCCAGAATTAGAACATGAATGTTTTTATTTTATTGAACATTTCTACACATACTAATGATAAGACAAAATAAAATAATTTATACACTTTAAAACATTTGTTTTATAGAATTAAAATAGTGCTTATTGATACCTTATATAAATTGCCAGAAAAGTATATGTGAGACATGCATGCAGTTAATTTAAGAACAAAATATATGTCATCATTTAAAAAATATTGGAAATAATTTATTTTCAATTAATGCATAGCATGCATAAAGATGAATAAGAAACTTTGGGAACTTCAGAGTAAATAGTATCATGATGACAAAAGGAACTTTTCCAGAACAGGTAGAATTAAAACAAACTGCTAGTATTACCAATGTTTCACAATACACATAACCAGTATTACAAAATATACATAACCATTAATAAGGGCAAGACAAAAACTTACCTCACTCCTATAATTCTACTGAAATCACAGTGACAGTGCACAAAAGGTAATACATATGAATTGCCATTGATAATAACAGGAGAGATCTCTAGAGATTTTGATGAATATGTGCAAATAGAAAGTGAATTGTTTTGAATGGGCTGATGAACCAGAAAGGCAGGACATACAGCTCAAAAAATTCACAAGGAAAACAGCTGGGAGCCACTCTTCCAGGAACAAAGAAACTCTGTATCAGCAGACAGAGCGGAGCTAAGAAGGCACAAGGAAATCAGGGTGACTAAGTGGAGGAATTTCTACCAAACCTGTGTTGCCTACCCTACTCACTTCTTTCTCATATTTCAGAGCCACTGGAAATGATGACATATATCCTCAGGGCAAAAGGGGAAGCAGGCTTTCTAAAGAAGTAAATCAAGGTACCTGAAGAACAATAGAGCTAATGTGTAAGCTGTCACATAAGAGTGAAACTTCCTTATTTTTTGCGTGGGTAGACTTGCCTATGCAAATCCATTAATGCACCCTAAAGTTAAAACTGCCAGCCAACAACCCTTAGTCAGCTATCTCATTAAGGGATGCAGCTCTAGAGATGGTGAAGAGACAATAAGGTTTACCAGATTTTGATAAAAATCAAGGCCACAAAAGAGAAGTAACAAGGAGTAAAAACAAAACTAATCACCATAAAATTTATTCAGAAAATGTAAGAAAACCCCTTTAAAAAATTCTATTTGATGTTCTCAAAGAGAAGGGGAAAGATACTGCATCTATAAAATAAGAACAGGCTGCCATATTAAAAAGAAAAAAAAAAATTCCAGCCAAACTATCTAGAGTGAGGGTCAAAAAATAAAAACCAAAGAAGAACTGTTTAAACATGTGCAGGAATAAGAAGCTCTCTTTTTCTGAAATCATGATTGAAATTTAAAAAAAGAATCCATGGAATAGAAAGATTTGGATTTTCAAAAAAAGTGGTACATAAGTACAAAGAAAAGAAATTCCAGGGGGATAATCATGCAAAGTGCCCTGAGAATGATTCATTTAAATCAGAAATATAGTCTTAGGCCTTCACAAGAGTGTATTTAAATATAAGAACAGTAAGGGTTTTGTTCAACAGATAGTGTGATTGTGAAACTAGAGCATCTAAAGGTAGCTACTAGGTACATATGCTTATTGAGATTTAAATTGAAATTAATGAAACTTAAATACAATTTATAATTTGGTTCCTCAGGCACACTAGCCACATTTCCAGTGCTCAACAGCCACATGTGGCTGGTGGCTACTGTATTGGACAACACAAACATAGAATATTTTCATCATTGCTGAAAATCGGAGTGAACAGCTTTGATCTTGGTGATATAGTGAGCTTATTGCTTTCATTCATTCTTCAAAGAATGTTTGTTGAGTAGGTTCATTTTGAACAAAAGGACAGACTGAGAATATAGCATCTATAATAAGTGAGTAAAGGCCTTGCCCTTCTATGGACTTAGCATCTAAGAGAAAGACAATAAACAAATACAGGGATGCCTCATTTTTATTGCATGCTGCTTTACTGCTCTTCACAGTATTGCATTTTTTACAAACTGAAGGTTTGTGGCAACATTGCATTGAGCAAATCTATCAGTGCCATTTTTTCAACAGTATGCACTTACTTCATATCTCTGTGTCACATTTTGGTAATTCTGGCAATATTTAATTTTTTATTATTATTACATGTTGATGTTGATCTTTGATAATCTCTGATGCTACTATTATAATTCTTTTGGGATGCCATGAGCAATAGCCACGTTAGATGGCAAACGTAATTGATCAATGTTATGTGTGTTCTGACTGTCCCCCATTTCTCTCTCCTCAGGCCTCACCATTCCCTGAGGTACAATAAAATTGAAGTTAGGCCAATTAATAACCTTATGATGGTCTCTAAGTGTTCAAATAAAAGGAAGAGTCGCGTATCTCTCGCGTTTAAATCAAAGCTAGAAATGATTTAACTCATAAAGTTCAGTGAGGAAGGCGTTTGAAAAGCTGAGATTGACTGTAAACTAAGCCTCTTGTGCCAAACAGCCAAGTTATGAATGCAAAGGGAGTATTTTGAAGAAAAGTAAAAGTGCTACTCCATTGGACTCCACAATGACAAGAAAGTGAAGCAGCTTATTACTGATAGGGATAAAGTTTTAGTGGTCTGGATAGATCAAACCACAACATTCCCTTAAGCCAAAGTCTGATGGAGAGCAATGCCCACTCCTCAATTCTGTGAGGGCTGAGAGAGCTGAAGAAACTGCCGTTGAAAATTTTAAAGCTACCAGAGATTGGTTTATGAGGTTTAAAGAAAGAATCCATCTCTGTAACATACATGTGCAAGGTGAAGCAGGAAGTATTGATATAGAACTGTAGCAAGTTATCCAGAAGATCTAGTGAAGATAATTGATGAAGGTCGCTAAACTAAACAACACATTTTCAATGTAGATGGAACATACTTCTATTGGAAGAAGATGTCTAAGATGTCTTCTAGAAATTTCATAAGTAGAGAGAAGCTAATGTCTGGCTTCAAATCTTTGAATGACAGGCTGACTTTCCTGTAGGGACTAATGCAGCTGGTGACTTTAAAAGGAAGTCAGTTCTCATTGACCATTCTGAAAATCCCAGGGCCGTTGAGAATTATGCTAAATCTACATTGCCTTTGTTCTCTAAATGAAGCAACAAAGCTTGCGTGACAGCACATCTGTTTATAGCATGGTTTACTAAATATTTTAAGCCTACCATTGAGACCTACTGATCAGAAAAAAAGATTCTTTTCAAAAGAGTACTGCTCATTGACAATGCACTTAGTCACCAAAGAGCTCTGATGGAGATATACAAGAAGATTAATGTTATTTTCGTGCCTGCTTAGAAAACATGCATTCTGCAGTCCATAGATCAAGGAGGAAGTTTTGACTTTCAATGTTATTATTTAAGAAAATTACATTTCATAAAGCTATAGCTGCCTTAGGTAGTAATTTCTCTGATGGATCTGGATAAAGTAAATTGAAGATCTTCTGGAAATGATTCACTATTTTTAGATGCCATTAAGAACATCTGTATTTCATGAGAGGAGGTCGAAATTTCAATGTTAACAGGAGTTTGGAAGAAGTTAATTCCAGCTCTCATGGATGTTTTTGAGGGGTTCAAGACTTCAGTGGAAAAAGTAACTGCAGATGTGGTGGAAATCACAGGAGAACTAGAATTAGAAGTGGAACCTGAAGATGGGGTTGAATTACTGTAATCTCATGATAAAACTTTAATGGACAAAGAGTTACTTCTATGGATGAGCAAAGAAAGTGGTTTCTTGAGGATGAAATCTACTCCTAGTGAAGATGCGATGAACATTGTTGACATTGCAACAAAGGATTTAGAATATTACATCAACTTAGCTGTTAACACAGTGGCAGAGTTTGAGAGGAATGACTCCAGTTTTGAAAGAAGTTCTTTCTACTGTGGGTAAAATGCTGTCAAACAGCATTGATGGTTCAAATACATCTATCATGAAAGGAAGAGTCAATCAGTGTGGCTAGCTTTATTGTTGTCTTATTTTCAGAAATTACCACAGCCACCCCAACGTTTGGATACATCAGTAACCACCAACATCAAGGCAACACCCTCCACCAATAAAAAGAGCTTGCTGAGGGCTCATGTGATCGTTAACAGTTTTTAGCAATAAAGTGTTTTTAATTAAAAAATATGTATTTTATCTTTTTAGGCATACTGCTGTTACACACTTAATAAACTACAGTATACTGGAAACATAACTTTTATATGCACTTGGAAACCAAAAAAATTCATTCGACTTGCTTTATTGCAATATTTACTTGAGTGCAGTGGTCTGAAACCAAACCCACAGTATCTCTGAGGTATTCTCGTAATGCGTAATACAATATAATGGATTGATAGCTGCCAAAAGGAAAAACAAAGAAGTATAAAGGTATATTGAAGGTGAGGGCTGGAGACTATTTGAAGTCGGATATGAGGAAAGGCTTATTGGAGAATATGATGTTGGAGGGATGTAGAATGTCCTATGAAAATCTGTGGGAAGTATTCTCCATGTAAACAGAAAGTCAAGTAAAAACGTCGCTGAGGTGGAAAAATGTTGAATGTCCCCCAGAACTTCAAGAAGGCTACTATGGCTGAAACAGCCAATAAGGAACATTGCAGGAGATAAGGTCAGAGACGTAAACAGGAGGTCGATCTCATAGGGACATACCAGCAAGAGTTAGGATGTAAGTTTTTTATCCCAGAGGTGATGGGAAATTTTTGGATGGAGAGTGACATGATCAGATGTATACGTTCAAACCATCACTTTAGCAGTTTTTGTGGCACATTAATCTTAGGAGTGCAAGAGCGAAGTAAAATTTATCTTTAAAAACTTTAGAAAAGGTAAATGTATTTACCAGAAAGTTCCTGGTCCCAATATGAAACAAACTGAAACTTACAGTGAATGGAGTATAAGAATTAAGCATATTTAACCGTGAGGTCCAAAACATTCTCCCTTAATGGACAGGCTTACAGCTAGACTTGTACTTCCTTCTCTACAAATTAATTATAATAATAAGTTTTGCAACAAATAATGTTTATTTAAGCCAACTATTACAAATTCTGTTTATTAGTATCAAATGTTTAGAATCACCCTATAAGCAAAAAATGAAACAAAATCAACTTGTTATAAATATGAGTTTATACACGTTTAAAAGTAATTACATAGCTGATAATTCAGAAGGTGGAGGCTAATAAAGGGACATGAAATGTTTTCATCTCACATAGTGAAATGTTGATGGAGCAATTAATAGAAGTGTGAATATGAAAAGCATTAAGTTAATTAGTATGGGGGAAAACTAAAAATAATTAATAAAACTAATAAGACTCAGGAAGAAGTCAGTAACTTAGTAGGGAGTCGTCTGATTCTATCTAAATCTGATAAATTAAGAAATACTTGCAAAAACATATTATTTGTTATTATAATAATCCTTACAAGCACAAATCAAAAATGTACAAAAAAAGTTTACCTTTAAGGAGCAAGAAGTTTATGTGGGCTGGTAGACCTTTTCGTTGTTGTTTAATACCATTCTGAAGCATTGCATTTATAAGTTTGTGCTTGCCATACTTTATAATAGTCATAATAATTCTGTTATGTAAAACCTGTAAACAGAAAATATGTTGTATTGTTGATATTCCATTGTAAACATTACACTTTTTTTTTTCTCACAATAAAATTAAAATTGATTGACAAAATACACATTTTAGATGCTAAATTAAAGGGTTGACTTTATTAAGGGTCAACTTTTAAAGAAACAACAAATGACCAAAATTTAGAAATCACACTGAGTATTAAAAACCATGATAGAGCATGACACAAATTGCCATCCAACTTTTTTTTTCCTGAAAGGTAAACAACATATACAAATGGTTTGTGTACATGGGGGGTGAGGGGGAAAGAAGATGTGAATTGTAACATTTTGTGGGTTTGATAAATATGGAGATTTATTATTAAACATGCAAGATCTCTGAGGCTAATGTGAATTTGAAAAACAAGTTGTCAGCAGCTATTATACACTCTAAGGCCAATTGCTACATAATCAGAGGTCATAAGAGAATGAAAGCTTAGGCATGTTTCAAGTAAATATCTGGCATATATAGCACCTCAGTAGCAGAAAAAACTTAAAAATATACCATTCTATTCCCAATGTCAGAAAAGGGAGTAGACAATGAAGGATAGAAGTAACTCTCACCAGCACAGCAATGATATCCACAATATTCAATCCATATACCAAGGGGAAAATGCTTTACAGAGAAGTAATAAAGATCAGAATCAAGTCTAAGGAGTTTTCTGCCAAAATAAATAAAAACAAGATAATTTAGTTTCACAAGCTCAGAAAGAAAAGGATAAATATCAAAAGGAATCCGAGTCGTCAGAACAGCACCTTTAAGGCTCCTACATTAACCAGATGTCGTGATTTATAAAACACATGCTATAAATATTCAAGGAAAATTAGCCCAAAGGAAAAAGAAAGACAACAATTGTGCATTTGTAGTAATAACAGCCCTATTATTACAGATGATAATTATAATCTATGATTGCAGTTTTTGAAAAGAGGAATCTATGTTAGAATAACTGTGTATGACAAATTCTGAAGAAAAAGTTTTAAAATTCTACTTTCTAAATCTGTGACACATCATAATCAATAAGCACTAATAGTAACTGAATATCAAAATGTACCTTGAGTGAATTAAATATTAGCATAATAAAATATTGGAATTCACAAATTATAAATACAAATATATATTTTCTCAAATGTATTAACATTTTAAAATTTCAAGTTCTTGCCACTGAAAGACCTCACAAAGACAGGAAGAGTCTTGATAGAATCTACCAAGTAAATACTGGAAGATAATGTTAGCTCTTGTATTAGTCAGCTTTTTGCATTATTATAAAGGAATACCTGAGACAGGTAATTAATAAAGTAAAGAGATTTAGACCGGGTACAGTGGCTCACGCCTGTAATCCCTTTGAGCGGCCTTTGAGAGTAAACACTTTGAGAGAGGCCGAGGCTGGTGGATCATGAGGTCAGGAGATCGAGACCATCCTGGCTAACATGGTGAAACCCGTCTCTACTACAAATACAAAAATTAGCTGGGCATGGTGGCACCTGCCTGTAGTCCCAGCTACTTGGGAGGCTGAGGCAGGAGAATTGCTTGAACCTGGGAGGTGGAGGTTGCAGTGAGCCAAGATCATGCACTGCACTCCAGCCTGGCAACAGAGCAAGACCCCGTCTCACAAGAAAAAAAAAAGGAAGAAAAGAAAAGAGACTTAATTGGCTCACAGTTCTGCAGACTGTACAGTCATGGCACCAACATATGTTTGGCTTCTGGTGAGGATGTCAGGAAGCTTACAATCGTGGTGGAAGGTAAAAGGAGCAGGTGCATCATGTGGCAAGAGTTGTAGCAACAGATGGGGGAGGTGCCACACTTTTAAACAACCAGATCTTGCATTAACTAACTGAACAAGACACAGTTATCACCAAGGGGTGGTGCTAAGCCATTCATGAGGGACATGCCCCCATTACCCAGTCATCTCCCATCAGCCCTACCTCCAACATTAGGAATCACATTTTGACATGAGATTTGGAGGGAACAAACATCCAAACCATGTCAGTATTCAACCTATCTGGTCAAATCCCTCCATTTCATTGAGAAACCTGTAAAGAGTATTTCTACTAAAAATCACATACTTGTTGCTAATGCTAGGATTGTATAAATAGTGCTGCTTCGGGATCCAGTCTTGAAAAATAATGACTTGAAGTCAATTTTATGTATTTATTATCCAGGTTTATTTACAAAATAAATTTGTCAGGGCTCTCTTAGTGAGCAATAACAGAAATCTAAGTCATGCTCTCTTAATTCAAAGAGTGTTTTGGCTCTTGTCACTAAAAATCCAGGATCGTTTAGCTGCAGGTATGGCTGGATCTAGGATTCTTTGAAAAGACTTTGTTGCTTTCAGTCTCTTGGCTCTGCTTTCTTCAATAGTGGCTTTACTATCCCATCAGCTTTTTCTATATGGACGCCTTCTGTATCTTGAGGCTAACCATCTACCCTATTCAATTCCAATGAATAATAGTCTTTGTTCCCTAATAGTTGAAACGAAGGTCCTAGAATTGAACCTTATTGGCCTGGCATGTCATAGATCCACCTCTGGAACTCAACAGGAATGGAGGAGTAGATTTAAACTCCATCTCTACCAAATAAACCACATGAACTGACAGAAGGGAAGGGTGATTTTGAAAGAAAATCCATGTACTCTTCCAAGACCACAGCAAAAGCAAATGTCTAGTATTTTCAGTTCGTTCATTTTTTATTCTACAAATGATTTCACATCTGGCACACTTATTATTGTAGTGTAGAAAGAGCATTGGGAATGGAAGCAAGAAGATCTAATTTTATGGCCTTGAGTAAGTTGCTAAGCCTTTCTGGTCTACTTTCTTCATATGTAAATCATTTTAAAAATACATTCATCATTGCAATCCTAGGAATGATTTGATGAACAAAAAAAAACTTGGCAAATAAAGGCTCGTGTACCAAAAAATAAATCCAGGCCTGCCACACTGCACAACTTTGGGGGATATAATTCACATAGAATACAATGGAAACAAAATCAGCAATGTTATCTATAAAATGGACTAATAATAGCTCTTTTACAGAGATTTAGCCTGAAAACATTTCGAGAGTGTCAAGCACAGTGTTGGCCACCATTATGGATTGAATTGTGTACCCCCAAAAGTTATGTTGATGTCCTCCTCTCTCCCAATACCGCAGAATATGACCTTATTTGGAAATAGAGTGGGAAATAGGGTGGGTCATTAATCTAATGTAACTGGCATAAAATAAGAATAAAAGAGAGAGACGCATGTGGAGGAGAGCCTCAGGAGAAATATTGGGAAGAGATGGAGGAGGAGATTGGACTGATGCATCACAATACAAGAAACACTAAGGATTACCTCCTACCCACGTACGTGCAGCCACAGAGGCGGCTCAGGAAAACAAACTTAATTATACTCACAGGTCCTAAAGATAGGAGGCACAGCAAGCTACGCAGGGCCTGCTAGGAAACTCACCAGGGTGTTCAGGAGGCAGAAGACAGGAGCAAGGAGAAGGTTTAGGCCAGAGTGGGAAAGGCAAGGCAGAGCAGTGAACAGTTTAGGATTGCCTATTTTGAATAATTTTGGTGGGCTTTGGGCTCTAAGGGTGGTCCCTAGTTGCCTGGCACCTGGCCCTGGAATGATTAAGGGGAGAAAATTCATCATTTGAGGTGTATAATCTAGGTAGAGGAGGTTTGGCTTTGGATTGGTTAGTTTACCTATCAAAGAATTGCTCAAGCCTGGGCCCTTTGCTAGCTCCAGGTTTTGGCTAGGCCCTGGAGGGTCAGTCTCTCAATAGCGAGAAAGAGTTTTAACATGTGAAATCATCATAACATGCAAAAAATTTAAAAAATACTTATACTATGCTAAATAAATGATATCAATCATCATTTCTTTCCAGAAATACAGAGAATCACATTGTATTTCTACCTCCATTTTTCCTATCCTGCAATTCATCCTATGCACTGCTGTAGGAGTGATCTTTATAAAATGCAAAACAGATAACATGATATCCTGGTTTACAGATCTTCAAGGTTCCCCACAGATTGATGGAACGAGTCCAAGTTCTTTGGCAGAATATTCAAGGCCCCCATTGATCTGGCACTTGCTTCCTTTCTAGGATCATTTTTGCTAATTACTGTGCCTGCTTCAGTTCTATTAAACCATTTACAGCTCTCAGAGAGCACCATGCTCTTCAGAGCAGCTCCTTATGCCTACAATGTCCTTCTTTTCTTTCCCAGTGGTAAACTGTTGCCCTTTTTAGATTTAATCAAGACTTTTCTCCTCTATGTAGAATCATGAGCTCCCTTTTTTCCCCACTAGTCTACTCAAATATCTACGGTTACAAGAAAAGTTATGCATGACACTTGTTAAAGATGATAAGGCCGATTTTATTCAAGGAGGGCTATGGGTGTAGGTATAGGGACCAGTTTCACAGAGGTCTTGCAGTGGGGCAGAGAAATTTGACTTAACTCCAACAAGGACAAGTAGGGATGTATATAACCAAGGAGCAGAGTGGATGTCAATGGATGTAGGGATGTATATAACCAAGGAGCAGAGTGGATGTCAATGGATGGAAACTATTAAGAGCAAACATCAAGGCTAACAAGTTTCTGGCTAAACTGACTTGATAGGATTGTTGCTGAAGACAGAACAGGGTAATAAGATACTGAAAATGGTCAGACACCAAGGGTAGGGGATTTTTGCTACACTGGCTAGTAGGATTTTTGCTCAGACTGCATTCTATAAGAATAGATATGAAGGCCCCAGATCAAGTCAGGTCAGAAAGGGCATGGGAACCTAATAAAGTTCTGGTCAAATGAGTGAGTCTTTGTTACCACCATAGCTCCTAAAACACTGTGTTACTATTATCATCTTATATGCATTTGTCTTCCCAAGGACTCATGAAGGCAGAGATTCTCCGTGATGTATCTCGACTTACAGCACATGATAAGTGCTCAATAAAAGCGTATTAAGTTAATGAATAATAAAAAGATAAAGTAATAAATGAATAATCAGATGTTAAAAATAGTGAATGAGCCCAACAGTCTCCCAATGAAGTATTTTACTTAAAAGTTAAAAAATGCTTGATTTTTTATTCATTGCCAGTGATTAAAAGGACAGAGTCTAGAGTCAAGTTGCTTGGATTCCTAGCTTAAATCACTTATTCAGGTGACTTTGGGAAATTATTACTTCTCTGCAAAAATCAGGATGTAATAGTTCCTTCTTCATTTGGGTTGTTAGGAAAACTAACTGAACATATATTTATATTATGAAAATTGTATTGTGTAGAGTAAATGAGAATATGGATTACTATATACATTTTCAAAAAAATACTTTCAATGACAAAAGATTAGAGGCAAAACTTTTGTTTTAATCGAAAGGAATTCTTATTCTTTGTGTCTGCATATATTGAAAACTGAGCTTAAATTATGAACAGTGTTTGTGTCATTCCTGGTACTTCAGTTTCTAGGATACACATAAAAATGCATGCATTTGTTGAAAATAAGAAAGCGCCTTTTTTCCTGGTTTATGTTGGGCAAATGCTTGCTGCGATCAGTTTTGACACCCATGGCTTTTCTCTCTGTGTGTGGGATGAAGACCCAGAGAGGGGTTATGTAAGTCACCATAGTTCTTATTGATTCAAATATTGTTGAATTTTACCTAAAAACAGACTTCTCATGTGTAGAGTCGACTCACACCGTTGCCAGCTTGTACTACTAATTTTTATTTTTAATTTTATTGCACTAAGAATATTTATTTTTACACTACCCAGCTGCCACCAGAGATTTTGTATTCTAACTACATACAATTTTGTTTTACAGTAAGTAGAATAAAAATAATTAAAATAAAATATTCCAAATATGAGGGATTCATGGAAGCGAGTGGCCAGGAAAACTTTATGGAGAAAAAGAGACATGAGTTGGGATTCAGAAGATGCTGGGAATTGGAACAGGCTAGAAGACAGTATGGAAGGCACTCCAGGCCAGGGAAGTGGTGTCAGCAAGTCTAAGGGCAGAGGCATTCCTGTATTTTGGAGGTGGATAACACCTCAATCTGCCTTAAGCATTAGGTTTATATGGGGGAGGAATCAGAATATAAATTTAAAAAGTATTACAGGGCTGGGCGCAGTGGCTCACGCCTGTAATCCCAGCACTTTGGGAGGCTGAGGCAGGTGGATCACGAGGTCGGGAGTTGAACACCAGCCTGGCCAAGATGGTGAAACCCCATCTCTCCTAAAAATACAAAGATTAGGCAGGCATGGCGGCAGGCTCCTGTAACCCCAGCTACTCTGGAGGCTGAGGCAGAGAATTGCTTGAACCCAGGAGGCGGAGGTTGCAGTGAGCCGAGATCACACCACCGCACTCCAGCCTGGGTGACAGAGTGAGACTCTGTCTCAAAAAAAAAAAAAATAGAAGCTTTAAATGTTAAACCATGACATTACAACTCTACACAAAATGAAATACAAAGTTTTAAAGATTTTTAAGATAATAATGCTGCCTGAAGCGGGTGGTGTGCAGAATTGCTTGGATAAACTAGAGGTTAAATTCAGGTCTGACTTCAAGGGAATAATCCCCTTCCACCAGCACTGTAGAGTCTAGATACCAGAATGTAGCAAGAGGAAGTCATCTTCAGAGTGTGTTGAGAGTGAAAGGGTCAGTAAGAGAAAGGTCAAAATAAAATAGTTCACATGTAGAGTCAGGAAAAAGAGGAGTCTGAAACTGGAAGCCTAAATTCAGGAATGGGATTCTGGGATGGACAGAATAGGGCATATGGTTCTGTTACTGCATATAAACATAGCACCTGTGTCACGGCAAGGAGTCAGCATTTAGGGCAGCAATATCACTTGTTAAAAAATATTGCTGCCAGGATGGCCTGGAAACTCAATAAGCCCTAATCAGGAAAGAGTAGAAGCAGAGGGACTAATTAGCAGACTCTTGCAGTAGTCAAAATTAAGTGTAATAAGGGCCAGAGGTGGCATGGTAGAAAAGAGATTATAGGGGTTGACACAGAAGATTCAGGAGAAAAACACTCCTTTCGAAAAATAAAAGTTTTAACGTTAAAACCCTTTCATTTGAAGCAATTGCATATGTCAGGCAATTTCTCCAAAATTTAAGTGCTAATTGATAGATTCTGAAGCTGACTTGCAAGGAACTTCTTGTACCTTTAGAAAAGTCATTCTCTCAGTGACCTGGTTGCTGCATTATCATCTCAAATGCCATTTTTTTCTTATTGTTTCATTACGTTGTCACCTTCAAAGGACAAAATTACATGTAAGTCATAAATCCTATTTCCCTAAGACCAAAAGAAAATCTTCCTTGAAACTCATAATAAAACCTCTTTCCTGTTAAATACCACCAAACAGATACACGTTAGACTCCAATTCTTCCGTTATTTGACTCACCATGAATTTGCTATTAAATAGCTTTTAATTGAGATCAAACAGTAAGAACCTAAAAAAGAGCAAATTCTCAGTTCACAAAAAACTAATTGCCAAGCCTTGCGGCATTTATAAACATCAGAGTCGATGTGAAATGTGGAAGGTCAATGAAACTTGCTGGCAAAGAGCCATCATTGCAATGTATAGCACACCATCAGCTTTTCCATATACCTCTGCTGCCACTTTCTGTTTATAAAACCAAAAGGTTATTTTGATCCATTTTTACTTTTTTCCCTCGGTCAGCATTGTATGTATATATGCAAGCTATCTTCTTTACCTTGGCAATTTATCTAAAGTAGAAGTTTTCTTGGACCAAAAATCTATATTGTTCTGATTAATGCCTGCGTCAACTAAAACACTGATCTCTTAGTTGCTCCTTTTTCCTGTTTTTTGTCTTTGTTTTATGCTGATATTTTAGCATGTTTATTGGATTATAAGGCACTCTTGGTAATAGGAGCCCTTGGTGAGGTAATAGAGTATAATCATGCTCTTTGATTACACTTGGTTGAATTTTTGACTTTCTTCCTACATACATTGTAACAAAATCCATATAAAACATATCGTATCATTATATGTATGACACTGTTGAATTAAGCAAAAGGCAAGAAAACAGTCAAGTTTCTTAGTAAAGAATAATGCTGAACTCTTATTGCAGATTTTTGGTAACAACTGTTTCTGCCTTGAATAACTATGCCTCCAAACGACTTGATTTGGTAATTGTTGGATTATTTACAGTACGGTGTTAATGAGTTTCTCAGTCTGCTTCTTACTTTTGTACAAAGAATTCATTATGCCTGATGAAGGCCTGTTAGCCAGAGGAACCTAAAAAAATAAATACAAAGCAGTGTGCCTTTAGATTATATGAAGTCGAATAAAGTTTTGGTTGCCCACAAGTGCAATAATAGATAGTGGTGTGACCTGGCTAACACAAAAAAGCTAGCTGCATCTTAGCTTGCTATAATTTGACAAGAAGACTATTTTTTAAGAAATTAAAGAGTTGTTTTACAGTCTACTCTGGGCAGTTTACATCTGGTATACAGTGATCACTTCCAGATTATCCATTTTAGGGTTAGCTTTGTTAGGGTATAATTTGTCCAAAAGTAAAGTAACCAGTATGATGAGATTTTTTAAAATAAGTGTCTGATAGATCAAGATTTGTTTAGCCTACAGTCAAAAATTTAGGTAGAAAATGGAAAGGAAAAGAATAGATCTCTTCAGTTATCATTCGTATTGCCACATGCAAATTCAGAGGGCAAAATTATAGACCAAATGAATGGAAGATAAATTAATGTTTCCTGAAGACAAATTTTGTATTGACTTAATATTAATCAAGAAAACCCAGAATAAAACAGATAGGCACAGAACTTAGTCACAAGGATATAAATAGAATAGTTCCAGAATGTCCAGGATGTCCAGGCTCCTCCCAGTTCTAAGATCCCTTACTTGAATGATAGCTATGATATTCTTCTTTTGTTTTATCTATTATCATATATCTATTATCATGTAATGTGGACCCAGTCACTTTTCACCTTCTTTCTCTTTATTTAAGTAACTCAGAAGAAAGTTTTTACCTCATTGGTTTGAGAAAAATTTGTAAGTTCCTCTTGGAGAAATCTAAATTTTATTATCAAATAGAGAAATTGTTTTAATAACCTATCCTAAAGGCTGAATTTATAAAGTCATTCAGTCAACAAACATATATTGAGCAGCTAATAGAATGCTAAAAGCATAAGTGCACTAATATGGAGTAGATGAATGAATGAGGCTTAGGGCAGGCCCACTGAATCTATTTGAATAAAAGAAAGTTTCTTAGAGGGAGTAACACTTAAGCAGAGTCTTGAAGGATGAGTCAAATGTGGGTTAGACAGGCAAAGAAACTGTGTATTATTAACAGGAAACACATATAAGAAAAAGCTACACAGATGTGAAAGAGAAAAGGCTTATAGACTTATTAGCATTTTCTTGTTGTGGAAGTCAGAGCTGTGTGAAGCCAGTTTTCAGAGATGTGACCAGAGAGACTGACAATTGAAAAATAAGCAATAGAGAAAAGGCAAAACATAGGGGAAAATACTGCAATATTTGTTCAACAAAAGACTACTATGAAATTATATAATGAATTCTTACCAATCATTTTTTTTTTTTAATTTATTTATTATTATTATACTTTAAGTTGTAGGGTACATGTGCATAACATGCAGGTTTGTTACATATGTATACTTGTGCCATGTTAGTCTGCTGCACCCACTTATGCTGCTATAAAGACACATGCACACGTATGTTTATTGCAGCACTATTCACAATAGCAAAGACTTGGAATCAACCCAAATGTCCATCAGTGACAGATTGGATTGAGAAAATGTGGCACATATACACCATGGAATACTATGCAGCCATAAAAAAGGATGAGTTTGCGTCCTTTGTAGGCACATGGATGCAGCTGGAAACCATCATTCTTAGCAAACTATCACAAGAACAGAAAACCAAACACCGCATGTTCTCACTCATAGGTGGACCCCACTATATAAAAATGAGACAAAAATATGAGCAGCTAATTTTCTTAAAACAAATGCAATGATTAATAAAAAAAAGAAAATATATATTTAATTTCACTAGTAGCCAGTGATATGTTAATTAAAATCAAAATTAAACAAAGTTTTGGAAACAATAGACACTGGGGACTCCAAAAGCAGGAGGGTGTGAAGGGGAAGAGGGTTGAATGCTACCTATTGGGTACTATATTCACTATTTGGGTGATGGGGTCACTGCAAGCCCAAACCTCAACATTATGCAATACGCCCATTTAACCAACCTGCAGATGTACCCCCTGAATCTCAAATTTAATTTAATGCATAAATAAAACACAAAAAAATAAAATTAGATCACTTTTTTAACCCATCTAGTAAAAATTGAAGAGAGTGATGCTGTCTGTGTTAATAAGAGCATAGGAAATTAGAACATTATCATTTACTCTTGATAATAATTTAAATTGATATAGACTTCTGGTATACTATTTGGAACCATATTTGAAATGCACATATTGTTTAACTCAGGAACTCCATGTCTGTATAACTATTCTGGATATATATGCCATAACCTAATACTCATCAGGAAGAAAAGGGTTGGATAAATTTGTGTGTATATATGTACTAGTGAACATTATGATGCAGTGAAAAGAAGGAGGTAGATTAACATCATGAGAGGTCTCCAAAACATGTAATCAAGTTTAAACATTCAAAAGCCAGTTAAGTGCAGTATATAGAGAGTAATCTCATTTACTTTAAAAATTCACAAAGCAAAACTATTCATTTTCATGTCTATGTATATAATCATTCCTGGCATAAAAAAAAAATCTGAGAGGTTACATATCAAAATGATGACAGCAGAGGGCTGGGATTAGATGAATGGGAAAAGGAATTGTCATTGTTCTAAGCTGTTTAAATGTTAATAAGAATAGTTTGTGTATTATAGTGTGATATAAATCATAAGTATTATTTTTAAATATGTGGGGAGCCTTTGAACGGTTTTAAGCAGGGAAATCACACAGGCACATTCGCATTAAAGAAATATTTATCTGCCAGCTGAATCTAAGGCGGAAATATAGGCACGGAAATTAAATTGGAGACAGGGAAGTCAATAAAAAGTGATAGCAATAATCCAGAGTAAAACTTATAGGTAGACTTATATAAAGCTGTGTAATTGTAGTGCAGATAGAAGAAAGAAGGTAACTAAGAAAGACAGTTTTTCACTACACAGAAACCGTAGGACACCATCACTTGGGCTTAGCAGATGACTCTGAGGAAGTGGTCTAAATGAACCTCGAGTTTCCAATCTAGCAACTAGCTAAATGGTCAAGTCCTTTCACGAAGATAAGAAACACAGTGTGGGGAGTGAAGGGGTAGGCTAAGGGAAATGGGATTCTTAGATCTTTGCTACCCTAAGGAATTTGAGATTTTGAATAGGGAAGTTATCCCAGAATTTTTCTGTGACATATTTTTTTCCAAGAAAAATTACCTCTTCTCTATAGAAGAGTTCAATGGCAAATGAATTCTATCTAAACATCCTAGAAAGCTTCAAGAAATTTGCAGATTTTGTAAAAAGTTATTTATTACATTTTTTTTCCTTGATTAGTCCAGGGAGCAGCTACTTCTACTGGTCATGGGTATTTTACCATAGAAAAGAAAGGGTTTTTCAATGTAATCCACTAGAGTGACACTCCTGCCCCTTCCCTTACATCCCACTCATCAACTGGCCTGGCCGACACTTTAAAGCTGGGAGAATATTTTCTGTCAGGGTGGTCTCAGTGCACACTGGCATGTAAGTCTTCACAAGCTTGTATTTTGGGGGTTAGTGATTATTTTTTGTTCTTAAGTTGTCTCAAGGCTGTAGAACTGAACTGAAAGAAGGATTCCATCCAGGCCAGTTGTTTTTCTAAGTTCAAAGCATTTTATCTTTATTTAATCTACAGACTTTGTTTTACTGTTAAAAGATGAAAATTAAACCTCATTCGTGTATAAAACTGTGACATTAAAATTAGATTAGAGATGACCCATGGAATGTTTGCACTTATTAATCAGAATACAACCTTGAAAAAAGAAAAAGGTTTCTATTACATAATGGTAGAATATACAAGACAAAAAAAAAAAAAATGAACTCAGTCACTCATCAGTATTCAAGTGTGGAAGGTACAATGAACAAGGTAACATGAGATTGACCTTTGTGGAAATTACAATAATGGTGAGGTTGTGATAGCAAAAGTGTGGGCCAATGTGGAAGCACATCTCAAAGGTATCCACATTGGTAGAAGGATGATAAGATTGCGGGGACTATTTGTTTTTTCTTTTCCACTTATTTATTTAGAGAAAAGATCTCACTGTGTCACCCAGGCTGGAGTGCAGTGGTACAGTCACGGCTTACTGCAGACTCTGGGCTCAAGCAATCCTCCTGCCTCAGCCTCCCAAAACGTTGGGACTACAGGTGAAAACCACTGCAGTCTCTTTTTTTCTTTTAAAACTGTTAAAATTTGATTGAGAGTGAAATTGTAAACACAGAGTTGGCAGTTGTGGAATTGGAAAGTAAAATAGCAAAGGAAGAAAAAAAATTTGCATAAGACTTATCCAAAGTAAACAAATGTAAAGATATAGACAGAAAAACAAATAGAGAGAATATGTTTCCATATTCACTATTGAAGATGGAATTTTCTTTTAATAGTGAAGGAACACAAGCCATTGATTTGTGAACTTTCTTTCCTTCCTTTCTCTTTCTCTTTCTTTTCATCATGCATCTAAGCATCAGGCATTGAGCTAAGCTTATGAATTAAAAAAAAAAAATCCCCTGTCTTGAGAGAGCTGACAAAAAATTGTTCGCAATTTTTATGCTCTTTCGTGTTATCTCCAGGAAGTCAGAGGCAGTGACTCTCCAGGACTCATTAGCTATTAAGGTAATGCTCTTAACTGAGGTGTCAGGGTACCTCATGACATAACCAGTTAAAATATGTATCTCTAGCTATTCACTTCTAAATAATAGAAAAAGCAAAAAAGAAGTACAAATTCTTTTAAAAGCAAATTAAGAAGTTGTATGTAAATATCACTCTTAATCTTATCTTTTCCCATATTTTTTTTAATGGAAGAGAAGGAAGTAGAGTAATATTTGGGTCTTTGAAAGTTATGTTTCAATGTGACTTCATTTCTCATTCATTTTCTGATGCAGTGACAGACTGAGAACAATCCAGGCAGATGAATGGCATGTGGGTTGGTGGATAGACTCAGAAATAATTGCCCAGATAGAGGAAGAAGAATAGGCTAGAACAGACAAAATTACATCCATGAAGTCTGTTTCAAAATCTAAGTATGAGATAGAGTCATCAGAGGATATTGACACAGTTAATTTAGGGACCAGGAATGCTAAGAAAGGAAAAACCAAACTATCAGCCTGGAGTCAGATTTTGTTGTGACAGAAAACCCCAAGTAAAAAGTAGAAAAATTATTCCTTTCACAAATAAGCAACATCCAGAGGTAAGCAATCAACAGCTAGTAGGATAGTTTCATGATCCTCTGAGACCCAGGTTCCTTCGACATACTGAGCAGCTGTCTTCAGCACACTGCCCAGGGTGGTTGTGTAAGTTGCATTTTTCGAGAAGGGGGAAGGGGCACATATAGTCCCATTTCCTCCTTTCAGGGATACTTCCTGGAAATTGCAACCACTACTTCCATTTCCACTCACTGATCACATAACTTCATCTGGATGCATAAGAAAGCTGGAAAAATATGATGTTTATTCTGGCCAGCCATATGGCCCTTAACATCAGGGGTTTTGAAACTGGAATGAAAGAAACAGGTATGGAAAGGCCACTGTCCGTCTCTGCCACCATGAGGTCAGGTCATGACTAAAGGTATAGGACTTTCCTCAATTATCAAGTATGAACTGAGGTTGTTCCTTTTGGAGGATACCTTGCCATGTACTTTAGGGACTGATTTGGTCTTTTAGAAAGATTTTTTCAGACTGAAGATTTTCTAATAGTGGAGATTATTCTTACTTTTTAAACTGGAAAGGCATCATAAATTTAAAAAATCTCAGGGAACTAAAACGTCTGTTTCATTCAACTGAATTTTTATAACAGTCTTATACACTTGTCGATTGTGTATGAATGTGTTAAAAATTTGGCCAGTCAATACTCTTAAATAATACACTCACACATACACACATGAACGTGTGCCCTTATACAACCATTTTTCTTTGGTCTATCAATATATGCCATTAACCTAAAAATTTATCTCCTCTTCATTGTTTATTTCTTGATAAGCCTGTTTCACTACCCAGTATTTATCTTTGCCAGCAATTCTTTTCTATAAATACAGTTTGCTAGATTATAGCTAAATCTATACTTAAATACAAACTCTCTGGGACTCTCTCCAAACTCAAGGTTTGTGATTAAATTTAAGCAATAATGTTGTCACTTGATTTTTTCTTTCTTGAAAGTACGTTATCTCCTTAGGTGTCTGCCCCTCAGTGCTGTAAAGATGTGATTTGAAAAGTAAGTTTAAATGGGGCTTTCTAATTAGGCTGCACTCATTTTTTTATTCCCAGCCTTATACCCAGATTACCTGGAAGGTATATATACTCAATTAAGACACATTCGATCTGAAATGTATATGACTTTGAGTATAAATGGGCACCTCTCAATGACTGAGATCGAGCCAACTGCTCATTCAGCTGAGGTGAATTAAGTCTTCTAGGGCACCAGTGTGCCATTTAGTAAATTACATCACCCAGCACACTAAATGTGCCTCGCATGGGTGAACAGCTTCCTTCCAGGGTGCACTTTCCTCTCCCTCATTCTCCACTGGCCCTACCTTATTGATATCATAGGGTGATTCATATGACTCAATATTTACCCACAGCCTCAGACAATAAGACTGCACCATTATTTGCACCACCACAGAACACATGCACCACTACGTAAAAGGTAAACGAGAAAGTTATTTTGTTTGGATTTTTTGTAAGTCAAGTATAAACAAAAGAGCATCACTATCCTCTAAATTCTGAAACTGTAAAATTTACTGTCATATATCGCTTCTCGGCCTTTTGGTTAAGATCAAGTATAAATTTACCATCATATAGTAAAATGGGTTCGCCCCTTAAAAATATCAACAAACAAGCATCTTTAAAAAAAAAAAAAAAAAAAACTATTAACACAACAGTATGTATATAAAAGAAACCTATTTAAATAGCAATAAAATTGAATATAATACTTTGAAAGCAGTAAGTTTTTATTTTTCACTTGCAAATACAAATGTTCTTTTAATTTTAACTCAGTCCTATTCTCTTGGATATTAAAACTTCAGACATTTATTGGATCCTGTTTTGGAAACTAACATCTAGGGCATAAAGTAGTTTTTGTGGTGCCATAATTTGTTAAATAATGCTTTGAAAGTGGCTGGGTGCCCAAAGAGTCCGTGCAGAAATAAAATGCACTCAAACTGCTTCCAAATGTTTTCCTCTCCACATATATCACGTCAGAAGCTACTGTTTCTCTCACACTGTCACTATATCTAAGAAGCTATAATCATTCACCATCCCTAGTGGAACATTTTAGCAAACTACCCAAATTTACATCCAAGCCAATGTTTAAAATGAAATTAAAAGCATGTATGTTAAGTGAACCAATAATCTAATGATACAAGGGTCTGAAATTGCCTTGGAACTATCGCTGAAAAATACATTAGTAGGGGCATTTTCAGCAGTGAACAACACCTGCTTGCTTTTTATCCCTCACTTTTTCTCTTTGTAAATTCCTTATCTCTCCTTCAACAGTATTCTTATGGAACAGGATATATTTGGGTCCTCATTTTGAACTCAGTTTAATGGCCTTTCAAGGATAGCCTAATGATAAACAGAGTTGAAAATGGTGGCACAGCAAGGGGTTGGAAGATGTGAATGGAGATATTATTCCAGGCAGTCTCAACATGCCCAGTTTTAATGTGACTAAACAGTCATAAAATCAGGCTTCTTTGAATCTGTTTCTGTTTTCTCCCTATTATCAGGAATGAGTGTTATCTCATATCAGACTTGAAAATTAGGTGAATATAGGCCTCATTGGCATCCAGGTCACTAAAAATCAGAAGTTATTTGAAACTGTATAATGCCTGCCTCTTTCCAACCCATTTCACACTTATGATCTTATTTGAAAATAGAGCCCAGCACACTGTTATTACTTTGCTTCAAGGCCATACTTGAGGTGAAATTGGCCGACTCCTGTATAGGAGAGTTAGGCCCGCAGAGAATGAATGCTGAGTCAGTCTCTCCCCTCACCGAATAGCATCTCTACCTATGTGCTTCCCTTGTCTTTCATGCTCACATAAGCAGTCCAAATTGCTCCACCCTCAAGATTGTCTCTCTGTCTGTCTCTCAAATACATAAATGAGAAGGCACATATGCAACCCTGGGATAAATGTTGGGGAGTATATGTGTGGCCCATGTCTGGCTGTTTGTATTACTCAGTGTTCACCAATCTGTCTGGGAGTGAAGGAATATATGAGATATCAAGAGGGACTTGACAGGTCAGAACAATTTTAGGACTCAAGTGATATTTTCACTATCTTGCATGAATGTTGTCATTTTACTTTTAGAAGTTTAAAGGAAGTTTAGAAGCAAAACATGGGTACATGTTGTAATTCCCATTTTTAAATGTTACCTTTACAATTAACCCCTATATGCAACATACCATGCCAAGTTCTTCTGCACGTATTAAAATGAGAAGCTTCTTCAAATAATTTATTGTAAGGCACATGAAAAGAAATACCTATACTACAAGTAAAAATGTGATAATGTTACACATGATAGAAAAGAGCCACAGAGGAAGTTCTTACTTGGGTCTATTTCCTGCCAGGCATTTTATAAACACTATTTTGTATAATTGTCCTCATAACATCCAATTTCCCACACATTACCAAAATGAGAACTGAGGCTCAGGGAGTTTAAGTGACTTGCATAAGGTCATGCAGCAAGCTATGCACAGCAAAGTTTTGAAGCTGGATCCCTCTGGCTCCACACCTGTTCTCTTCCCTTTGCAGCTTTGCTGCCTCCTGAGGGAGCACTGATGAGGGCAAGACGATTCCAGCAGCAGCCAAATAGAAAGCCTCTTAGAAGAGGTGGCATTTGAGCAGTGTATTTAGAATGAGTCAGGCCAATATGGGGTATTCTCTTTGTGCTAGAAAGAGTGAACAAGGTGTTCAAATAACAATGTATTTTCCTGTATGTTTGCAGGAAAATGTGAAGGAATCTGCAGCCATTCTTTTTCTTTTTTTTTTTTTTTTTTTTTTTTTTTGAGACAGAGTTTTTTTGCTCTTGTTGCCCAGGCTGGAGTACAATGGCACAATCTCGACTCACCGCAATCTCCCGGGATCAAGCGATTCTGCCTCAGCCTCTTGAGTATCTGAGATTACAGGCATGCGCCACCATGCCCGGATAATTTTGTATTTTTAGCAGAGATGGGGTTTCTCCATGTTGGTCAGACAGGTCTCGAACTCCTGACCTGAGGTGATCCGCCCGCCTCGGCATCCCAAAGTGCTGGGATTACAGGCATGAGTCACCATGCCCAGCCATGAAACCATTCTTATGTTTTGGTTGTATACTCACCAGTAGGGAGATTTTGGAATTTTTTAACTGAAGAATGACATAATCTAAACTGAGAGGACTCAGGGAAGCATCCACTGAAGTGTTTACACCATGCATGTTTGCAAGTAGAGACGTGGAAGGAAATCCCATGTGCTTACCTCATGCAAAAAATAACTACCTGGAAAGGTGGACATACCTTGCCACCGCCACCCTACCACCAGTACCACTGCATACATGTCATACATTTATCATATGAGAGTTGACATGAAGTCATATTAGGGCCTTGCTTTGTTTCATTTTCTTTGGCTGCTTTCAAATATTTTCAAGACTAATTGTATTCCCTGATCATCTACAAAACCAATCAAGCAGTAGTTATTAAATAGTAACATGGAAATTAACCAAATTATCCTGCCATCTCATCCACACCATATAGATGCCATTTTGACCTGAAATAGCTAAGAACACTTTGAAAGGCATTTACATAGCCTTAAATGAAAAATGTTTGATATGTATTAAAACATTTGTTCATAGATAGTGCTGCCAAGCATGTTGTTATATCCGTGAGTAAAACTAAATCCAGAACATTCTCTTTTAAACTTTGTTTATGAGAAAGGGACAATGTGATATATGTGACAGCAAGACTCATACTAGCAATGAATGGCCAGTCTGATCTATGAGCAGCTTTGGAAAATTACAAAGAGGCAGATGCAGCCTGCTTCATGACCTCTTTATCTAGTGTGCTAAAAGTGCAGACCTCACTTGAATAATGTGACAGATATGCCCAGAGTTCATAAATATTAAATACATAGCATACTTTGGCTCCAGAGCTAAATAGATCTAGCTCTCATACATGTTGATAAATGCTGCTTAACAACGCCTTAGCTGACTCCTTGGCATCTGAGGTGTAAAACTGTTTTTTAAAAGAACACATAGTTTAAAACTCTGACCTCAGGGAAAAAACAGCTAGGTAGGAATCTGCCAACCAAAGTAGCCTGTATGGTGGCTAATTGGAAGGACATGTTTTTTTCAAGTTCACTCGATCCTTCTATCACTTCTTAGATAAAAGAACTTTAGAATTTTAGAAGTTTTGGAAATTTAGTCTGCCCCTGATCCCTGAACACTGGGTCATCATAAGCATATAAAGTGGAAAGTTCCCAATTTCATTGAACATTAATAATTGTATATATTTTTGATGCTATTTATAGTATTTGAGTATACATCGTTTTGAAAGCTCTGACATTGAGAAAACTCAGTCTTTTATTTTTACAAAGTCAAACTACCTTTGTATTCATATAAAGATGATTTTAATTCAACTCAATAAATATTACCTTGAGCTCCTACCATGCACAAGATCTGGGACTGGGCACATCAAGGAGAATAAGACATACACAACTCATTCCTTATTCTTAAGAGTTCGCAGCCTAGTGGGAAAGACAAATGTGTAAGCCAAAAGTCACCAGCTGGCAGCCCACAGGCTGAGATCATCCAAGGGATGTGTTTTATTTGATATCTGCAGTGTTTTTAAAAAACATTTGAGTTCATTGTCATTAGTCAGAGCTTTCACCTTTCAGGATAACAGAATGCCTTTGTCATCAACCTGATATACTTACTTATTGCACCTGACGAACCCTTAAAGGCATTTGAGTTTGGTACCATGAAATTGTAGACAAACAAATATTGCCGCTATGATAGACTTCTGCCTTTATTATAATACCTAAAATTATATGGAGGAACAGAGGAGAGAATAGCAAGTAAGTTTTCTCCAGCTGTGTCAAGCACGTTTTGACAGGGGAGGTGACACCTGCCAAAACCACAAGGGACTTCCAGAGAGAGGAAAGGTCATGAAGGCACGGAGACATGAAATGGTCTCCATGAAGGAGAAGGAGGAAAATATTTATCCCCTTGTATTGAACATTTACTGCCAACCACTAATAGGCAGTTCTCCTGTGATTCACGATAAACCAATATGTTTATTATTAACTCCATTTTTCAAATGAGAAAACTAAATGAAAGAGAAGACAAATAACTTATCCAAGGTTAATCAGTTCGTGAATGGTAGAGTCAGAATTCAAAGTTCTACCTGACCTCAAAACTGGGCATTTTTATTACTAAACATGATGGATGTATTAGCAGATTGTAGATTTATTCAGGACACTTTTTAAGTAATTAAGAGTTCAAGTTCCACTGAATATAAGCAGAGGCAAAACCACTGGTCACAGTCTCCACTTAAGGAAAATACATGCTTCATTCAGCATAGCAAATGGAATAAAAATTACGTAAATAGACTTTTAGAGCTTAAAGGAAACTTAGGAAAGTTACAGTCCAAGTTCAGCATTTTGCAGGTGAGAAACTTCAGGCATTTAAGATACTTGCTTTTAAAAAGTCAAAGAACTTCTATTTTAAATACAAATTAAAACCTACCTTTCAATGTATCTTATTCTTAATCAACTCCAAAATATTTTAATTCTCTTCGTTAGTGCTATAGTTTTAAAATATAATTTATAGCAACCATAATTTTATGGTGCACATTCTACAAGTCCAAAAAGTTTAAAAATAACTCAAGGAATTGAATATTTATTTGTAAAAGCACTAAATAAATACCTCATAAAAATCTAGCCATGAAACTGCACTTTCTGTTCCAATACATTTATTGTGTCCTATTGAACAACAAGGGGATGAAATATCTATAGGGTTCATATTACAGTTACTTGAAGGATTTTTTTCTTTTCTTTTCTTTTCTTTTCTTTTCTTTTCTTTTCTTTTCTTTTGAGATGGACTCTCGCTCTGTCGCCCAGACTGGCGTGCAGTGGCGTGATCTCGGCTCACTGCAAGCTCCGCCTCCCGGGTTCACGCCATTCTCCTGCCTCAGCCTCCCGAGTAGCTAGGACTACAGGCACCGCCACCTCGCCCGGCTAATTTTTTGTATTTTTAGTAGAGATGGGGTTTCACCGTGTTAGCCAGGATGGTCTCGATCTCCTGACCTCGTGATCCGCCCGCCTCGGCCTCCCAAAGTGCTGGGATTACAGGCGTGAGCCACCGCGCCAGGCTGAAGGATTTTTTTTAAGTTGAAAATAAAACAATAATGGTCATGTTATCTTTAATTGTATTTAGTGCTGAACAATCTGGATTGGGGTTAGTGTGTAGGTAAAGAGGAAAACACTAATGTAGTTGTAGGGACATGTCCAGTTACAAGAATTTAGATAATGGACAAAGTTCTGTGATCGCATCTTTGGATTAGTCAGAATCAGACCCTGAAAATAATATTGTCATATCAAAAATTATCTGATTTTCTATTTTTTTGTATTAAAAATGTGTGTCATAGGTTAAAAAAAATAGATGTGGCAATAAATATTTATGGAATAAATTAATGTCAGTGAATGGATAAAAGGATAAATTAGTAAGTTATTCATGAATACTTATTTTTTCACATTCTAAGCCAAATAGCTCCCTTCCAGCTATAGAAAGTTGCTCTTGGCCTAGGAAGCAGTTGAGCAGGCAGTGTACTTCCTTAGATCCTAGCAAAGTATTTGCTTAAGTAGCAATTTGTCACTTTTTATTTGATCATTTATATATCCACTCACTCAACTTGCATTTATTGAAACCCAAATCTGTGCATCTTCTGGTCACATTAGAGGAGACCACAGTGAACTCCCAGCCGTCCCACCTCATGCATCACAATGAGGCAGTAATAATCCTTTCTTTACCAAAGTAGGCAGAGCAGTGTAGTCTGTCCAAGACTGCATGTCATCAGTTAAGGATACGCGAAATAAAGGTCTCCATGGAGTAAAAGATGCATTCTTCCAATGCTTTACGTTACATGTTTCTTAATGTTATTGGTCTTCCTCACTGGCGATGTAGAATTATTGAATCTCTGACCTCATCCACCATCACAGAAAACAAAGAAGCATTTGCTCAAACATAACAGGTTTATGGTCTTACTTCTGTTAGTGAAGGAAATAATGTATAATGTTATAAATTACTATAACTAGAAAAAAAAGAGAGGCATGTAGGAAAGAAAATAGAAGTTACACAAGGAGTGGAAGGAGACACACAGTCTGACAAAGTGAGGATAAGTGAAATTAGATAGGAGACAGAAGATAGATAGTAGGTAGGTCGGTAGGTAGATCGATGGATGGATAGATAGATAGATAGATAGATAGATAGATAGATAGATAAGGTTTGAAGTTTCAGGAATGAGTATTCTTTAGAGAGTGTAGCCCTTGGCATTGCATTAGATTCAATAGACTAGGTTATCTTTAAACTGTGAAGTTATTCTTACTGTGGCTCAGAGGTACCATAGTTCATCCAAAACACAGTAAGGGAGTGGCTACTATGTGCCAGTTACAGAACTCAATACTGGATACTCAAGTATAAAGAAAGGGCACGGTGCGGCGGCACTTGCCTGCAATCCCAGCACTTTGGAAGGCCGAGGTGGGCGGATCACCTGTGGTCAGAAGTTTGAGACCAGCCTGGCCAAGATAGTAAAAGCCTGTCTCTACTAAAAATACAAAAATTAGCCGGACATGGCGGCGGGCACCTGTAATCCCAGCAACTCAGGAGGCTAAGGTAGGAGAATCGCTTGAACCCGGGAGGCAGAATACAGTGAGCCAAGATCACCCCACTACCCTCAAGCCTAAGCAACAGAATGAGACTCCATCTCAAAAAAGAAAAAAAGGAAAAAAAAAAGAAAGAAAACTATCTTACTTCTGAATGCTGCATACACTCTATTTTCACCTCTTCAAATTGTTGTTCATGTTCCTATCATTAAACATTTTGGGCCCAAACTCTCCACTGTATGAATACTCATTTGTAAATCATATGTATGTTCTGCCTTATTTATTATTGTTTTGTGTTTATTATAAAACAAACAAAATATAAAATAAAGGATGAAATAAAAATATTTCAAAATAATATTCACTTTACATATTATTGGTGCAAAATTTAACAATTTAGGTCTGACTGGAAGTTCATTTTATTTCAATACTTGATTTCACATAATAATCACACTACAAACAGGCACAACATACATAAAATGCTACATATTTATGGCCAGGTTTGCTATGATATGGGTGGAACCTGTAATTTTAAGAGTGCTCCCAGTGATTTTCTGTGGCCTCCTCTTTTTAGATACCATCCTTATTTTCATAATGTAGTTAATGAATGACTCATTTTAGGAGTTGAAGAAATTGATTTTCCACATTCTATTTGCTTACTTGGGCCTTTATTATGTATTTTCTAATGAATATCCAAGGTTGAACACCACTATGTAAAAAGCAGCATTGTCTTCTAGGATCATGGTGTTGGGCCAGGTAAAATTAAAGCTTTGCCTTGATCATTCAAGCCCTTGAAGTAAATTATTTGCTTCATTCTTTCTTTGGCATTTTTCTCACTGTTTTATTACTTAGATAAGTGATCACCAAAATTCCCTGATCACACACATCCAACAATAAAAATGTTTGAGCAAGTTTTACAGGTGATATTATCAGTATATTTTATTTATAATTTATTTGTATCAACTAGTATGCTATTATATGTATTTATAAAAATACATAAACATAGTAATTACTAAAGGATGAGGAAAAGCATAAATATAAATGGAATTTTAAGTATTTTCTTTCTAATGCCCATCTTCCATGCACTCTGTTGGTATACCCCCCTCTCCAATTTTGGAAAACGCTAGTATGAAGTAAACTCATTACTGAACAAGGTGTAACAGAAGAGGACCAAACATAGTAACAAGTAATCTTCCTGCACCTCCTCAAACACATATATGTGTGCACATATTTCAAATTGCCAATTCTAAATTTTCTGTCTTTTGTTAAATTGGTGTATCTATTGTCTACTCATAGATCTTAATGAGTATTTGCAAAAATGCAACCTAATGAAAACAATTTGAAGAAGTCATATATCAAACATTTATATTATAGAGATATTATCCTTATTATTAAACTGTTTGCCATCAAAACTAAATTATTAATATGTAATCTTCAAAGAAGGAAATATTTTCTATGAGGAGTTTGTATATATATGTGAGGGAATCTGCATTAGGAAATTTTATCAATTTATTTCAATTTTATGCTTAAAGGTTTCTTTTTAAAGAAACACTAAGACTGTTAAATAATAACAATGGTTTATATTTATAGTCATTTGCTTCATTGAATTCTCATGAACAGCCCATTAGAGTCAGTTATGATTTTCAATTTACAGATGAGGAAATTGAGGCACAAACAGTTTAAGCTCATTGTTAGCCTGTTATCTTTTACACAAAATTTTTTTTGACCATTTGCCTTCAGAGCTGATTTGTTAAGCACATGTGAAAATTTCTTTTCATTTTTATAATTTCAACTTTTATTTTAGATTAAGGAATACATGCGCAGGTTTGTTACATATACAAATGTTTAATGATCCTTAATTTACAACGTAGAGTTATTTAAGGGAGATGGCTACAATATCAAATTGTAAAAGATATTTTGTTTCCCAGAGTTGAACTCAAGCTTGTCCAACCTGTGGCCTGGGAGCCTCATGTGGCCCAGGATGGCTTTGAATGTGACCCAACACAGATTCCTAAAGTTTCTTAAAATATTATGCGGTTGTATTATGATTTTTTTCTTTTTATTTTATTTTTTTTTTTCTTTTCAGCTCATCATCTCTCATTAGTGTTAGTGTATTTTATGTGTGGCCCTAGACAATTCTTCTTCTAATGCGTCCCATGGAAGCCAAAAGATTGGACACCCCTAGTTACGTGTTAAATATATATACTTTAGGATGATGGGAAGACTGGTTATGCTGTAGGCCAGTTTACCGTCAGATCAGCTGAGTAATCACAAGGCATCCTCAGTTGATCAAGCCAGAGGGAAGCATGCAGGCCACGTCTGCTTCTGCTTTTTCCCACTCTCTCATTACATGACCTATTAACTAGCAACCTTTTAAAAAAACAACAATAAATAATTCTTTACTCATGTACAGGTTTGTCAGTGGGTACTAGTAGCATTTTGAGACTTTTTTTTGTTTTTTGTGGTTTTTTTTTTGCAGAGAGTATACCACGTATTTCAACAACTTGAGCCTTTCACTCACTAAATACTGGGAATGCCTTTCCTCAGTCCTAATTTGCAACTCTCCCTACTGGGAAAGTTACCACAAAAGTTGAGAACCACTGCACTAAGGAGAGAATCAAAATCAGAGTTTTAGAAAAGTGTATGTGAAATGACACATTTTGTGTCTTGAACTTGTAACAGCTAGAGGAATATTCTTATTACATATAAAATCTAATTTATATTCACAAATACTCTACGGAATGTAACTAAAAACAAAATATTCATGGAAGTGGACATTGCTCCTGCTACACATTTTAGATTTCATTTACCTATTAGCTGCAATATCACTGAATAATAAATTCCACAATTAGTTAAAAGAAAACAGGCAGAGAGAGTTAGCAACTTAAGCAATTGGGAAAACCAGACTAAAACTAATTTATATCAAACCCCAAAACTTAACACCTGGTGGATTAACAAACAAGGGAATTATAACAAAGAATTGCTGTTTTTCCTGAATAAATTGCGAAAACTTACTTTAGTGTTTCATGCAGTCTCTGTTGATATAACTGACCTTAAGGAGAAAAATGATAAGGCATTACTATCACATAATATCTCACCTGAATATATATTCGTGTATGCCAGTCTTTCTATTTTGTTTGTTTTTTTCAGCTGTGAAAAATGACAATTCCTTAAGGAAGAGATGCCATAATAGATAAAAGACCTTTTTACCCATGGTAAAGAAACATAGCAAAGCTATTATGAATGATGCAGGAAGCTTAGGAAAATGAAAGCTGCTATTAACTATGACAGGCTGTCACAACAACAAAAACAGTAATCAATGCAATCATAGCAATAAGATAATATTTGTATTAGTTTCTTTCAAAAAGTTAATGGGCATCTTTTCTAAGTGAACAGTTTGGATAATGTTGGCAAAAACAGGAAAAACTCAGATAAAAATCTCAATGTGTAACATATTAACATTATTTGGAGCCACTACTCTACATATTTTTGTTTTTCTTCAAATTTCCTTTAATTTATATCATTTTTATATCATATTTATATCATTTTTTCTTTGCTCTTCATGATTATGTTATTATTTTTCTTTATGATCTAATATTCTTGAACTGAGTTTCCTATTACTTAGCTTCAATAAATCCATAATCAGCTAAAGTTGCATTATTTTAGCTTTTCACAGCATATAATAAAATCTGCACTCGTCATTATTTTTCGTATTGTAACAATACCATTACTCTTGCAACTTTAAGCAAGACTGCTGTATAAATATATGATCACCCCACTTGGTATTCAATGAGGCACCTTCATTAGAAGTGTTATTTCAGACAATGATGAAACACTGCAATGTGGAAAATGCCTTGTGTGGGAAACACTGCACACAGACACACATTAGCTGTGTGTTCAATGATAAACTTTCCATGCACTCACAAGGAAGTTTGTTTCACTACTCCTTGTAAGTTACCTGGGAGCACTTTCTGACTTACCACTTGGCATTCTCGCCCTGTCTCTTAATGTTTAAGGGACTCCAGCTCTTCCTGACAGGACCCTTTCACTAAGGCCCCATAGAATCAACAACAAAACTAGTTTATTCACTGTATTTTTTTTTCTAAGCTTTCTGTAATCCAGTGCACACTGTATGGGCCTCGCCTGTTAAAATACACATTGTAACTTTGCTCTTTCATGAAAACATTTCTGAAGATCTAAGAGATGTGAACTTTTCTTTACCAATAACTTTCTCCATGGAAGCAAGATATATATAGTGTACCAAGTTCCTTTAATTCTGACCCAAGTTCCAAGAAGCCTCAAATTTTAACTTATTTTTGGTGGAGAATTTGTGTCAAGATACAGAGTGAGGTCTCTTCACAAACACAGAACTTGCTAAATCTGAGCATGAAAGGAAAGACCCCAGGATTCAAAATGAGAAGCTACGCAGCCTGAGGCATTTCAGAGTGGCTGGACGAAATACATTGCTTACAGTCATCAGTGTAACTTGTTGGTTTTTTTCTTTGGATGGGTTGGGGGGGGCTCTAGTGCAATTTTTGCCTTTCATTGGCCATATCAGTTACCAGTGATGCCCATTCACTGATACTGCAAGTGTATTAAATTCTCTTCTGAGTGATTTTAGGATCTTGAGGTTATTAAGACACCAAATTATGATGTTACTATTCCAAAGTGCAAAGTTTCTAACTCATATTCAGAGGACAGCAATCTCCCAAATAAGAATGTATTCATGATTTATTTTTAGTCTAGGGTGGGAAGAGTTTGTCCTGGTAGTCTACCAACCACGTGGCAGTGACTCCCCTCTTTAGGCCTCAGTTTGTTGATCTAAAATGAATGTTTATAACTAGATGATTTCCACACTGTTATTTAGTTCTGACATTCTTTTATTCTATGATTCATTGTATAATTTTATGGATAAATTTCCAAGCCGCTTACTTTTTCTTTACTTTAAAATATCCTTGTTAAAAATGAAAAAGCATGTGGTTTTACCTTTGCAAACTCTCGTGTCTTGTCCCTAACGGAAAAGTATAACAAATTAATGATTGCGTACATCAATGTGCTTGTCCCTGTTGCAAAAATATGTAATTACTGCATGATGTAAAAGTTTTCCTTATTTTAAACAGTAATAGAGATAGACCTAAAGTAAAGCACTGCTCCTGTTGATGCAGCATATATCAGATCTTATCGTGGCTATTTTCTGCATGCCTGTAACTCATGGGGGCGTGAATTCTGCAAATAAACAACATCAATGACTAGCATTTATATCCGTTTTATTATTCCATAGCACAGCTTTATGTTCTAAATGTAGGTTTAGTACTTTTATCTAGCACTCTGATGCTTCTAACCCTCTTTGATTGTAACTAGTTCAGTAGCTTTCTTTTCAAGACACTAAGTTGATTTTATAAATTTATGAGTAAAAATGTATTCCATCCCTTTAATTGTATAACTTCTTTGTAAAATGTGATGTCTTTGTTGATTTTAGGTTTTATTCCATGTAAATGATCAATGCTTTTCCATAAAGAAGACTTTGATTAATGTCAATTTTTATCTCTTAAAAGGATCCTTCCCGGCCATTGGGGTGGAGGCGTTTTGCCCCAGCTTCCTGAGGGCAGGGTTTTTAAATAGCATCCAGGCCCCGCATCCAGTGCCAGGGGGAGGATCTTTGCCCCCCAGGATTCCTGCTGGTAGGTATTTCAGGTGAAGTTTTCTGCCACCATATACAGCAGTAGGACTGTGGTCATAGTTGATAGGCCCCAAATACAAAATGAGTATTTCTTAAATTTATTGTGGAAAAGAAGTATAAGTGACTGCTTAAATGCAGGAACCATATTCATAATACCAAATGCTGTGATAATGGCACAAAGGAAGTGGAAGAAGGATTTGGACTCTGAGCACCCAATTTGCATGTGCTGCCTCCTTTTCTGAAATTTTTTTTTACTTAAGTAAGAATTAGAGCTTCAGATCCAAAATGTGTCACTCAAGAATAAACAAGGATGGACTTCAGACACTTTACCACTTGGAATTGGCCAGAAAAGTGAATTAAAAAATAAGTGTTCTTGACAGAAAGAGTAATTTCATAGAGTTGATAGAGACTTAAAGTATCCTTTCATTACAGAAAAAAATGATTTGAAGAAACCAGAAAGTAGCAACCTGAAAGACATTTTTTAGAATAAACATTAATATGCATTTTTCCCTAAAAATGCCAATCTGACCAAAGCTGTATTTTATTGAGAGAAACAAAATATAGGATACTGAGCATTTAAAAATGCAATTTCAAATTTACTAAAACATTTTGCAGGTTTTACATGGCATGATTGTAATTACAATTTGTTTCTTCCCTGACATTTAGTAAAATATCTAGCTGCCTTCCTTCATTGTACCTAAAGGATGCCATCTTACTTTACATTTTATATGTGTCTTAGGAAAATAGAATTTGAATGTTGATTCTTGGAGTTTTAAAATCATAATTCTTGTGATTTTTATTAAAACTAATAATAATGCTAAAAAATTTATTGTAATGACATCAATGTACTCAGGAGAGCTGGCCCAGCCTGCTATGTAATTTGAACACTTGAAAAGACTGGGAAATCCAATAAAAGCAAAAATCCCAACAATGCACATTTCTTGTCCTTGTTAGCATAATTATACCAACAAATCTTAAGACCATTATACACTGATATTTTTCCTTTGCCTTTCAATTACTCTTTTCTACTTAATTAAAGCATATAAATATGCTTTGATGTCATTTAGCTTCATCACTGGATAGTTTATTGATGTGGTTAGATACTTTGTGGCCAAGAATACCACTGAAAAAGCAGAAACCAAAATTACACGAGTTAAAAGGTTATAAATTTTCACTTTATTGGGTGTTATATTGCCCTTTTTCTCCTTAGAGACAGAAATGATAACAATTGTACAGAAATTTTGTTGTTGATGATGTTGTTGCAAAGGATTAGAAAAAAAAAAACTAAGGCAAGCTCTCAGAGTTAACTGCAAATATAAACATGTAGCTTTCATATATAATTAATATCTCAGTGATTGGAATTTAGAAGATGAGCAGATTGCGTAGAGTTTAATGGCCTAACCCTTAACTCTTAATGACAAATCTTGGTCAAGTCAGATATGTTTGGCAGAAATGACATTATGAAGTTTAGTAGTGACTTGAATTATTCAATATCACCGTTAGAAAACAAAAAACCTTTGTCATTTAGCTACTGAGAATGACAGAAGCAAGAGGACTGTTCTTTAACACATACAAAAACGACTTTCCACAGAGGGATCTAAGAGAACATTCTAGCACTCTACTCTTCTAGGCTTTAAGCCAAATTTGCCTCGAGCTTTCATAGGAGAGAAAACTCAGTTCAGTTTTCATGACTTACATACAAATCAGGTGTAACAAAATTGCTTCATAAAAAATTTATAGATCTAAACTTGTCCCTGTTTCCACAAACTGAAATTAATTCAACATCAACACACTTTTCCTGGCTTATATCATTTTAATAAGTCATCTCTGTACATTTTGTGTAATACTTTTTTGGTAATGACTGCTACTATTTCAGAAGTTTTTTTAATCCTTTCTTATTCAACTATAGCTTATTTCCCAAGATTTTTTTTTTTAATTTTGCGTAAATAGGAATGAAGCTGTAATCATGAGAAGTTTTTATTGTTTTATATTTTTTTAAAAAACAACTAAAGTATTTCTTTGCCATCTAATAGCTGAATTAATACCCTTCAGGTTTCAGACATCAATTTGAACACTTTAAACACTCAGCTGAAGGTTGGTGCCCACCGGGCAGCAGTAAACTCACTTTCTACCAATTGATTATCTGTCACACGACTTTAACGGTCACATAAG
Organism: Papio anubis; assembly: GCF_008728515.1. NCBI lineage: Eukaryota > Metazoa > Chordata > Mammalia > Primates > Cercopithecidae > Papio > Papio anubis. Next base: position 17,728,658 of record NC_044977.1, read on the forward strand.
ACATTTTCTCTATCAGTCAAGAAATGTAAACACCTGTTCTAGTGCTAATTTAGCTCCCAACTGCTTATGATAATCAAATTTAAAAGAGATACGTGACTATGTCTTATATAGAATAGTTTTTTGCTTCACCTCACACTGTGCTCTTAAAGAGCAGTATTTCTACAGTGCTTACCTTTACACTAACCATCATAATAACAGATTCATTGAATCACGAGACCCAGAAAGCAGACAAGCCTGAAGTTAGTATTTATGCAACAGTTGTCAACTGTTTATAGGTTTCTCATTTCTAAAAAGGTCAAAGTAAAGGGTTATTCTTCTTAGTTTCAGATGGAGAAAAACACCAGGAAGTACTAGCTGAAAATTGAATAGCAAGTATATCAACACAATTAACAGAATGCATTTGTGTAGTAGTCACCTGATACAGGAAGAAATCACAGAAGGCCGGGTTCAGTGGTTCACGCCTGTTTTCCCAGCAGTTTTGGGAGGCCAAGGCGGGTAGATCACCTGAGGTCAGGAGTTAGAGACCAGCCTGGCCAACATGGTGAGATGCCATCTCTACTAAAAATACAAAAAATTAGCCGGGCATAGTGGCGGGCACCTGTAATCCCAGCTACTTGGGAGGCTGAGGCAGGAGAATCGCTTTATCCCGGGAGATAGAGGTTGCAGTGAGCCGAGATGGTGCCCCTGCACTCCAGTCTGGGCAACAAAAGCAAAACTTCATTTTCTGTTTTCTCCAGAAAGAAAAAAAAGGAAATCACAGGAGAGGAGAGGAGAGGAAGGGAAGGAGAAAAGAGAGGGGAGGATAAAGGAAAGAAGAGAATGGGGAAGGAGAAGAGAAATTAGAAATGATGTAACTCCAAAATTATATTTTTAAAGGAAAGTCTTCCTCCACTATATTTATTACTATTTAAATCAAATTCTACCTCGTTGAAAAGAATGTGTCCCTCTTTTAAATAAGTTATCAGACATATTCTCTAAAATAATAAGCTTGCTCTCTTTGCTCCACATAGTTATTTCTTTAACTTAATTGTGTGGTCAAACAATATTTGAAAGTGTTTAGAATATTTTTATATGCCATAGAGTATTGAGTATACATAGTCTTAGACTAGTGGATCACATTATGACAGATTTCACCTCTACCCAAATCCACTATATTTTTGGCAGTTTGATGTTTGCCATACACAAATGATAGGAGAAAAATAAAGCATTAAAAATAAAATTCTGCATTAATAGTGATGGATAACACATAGAAATTTCATGAATTCACTTTTCTTTGTCACTTCTTAGCAGTAACTATCTGACATCATATGGTGTTTTAAATCTACATAAAATGCAACCATTACAATATGTCTCAAAAATTAGACCTACCTATAAGATGTAAAGGCATGTTTATCATCTGCTAATCACTCAGCAAATCACATCTTAAGATTGAATGTGTTTCTATCAACAAAATTTTAGCCTACATTTTTCTGTCAGTTTTCTATCAGTTGTGAGACTTGATAACTTTTTTACTAATGAAGTAACTCATATATATATATATATATATATAATGAAGTTACTCATGTATATATGAATATATATCTGTATATATGAGTTATGTTAGTTTAAGGTATACATTTGAGTTTGGACTAGTATCTATTCCATATATATCTATGGAATAGATATATATGTATATATGCTAGAGTGGAGTATAGATATATAGAGAGCTATACAGAGAGATAAATACGGAATATATGTGTGTGTGTGTGTGTGTGTATATATATATATGGATATGGATTAGATGGTAGACCAAACTCAAATGTATACCTTAAACTAACAAGTTTTGTCAATTGTAAGAGAAGTCTATAAAAGAGAGAACTAGGAAATAGGCAACATGTGGGATTTGGAAATAGGTTGTGAGGGAATAAAATCAGTGTTGAATATCTCCCTAATACTTCCTTCGTGGTTAATCGTAGCAGTTCTTTAGTTATTGAAGAAATGTTCTCTGAGGTACCCTCTCTGTTTGCCTGCCTGTGCTTTAGGTACAATGCTGTATGTGTAACACCTCTTTTGACATTTTTACCTGAGCTTCTCTTCATTCTATGATTTGTGTTAGGTGCAAAGGAAATGGCAAAGATAGCGTGAGACTTCCTCTCTGCTACTCTGAATCAACTAACAGGAAAATTATGAACACATGTGTATTCAAAAACTGTATTTGCAATTACTGAGTCTGTAATTAAAAATAATGTTTAAGGGCTGGGCGCGGTAGCTCACGCCTGTAATCCCAGCACTTTGGGAGGCTGAGGCGGACGGATCATGAGGTCAGCAGATCCAGACCACCCTCGCTAACATGGTGAAACCCCGTCTCTACTAAAAATACAAAAAAAATTAGCAGGACGTGGTGGCAGGCGCCTGTAATCCCAGCTACTTGGGAGGCTGTGGCAGGAGAATTGCTTGAACCCGGGAGGCGGAGGTTGCAATGAGCCGAGATCGCGCCACTGCACTCCAGCCTGGGCGACAGAGCGAGACTCTGTCTCAAAATAATAATAATAATAATAATGTTTAATATTATTTATTTGGTTATCCGTTGGAAAGAGATTTGGATGAGCCTTATACTCAAATACCAAACATTTTGACAGCCTCACTGCTATTCTGAGTAGCCATGTTAGAAAATGGATTAACAACCCGGATTTCTGTAAACCACATATCCAATAATTTCATTTCTATAGCAAAGGACATGCAGTCCTGAGCCAACAGTAAAATGTCTTTACAGTCCACTAACAATGTTTATCAATATTTTCCTTTCCATATTTCATGTGAAATCCTATCAGGGCTGAAGTCAGGGAAAATATTGCATTCACTATTATCCAGTCAAAAAAATATTTTTATTCAGAAAGTATATAGCTTAGATGTTGCAGATGAGCCAGGAATGATAAATACGTTTGAAGCTATAGAAAATCTAGGATCTGTTGCATATAATAATATCAAGTTTTGATGCATATAGAGGACTGTAGAAAAGTAGTAATGCAAATAAATAAGACTGGGTGGCAGACTTTGGGGAAATGTACACTGAGCTAAGGAAAATTGGCATAAACTCCATATGCCAAGGAAAGTCAACAGTGGAAAAGTATCTGCATTTTAAATATGATCAAATTGTACTTCAGAAAAATCAAAGTGAATCATTTTATTTCTTCATGTTTTTAGACATTCTTTAAAAAGTTAGTACCTTTAGATTCACAATTTGGCATTTCAAAATTAATTACTTGTGACAAAACAATTTCTGTTGGCTAAATTCTTCCAATTATATTTAAGTATTTTTCTTTAGCATATATTTTGTATTTAACAATATTTTGTTGTAATAAGTTTATACAACATAAGATACAGTGGCATACTTTTTAAGTAAGAGACTTTTAATGGGGAGATTTTCTTTTTTAATTGAAGGGTACATATTTTAGACATTTCTGCAGTTGAGAATGCTGCTAATTACCCTAGATGATGTATGTGTGAGTGTGTGTACACACTTAAACCAAAACTACTTATAAAGGAAATCAGAAAAACTAGATTAAATATACAAAGTAAAATCCTGAATAAATCATTCAAAATATAAAATATAATAAAAATGAAGTATTTATCTGGATTACTAACTCCTAGTTTCTTTATTCCTTGCCATTTAGATGATATCAAAAACACCAATACAGGCCTTACTTAACACCCATCTGCACAGTTCTCCCCAGAGAACTCTCCTCCTCTAAAATTTGTGCAGCTGCAGGCTTCAGAAGAAAACATTGCAGACGGCAGCTGTTATAAAACTAGGATGGAGATTCTGAGCCAGGTGTGGGTGAGACACCAACATTATTGCTATTTCAGGGGTGGGGAGAAGATAGAGAAGATAAGGTCACTGATGGAATGACAAACAGAACACACCGGCAAACCAAAGCACAAAGGAGGGTGACATCAGTGATTGCATTCTAGTTACACAACCCCAAACAACCCCTCTAAAATATTCGCAACGCTGTTGGTGCTAGGTTAGAGGATTATTTTAAAATGTCTGTTTAGGATACACTCTACAACAAATGCAAAGGGAGCTAACCAGATAATGTCGAGGTTGCATTCCGGTGGCTCACTCTTGCTTAAAGTCAGTGGGTTCCAAAGAGCATGTACATCATCCTTTGGTTCTTTGGTTTACTTGAGGAGAAATACATGGTACGTTACAAAATGATACAGAGTTTAAGGAAGGCAAGTTCAAGGTATCAATTGGAATAAGAAAAATCAGGATGGAAACATATATAAAATGGAAGGTATAATTTAAACCTTCAAATGACATTCAGTTTATAAAAACTTTATTGCAGAGTTTATGAGTTTAAAGACTCCTGTGGACTGATGATTATGATACTGTGGTACAGGTCATGAACTCAGATTCTTTTTGGATTTTATACTTTATTTCTTGGCCAAAAATAAGACTCCTCATTATAAACCAGGTGAAAACTCAGCAGTTATTTAACCTTCCTCGCCAACCCTGATTTTGAAAATCCAATGAAGGCTTCACTCTTTTCCCCAAGAAAATGGACATGTGATCATGTATGTAAGTGTTTACATACAATTTTAGGAGGTCTCTGGACACCCTAAAGTTCACACACAAAGAACCCTTGGTTCTAAAGAATTCAGTGTTCTATATATAAAGTTAGGCTTAACTGACATAAGTGAGCATCATCTTTATGTAAGACTGGCAGTGCATTTTAAAAAAAACTGCATGATGCATTTGATATCAAGCTCTTGAGCAGCACAAAGAAAATTTTTATTTTTCTCCTGCCAGAAAGACATGAAAAATCTTGAAAGAGCCTTTAAGTAATCTCTAGATTTTTTAGTAGTTGTTCTTTTTACCTTCTCTATTTTCAGAATTTTTAAATAGTTCTAGCCTTTGGCCTTAACTAAGCCTTCTTATTAGCATAAATGTTTCTTTTATCTTAATATCATTTGAATAAGTTTGAATCTTAAAAATAGATATTTTTATATATATATATATATGTATATATATGGCTATTTAAATTCTCCATTGAGAACATACCCACTCCCTAGAGATCTTCATGTTTTATTATTACAGATTGTGCCATTTATTTTGGTCCTATTCAAAGAAACTATCAGCACTTTCAAAAGATGCATTCAAGAATCATTTTCTTCTTACAAAGAAAAATTCTGAAAATCCTTACATGGTTTTCTAAGTTAGTTGAGTCTCCATGTAATCAGTATTCACTATTTGTGCTCATTGGTATTGTTTTGTGAGTTTTCACCTTAATTGGGAACATAATAGGAAACTAAGCTGCTCAGCTGGCTCTTCCTTTCCAGAGAACCATGTTGATCCACACAGGATAGCATACATACCCTCATGGGATGCTGGACCACTTAAGAATATAACTAACATAGAGACAGACCAGCCCTGCTGTAAAACATGCGTTGGCTCAGGCTTCATTGTTTTGCTTTGTAGGACAAATCACAGTGGAAGCTGCCCTATGACACCATGTTGGCTTTTCATATTTCTATTCACAGAGGTCTTAACAGAGAGTGCATTTATCAAAGCTGAACTTTTTAAAAATTAAATATATTGGAAGAGTTGCAGAAAAGATTAAGAAATAAATAGTAACTTGCCTGGAGCATTGGGGGTAGGGGGAAGGAAAGTAGTCGGTGGTTTAATTATGTCATATGTATGACTATTTAACAAATGTTTTGCCATTATAATTAAAATCACTCTGTAAATTACCTACATAGTTAGAATACATGAAATATGTTCTGTTTAGGGGTTTATTTTATTTTTAAATTTTCTGATAATTTTCTTTTGACAGTGAATGATACAGAAGAGCAGAAAGCAAAATATTTGAACACTCATTTAATAATAAGAATTTTTCAAGCCAGAAGTAAAGCATAGCATTTGAAATACTACTGGAAAATATGATGCTTTCTACCGAAAGCTTAGGGACTCTCTTAAAATATTCAGAATGTAACACTTGCCCTAGTGTCTTCCCCAGAGTTTTTGCAAAAGCATATCACATTGCTGCTCTTAAATATTCTTACATATGCCTCTTACATAACTGAAATTTCAACTGCTAAGCCTTGTCTTTTTAAGCCAAATTTGAGAATATTAATATAAGACAAATTTATTTTTAATGGAACCTTAAGATTATTATCATAAACTGATGTTTGAGAAAGCAAAATCTGAAGGTTTTTCCAGCCAGTGTCCTTAGTACATATTTCCTCTTTGTGTAGAGCGTTTTACAGCTTTGTAGGCCTTTAAAATCCTGGAATTTCTCAACAAAATATCCTGGGGAGCAACACAGTGCCTGGTTCATAATACCCTTCCAGAATGTTTCTAGGATAAGACATGGAGATTTGGGGTAATGCTTTATGCTCCTCAAACTACTAATGGAGACATTACTTTGAGGTATAAGGACATGGCCAAGCATTCAGACTCTGGAGCCAGATTGCCTGGCTTTAAGCCTTGCACTGCCAATTACTCACTGTGTGTCCTTAGGCAAGTTGCTTAAACTCTCAGTGCAACAGTAACCTTACATGTTTAATTGAGCTAATAATTACACTTGCCACAAGGGTCAATATGAGGATTAAATGAGTTTAAACATGTAAAACTCATAGAACAGTGCCTAGCATATTGAAGAACTTATAAAAAATTATTCTAACCTGCATGCTGATTTAGAGTAGTATCTATTTTTAAATTATACAAATGGATTTTAAAGAAGAAAACCAAGAACTAAAGCAGCATATATTATTTATTTGACATGTAATTTAATTTAGTTTTGAACTTACACATTATGCAGTATTTTAAGACATGAAAATTCCTTGCTGTGTTTTTTGTTGCTACCTAATAGTAATTCAACTATTAATTATTACATAACCACTTCCTTCATAATTTTGAGAAAGCAAAAAGTCACAAATAATTTCAAAAGATATGCTTTTAATTTGTATATCACCGTTACTTTTCTAAATGTGAATGTAATACAAAATCAAGAAAGACATTCTTAAAAACTCATTTGTTATTAAAATTTTTCAGCATAGTTAGTATCTTATAGTAAAAACAATCCAACATGAGGCAAATTTGGCAGTAACTTTCATTGTTAACAAGACACTTTTAGTTAAGGAGAAACCTTTTTGCCTATATGGTAATTTCTAGTAGGAAGAAGGACATCACTGAATATTACTGAGGTCAACAGATGCAGATGGCATGCCACTGCTCTCTGGAACTGGCAGGAAAATCATGTTTTGTTTCTCTAGCCTCACACCTTTCATTTACTCTAACAAATCTAGATGAAGAAATGTTACTGTTTTCATAAATGCAGATCACCTCTCCTAATTTTTGCTCAGCTCTTTTATCACTAAAGTATTTTTTTCAGTATTTTTCCAAGGGTATTTTGCTTACCACTTAATTTTGAAAAGCAAATGACATAAATTAAGGGGGGAAAATGGAATCGAATCATCTGACTATATAAACTGAGGATTTTCAAATAGCTCTAAGATTAAAAACATCAATTCTAAATTAACCATAAAGCATGTTACAGCAAAAATCTCTAAACAGAGTGCAGAAGATACAACACAGATTGTTAATGAGAATAAGAACCTACTTTTAGCAGATGTTATTGTTAAGAAACTATATATTATGTTATTTAAAATAGGAAAATACTCTTTAAAGTATTTTACTCTACCCTGAGAAACCATCTTGTTCATTGAAGCAATTTCAAACCTGTCAATTTCAGGCATATACGATTTAAATGGACCTTTGAGACCATTCAGAGAGCTCCTAAATTTACTAACACTAGTCATTCTATTAATGAACCTTATTAGCTCTTCAAGCCACTTCTTAGCTTAGGATTCAACATCTAGTCAGTAAGGTAACATATAATACTCAACATATAGCCATTCATTTAATTAGCAGTTATTGGGTGATTCAGTGTTCAGCATTGGGTTCTTTTCTCTGTTTTAAGCACATTATCCTTTTCATCTCACCACCCTAAGGAGGAGGTTATAATAATATGCCTATATATAATAAAATCAATAATAATAACCAAATGAGGAAATTAAAATGTGCCCATGAGAAATATATAATATTCAAATGAGGAAACAGAGACAGTGAGTTGAAAAGTGAGTTATAAAAGGTTACTTGTCCAAAGGGGAAAACATCTCCAATATCAGGCTATGTGACTCTCATCTTACAACTTCAACTGTGCTGTGCTGGCCAGGCAAAATATAGAGTAAGCCATCATCCTAGTTTGCCTGGGACACAAGAATTTTAGTGCTAAAACTGGAAGTTTACTGCATCATATGAAACATGTAACTAGCAATAATTTTACTTTACTTAGCCAAAGATGATGAAATAATTTTCATATCAATACCAATCTGCGATAAAGTATAAAAATTTTCTATGTTTTAAAACTTTTTGTGACATAGTGTGCAAACATACCAATACAGAAGCAGATACCTATGCAGCAAAGGAAAGGAAAGTAGATGGACATCAACATTTTAGTGACAAACATTATGCTAATTATATATTTTCTCACCTGATTATTGCAAAAATTTTATGTAGTACATAATATTATTCTCATTTTATATATGCAAAAACTGAAAGAGCTAAAATAACTTCCCTAAGATCATGCAACTACTAGGTAGTGGAGCTGAAATGTGAATTTTGCTGTCTTCACAACAATAGTTTTGATAATGTAAGTAATTTATGATTAAAAATTATTGGATTTGCCATTCTGTTATTTCAGTAAATCTTTTGTAGGTCTGGAATTATTCTTAGAGAACATTCATATGTGTGTGTTCCTTCTGACATTCAATTCAAAAAATATAAAATTGAATATCTACTCTATGCCTAGCTCTGTGCTTAGGTAGCGACCTTATAGAGAAGAATTGGGCATTATGTCCTGAGTTCAAGGCCACTTTAGAATGGGAGACAGACACCTATGTTGTGAACATTAATACTCTACCATAAGTGTTCTAAAATTGATTGAGATATAAAGGGAGGAGAAAGTAAACAATCAAGACTTCCTAAAACAGAGAGAAATTCATAGGAGAATTTACAATGGAGATGATATTTAAGCTGCTTGTTTTAAAAGTATATGATTTTTGTCAAGTAGAGGTAATGAGAAGGCAGTCTTCCAAAGAAGAGAGGAAGATACAAGTAAAGTAATATTCAGGAAATTATGAATCACCAAGAGAAATTGAAAAAGAGCCATAAATTATTTGCCCAGGCTAAAGTCAAGAAAGGTATTTCCTAGGTTTTCTTCTATGATTTTTATAGTTTGAGTTCTTACATTTAAATCTTTAATGCATCTTGGGTTAATTTTTGTGTATAGTGAAAAGTAGGAATCCAGTTTCATTCTTCTGCATATGGCTAGCCAGTTATCCCAGCACCATTTGTTGAATAGGGAGTCCTTTCACTATTGTTTGTTTTGTCAGTTTTGTCGGAGATCAGATGGTTAGGGTGTGTGGCTGTTTCTGGATTCTCTATTATTTTCCATTGGTCTATTTTCCTGTTTTTGTACCAGTACCCTGCTCTTTTGGTTACTGTTGTTTTATAGTATAGTTTGAAGTTGGATAATGTGATACCTACAGCTTTGTTCTTTTTGCTTGCACTTGCTTTGGCTATCTGCGTTCTTTATGGTTCCACATGAATTTTAGAATAGTTTATTCCTAATTCTGTGAAAAATGAGGTTGGTAATTTGATGGGAATATCATTGAGTCTGTAAATTACTTTGGGCAGTATAGCCATTTAAATGATATCGGTCTTCCAGTTTGTGAGCTTGGAATGTTTTTCCATTTATTCATTTCATTTCTGATTTATTTCAGCAGTGTTTTGTAGTTCTGTTTGTAGACATCTTTCACTTCCTTGATTAGTTGAAAAACAGGAGATATGGGAACAGGGTGAAGTAAAAGGTGAAACTAGAAATGAAGGTAGAGAAGAGATTGTAAATGAACTTAATTACCAAGCAATTTAGACTTTAATTCCGCAATAAACAATGCAGTCTTAAAATAGGGGAATGAGGCATTAGCCCTTTTTACTAATTGGCTGTTTAATTATTTCTAGTGCCCTTTGTACTATACACCCTGTGAGAGCAGAGATCTTACATTGACTGATGATGTGTCTCCAGAACCCAGAAGAGTACTTGCTGCCTAGTAGGCATTTAAAAAATTTTTTTGTATCACTGAATGTTCAAAAACAATGATTTTGCAAGAGTTAGCTTACAATGGGGTACCAGATAGGAGGAAAGAAACCAGTAAAATATTACTGAGCAAGAGAAAGCAAAGGCAGAATATGGGCAGTGGCAATAGATTTTATGTAAAATCAACAGAACTTCATAATTTATGAACTAGAAAGGGTTTAATAAAGTGAGAAGTCCAATGTCACAAAAGAGTTTCAAACCTGGATAACTAGATGGATGGTGATGTTTTAAGAACACGGGATTATTAGAGGAAAAGAAAGTTCAAGGCAAATGTTAAAAGTTTGGATTTGAACTGAATGAGGATGAGATGTATTTTGAATGTGATCTGATAATCATCAGGCAACACTATAAGAGGAAAATAGTTCTTTAATTTGAGTACTTATGTGAATAAAAACAATGATTTAATATAATATAACTGTGTTCAAATGGCATAATCCATGTCTTCTGAGTGCCTTGGAGGCATAAGAATATTTCATTTATTATCAAACCCATTTGAGATTATAATTGTAATTCACTGTCTCTACAACAGAAATGTGGAAGGTAGAAATAGATTAAATAACTGGTCCAAAGAGTCCTGAATTGCAACTGGGGGGAAAAAATACAGGCGCTCTAACTGTCAATCTAAGTTATCACCACAAATTTTATTAACTGGTAGACAAAATATAAACTTGATAGAATGTTAAATAACTGAATGATCTAAACTGGAATAGAGTTTTGAGGTTGTTGAGATTTGTTTTGATTCTTCATTTTACTGACTGCACATTAGAAATTGCCAGACTGATAGAGCATACTACATCCAGCACAAACTCATTACTTATATGAAAATGTTAAATCTCTCTTATCCTCTTTTTTCACAAATATTCTCTGAGGCAAAAAAAAAAAAAAAAAAAAAAAAAAAAAAGGATTTCACTGGCAAAATACTTTAAACAGGGTATCTATGGAACATTTAAAGAATTATTTTGTTTTCTTTAACAACAACATAAGAAAAGTGTAGTCTTATGATTATATAGTTTATCCACACCACCTTTATCAAAATCATCAGAAGTATTAGGGAACATTTGAAAAATATATATTGGTCGATACTCCCTTAAAGTCTTAATGTAAGAAAATAATTTTTCTTGTCTATAACAGAAAAGTATGATAAGGGGTTTTTGCAATCCATTGTCTCCAGAATATCAGTAACTGATTTCTTAGAGTATCTTCATTCAAATGCCATTTAAAATATATAACCATTTCTGGGATATTTATGAAGGAAAACCTAAGAAATTCAGTTTGGTGACTTGTAAAGTATCTTTGAAAATCTCTTAAATCAAATACATGAGACTTGAAGTGATCTGGGGATTTCAAGAATTGACTAATTCAAGAAGCCTGGTTTGTCCACTGACTTTAGTATGATGCAAATACTAGATGATTCTGTGACATGAGGCACAAGGGGTGACTGGCTAAAATTGTACAAAGGGAAATAAGGTGTAACATTTTGAAAATTTAGAAGGAGATAATAAATTACTTCCAAATATATCTTCCAAGAACAATAATGCAATATATAATTTTTACATATTGGAAAACACCAAAAAACACTGTTGCCAATAGACTTCTCTCACCTAAAACAGATTTAAAGATTAACATCCTAATTTCCATAATTTCCCTTGTACTTATCTATTTTCTTGATTATAAAATGTAATAATGGATTGTAAAGTTGCTTATCATCTTCACAGTATGACTAGCTTCTTCCCCGTTGAAAACCAAAACAAATTACAGGCTAGATGGAGCAGTAGTTTAAAAAAAAAAAAAAAATTCTTAGTTCAATTAACAGCTATTCTCAGTTGATGCTACTACACAAAATACAAAAGATTAAGAGTTCAAATGCAAAACTTCTAATTCACAGGAAACCAGGGAAGTCTTCATTTGATTCTTTATTATTCTTAATGAGAAGATAGAACTTGTCACTGATGAATTTTAAGATTGCCTAAAGTATCTCCCAAAGAGTTATAGATGGAACTAATTTCGAAGTACTGTGTATTCACATAAATCAGATCCTGCTGAAATACTCCAGAGTCAGTTTCTTAGGAATTATAAAATCAAGAAAAGTTAACTTGTTTTCATGAAGCACCTACTATGATTAGGTCCATGGCAAGTGACCTTGAGAAACCCAGTGAATGAGGATACAAAGCATTATGGGAAAATAAGAAAGAAAAACAACTTAATATAAAAACATGCACAACATGTCATAGTGTACACAATAGATGTGATGGAAATGAAACTATAAGAACGATCACTGTGAGAGACTTTTAGGGAAGAGGTGTGTTGTATAAATTCTAAGGGAGTGGGGAGAGATGGTGAGATTAGAGAGAGAAGCAAATTGGGAGATTATCCTGGCAGGTGACTACACAAGTAAAGGAAGAAGGAGACAGGATTAAATAAATAGAAGAACTAATAACCACTGGTAGAGCCGTGGATACAAAGGCTAGTTAGGAAAGATGAGGTGCATCACTGGAAAGAATTGACTAACAGGGTGAGACTTGGAGCTTTTATCTATAAATGCTTTCTGAAAGGCACCTATAGCATAATGGTTAAGACCTCAAACTCTGAGACAGACTACTTGATACTGCCACTTACCAGCTGTTTGACTTTGGACAAGTACTTTAATTTTCTATCCCTCAATTTCCATATCTGCACAAGAAACATAATTATGGCATGTACCAATACCAGTGAAATGCTTGCAAGCTCTTTTTATTCTAATAAGACTGGCATTCTTAAGGGAAAGATAAATGTTTGTTAAAGACAATAAAAACTAAAAGTGTTCCTCTGACAGCAATGGTCAAGACAGATTAAAAAGTTGTGACTCTGCAGGCAGGGGAAGAAGACATCAGGCAGTCATTGTAATAACCCAACTATTCCCATTAACATTCAGAATCCATTGTCATTCAAAATGGAATATTGGACTCAGAATTTTTATATTTAAGTACAAAAATGACCTTTTGTTTTCCTCACCTTGCTACCTCAGTGTTTCTATCTATGTCCTACCCCCAAGCTCCCTGAAAGTATAGCCAAATAAAAGATTTCATGATGAACTTTAAGGTTTAAAACCTGAATCTTCTAGATCCCTGCCCACAAGAGTGCTGACAGTTCGTCTGACCTCGATAATTGCCAATAAAGTTCTTTATTCATATTTGGGTAAAATTAATTACTTCGAGGAACATTATAGAATATAGGTTAATATTCACTACAAATGGAAAACTTCCTTGGGTTGTAATTTTATGCATGATAAATTGGGAGCTTTATTAATAGATTTAACCTTTAGCACATCTTTATTTAAAATATAGATTCAAATGTAAAGTCTAGCATTTGCATACATTGTACTAATTCATAATAGTCACCCTTTCTAACCCACAAGGCTTTGAGTTCATAAAATGAACATGAATTACAATGAGATCTAATATTTCCATCAATAGTACACATCAGTTCTTTCGAGATCTCCTTCTTGTTTATAATGAAAAACTGTGCACAGTGCAGATTGAAAAGTTAAAAATTCCAACAAGAGGTGAGAAACACAGAAGTAAAAACTAAATATGTCATACATGCTTATTTCAGGTGAATACCACTTCCCCTGCATCTGAAATGAGTTTATCTTTTAAACTTGGGCAATTGGGCAGAACAAATGCATTCACTTCTTTGAAATAGATCAGTTATTTATGTCAAATATTCTACCTAATACAGGTGTATTCGGAACTGTAACAGTGTAACAATTGATATGATAAAAAAGGAAAGAAATTATGTTCAGTTTCTGATCTTATCTTCTGTACCAGACTACAAAATCAGAGTTACTTATTTTTCATGTACTGCCATCATTGCTCTGTTGATCAAATCTATGTCCAATGAAAACATAATCAGGAGCTATTACAAATCCTACAAGCTTTGTAGCATTCATCAATCTAAAATTTTTCTGCTTAAAGGCCCTTAAAATCAGACTATGACCGATGGTTTATAATTTCTTAAAGAGAATTTATGAGTTTCTCCTTTCTGCTTTGCCTTAGGAATATTTCAGAAATGCCCACTCTAATATAAGTCAGCCAAAATTGCTGCACTGCCTTAGAAGTTGTACCATAACTGCAAAAGCAGCTATAATAACTGCTTAAATCCTACTTCAGCTCGTTGATTGTTTTCTAAGGAAAAACTAGAGGACAAAAAGAACATAATCTAAACAAGTGATTGCAGGGCTTTAGGAAAAGAAGTACCTAATTCCTTTGTAATTTATATTGTAATTCATGTCCTTTTTATGAACTCAAAAGGAAATAATGCTATAAAGAAATATAGAGATGCCTATGTATAATATGAACACTTTTATAGAAGCAGGTTGGAAAATGAAATTCCTATTAATAAAATACAAATAATTTAGTTACCACAGCTGGGTATCTCTTAACTGCAGCACATATTTTTGTAATTGCTCTAATCCATGTGTGTTCTCTTGCTCTTTTGCAGGCAGACCAGTAATGATTGTGGTGGAATATATGGAGAATGGATCCCTAGACTCCTTTTTGCGGGTGAGGTGTTCTTTTCTGATGGCATTTAAATAAGCTGTTCTCAGTTCTATATTTAAATCATTTATCATAAATTAATTTTTGCATAATGTTATTCATGGATTTTCTGTGAAGAATAGCAGTGTTTTCTCTAGGGTGCATTTCGCTGATACTGTGATACATTAGAGTGTTACTAAGCGGGGAGGATGTACACTCAATAACATAATTGATTTCTCCTATAAATTCACTTGCTATATGTGTGTGTGTGTGTGTATACCAAATAATGTTATCATGAAGAAAGATGAAATGAAACTCAGTTGCCTCACAGTCATTAATTTTGCTTTATCACATTTAACTATGTAGTACGATACTGTATGCATTATCTATATCTATAATGCTGAACTCCTTAACTGATCTGTATGTACCAACAGTGACTCAAGTTCATTTCAGAAAATGTTCTATTAACTTTGTCCTTCTTCAGTTCATTTGGCTGACTATTCAGAAAACAAAAGGAGGAGGAATAAAACTTCTTTAGCAGAGATTTATTTTACAAAAACATTATTTTTAAAGTGATTTATCCTTAAAAGTATAGCACGTACAAGAAGTAATTTATTATAGATAGTGATACAAACACAAACTGAGAAGGCACCAGGAAGTTATATTTCAAGGTATATTTATAATACATTTAAGATTTGAAAAACCATCATGTGCTATGAAAATATTCATTGATAGTGAAAAAATGAAATACAGAAAATAACTACTATAGTAAATATTTTTCATCCCCAGCAAAGGTCATATATTTGCATGTCACTGCATTTTTAATTATCTATCTATCTATCTATCTATCTATCTATCATCTATCTATCTATCTACAGAGAGATAACTATTTTTCTCACTTACAAAATGGCTGGACTTTGCCACTTGGAATGTTACATTATTTTTCTTCTTTATTTTCATGTGAAAATAAAACATTCACTTCACTTCATTCTTTGCCCCATGTTATGTGAAGAAGTTCTGTTTGCATCTCATCTTTCTCTCTTGATCTCATTTTCATTTATTTTTCTTCATTCTGGGTCCTCTTCTTCCAACTGCTCTGAATGCTAGCAGTGATGATATATTTATACTCTGACTGGGCTTGATGTCCAGATTCAATCCTAGAAGCTGAATTCAGCAAAATCATCAAGTTATTATAGAGCAATACTGCTCGTGCAGTGTATACTCTCAACCAAGTGTGCTCTGTAAGGTAAAATGAAATTCAGAGGTGTTTGGGGACATGAACTGTTTGTTCTTCTCTGTAGCCATTCTAAAAATGTGTTATTTTATAGCTTGTATTCATTTCACCTGTTCTAAATTATTTTAGAATAATTTATCAGGACCACCTATGGTACTTGAAATGCTTGTATACTAATGTCCTTCCATTATGTTTCTTCAAAAACTCATTTTTATCAGATACATATCAAAATGACTCATTATCTAATGATGCTTGGGTTAGGTTGGTTTTCTTTTTATTTTCTTCTTTTTATTTTTGCATCAGCTGTATTCTAAAGCAGAATATAATGGCAAACAATATACCAGATATTCAATCTAAATTGCTGCCAAAAATGGATCAAATGAGTACCACAAGCAAATAAGGTGGGAAATAGTAGCTTCTCACCTAATTTATATATTTTATTCTGCAGAATAATGAATCAATTAAATGTTATAAATGAACAATAATATGTTATAAATAAAAGATTTACTTCTAAACATCCTACTACATGTTTAGAAGTAGTGTATTTTATGCTTTAAATTTTAAAGCCTAATATTGTCCAGCTCTTATTATATACTGTGTATGTAAGACATTATCAGAGATTCTAGGAGGAAAGAACCTGAATACCTATCTCAGTTAATTTTGGCTCTACTTATGGACTGTGTGACATTGGGCATGGTATCAAATTCTCTGTACCTCTGTTTACTCATTATAAAATTCTCTGTCCCTCTGTTTACTCATCCACTTCATGCAATTATTATAAAGATTAATTGATTGTTGTAAAGCTTATAGAATAGTGTGTGACACATTGCAGGTGGCAGAGCAAGGATTCAAATTCAAGTCTCTGTGACTCAAAAAGCCATGCTCTCATGCATTATGAATTCATTTTATTAAAATGCTTACTACTTTTCCTTATAAGTCCACTACCATCTCCTCATGTGGTCTATGTCCCCTTTGCACATAGAGTTTCTAAAAGTCACATTATTATAATGCAAAAAAAAAATCAAATGAATGGAAAAATAGGGTCAATACTTCCATCTTACTCTTCTTTAATGTTCTTACCCTTCTTTGTAATCATCTCTCTTCTTAGAAACTCAAAGTGCTTTATAAACTTTATGTCAATAACAGATACTCAACTCCCCATGACAAGCAGAAATAAAACATAAATATATATAGCCCATAAATTTTCAAAAGCAAAGTCATTTTTCAAACTACAGCTTTAGAACATAATCACAGCTTATGTGAGCACAGGAAGGAGGAAGTGACTAAGTGCACTGTGTAGTAGGGGAGCCATCCGTGGCTCATTAATAGCCTTCTGTGCTTACTGGAAGCAGAAATGATTTCCCTTTGGTCTCCCACACTGTTTGAAAACTGCTTCAATTTGCTATTTTATTATGAAGGAGTGGTAGCACTACTAACTACAAGATTACATCTTAGTGTCAGTGCTGGTGGCTGGCTGGCTTTCATATGGCACTGGATTCATGAATCTCATACCGTTTGGGATCCTTGTGGACGTTCTTCCAGATATATATCAGCAGAGGGACAGTGTAGTCAAGTGTGTGTGTGGGCTGGTGTGCGAATATATACGTGTGTGTAGAGAAGGGATGTATGTGTGACCGTGTGTATTTTTAATTTTAAAATTGAATACATTCTGACTTAGCAAGCAGCTCAGCAGCAGCCTGGCTGCCCAGAAGGCACAGCCTCACCAATGTTTGGATTTTTTAACTTTTCTAAGCCCATTTGGGGATAGTGGTCAAGGTTACACTTAATTCACAGTAGTGTATTTTCTCTAATTTCACTAAAATTTACTGGTGCAAATTAAGTATAACCTTGACCATTATCCCCATACAGGCTTTTTCCAGCTATACATTTGGATTTAGTAAATACTTTCTGTGGCACTTACCTGCAAACCACCTACCTCTAAATTTTAGAAATTCCCATTTTAGAACATTCCACTTAGAACTTCCCATTTTTATAACAATATTAACTAGCAATCTAAACTAAATATAGCTATAGAATAACTTTGAAATGCCACATGTCAACCACAAAATATTTTGTTTTATAACATTTGTTATATCTAACTTATCATATCGCAAAATTCAGTTATACCAAAATATAATACTAAATATACTACTACTGATTTCAGTGCAAGAGGGTGTGTTCATACTGCAGCCTTTTGCTCACACCTCAAATCCTTTGTCATGAGAGAAAAGGAACACTTACTGTTTTGTTTGTTTGTTTGTTTGACAGAGTCTTGGTCTGTCACCAGGCTTGAGTGCAGTGGCACGATCTCAGCTCACTGCAACCTCCACCTCCCAGGTTCAAGTGATTCCCCTGCCTCAGCCTCCCAAGTAGCTGGAACTACAGGTGCGCATCACCACACCCAGCTAATTTTTTTTTTTTTTTTTTTTTTTTTTTTGATTTTAGTAGAGTCGGGGTTTCACCACGTTGGCCAGGATGATCTCTATTTCCTTACCTCGTGATCCGCCTGCCTCAGTCTTCCAAAGTGCTGGGATTACAGTCGTGAGCCACTGTGCCTGGCCTATACTTACATTTTATACAATGCATATCACTTAGGAAAATAAGAAAGGGGGTCATCTACAACCCAAAAATGTGGGAGAAGTTAATAAAAGAAAGCAAGAAGGATTTAATCAAGTAAGGAAATCAGCTCAAAATATGCTCAGGGAAGGATGGCTGGGAGCAAGAAAAGTGAGTGGAAGGTGGTGCTATCAATTGAAATAATGCAGAGGAGGAACAGGATGGACTGGTAGTTGGAAGGAAATGGTAAGTTTAATTTTGGTCATGTTGCATTTGAGTTGTCTGTGGAACATCCAATGAAAATGTTCAGTGGGTGGGGACCAAGAAGGCTGACTAGAAGCAGCTACTGTGTGTGACTCTTACAGAGAGGAATAAAGGGGTGAATAATACAGAACCTTCAACTGAAACATCCAGGTACTTGCATTGGGACTGATCAGGGAAACAATTTGACCTACAGAGAATAGAGAAAAGGAAGTCAATGACCCACCCGGGAGCAACGCAGAGCAACAGGAACCTCCCCCACCCAGGGAAGCGCTTAGTAAATGTGTGACCCCAGGAAACCACACTTCTCCCATGGATCTTTGCAATGCTTGGGTCAGGAGATACTCTCATGAACCCACCCCACCAGGGTCTTCAGTCTGACACAGAACTGTGTGAAGTCCTGGCAGAAAAGCTACTCAGATGCACAGAGTCCTAGAAGCTTTATATATGCTGGCTCTGGGGTCCCTGGAGTTGCTGCTGTGACAGCAACTCAGGCAAGGTAACAAGTTGGACCTCCATACATACCCCTGAAAAGGGAGCTGAATCCAGGGGGCAGAGCACCATCAGTCTGCAGGCCCCACTTCCAGGGTACCCTGCAGGATAAGACCTACTGACTTGGAATTCCAGCCAGCCCCTGGCAACATTGTTGCTCCTACCTGGGACAGAATAGAGTTTCCTCGGGGGAGGGGCAGGCCACCATCTTTGTTGTTTGGACAACTTAGCCATTCCGGTCTCTGGGCTTTGGGAGCCCAAATTGACCAGGGATAGAAGGGATCCCCCAACACATCTCATCTACTCTACCAAAACATGTCCAGATTGCTGCTTTAACCAATCTATTCCTCCTCACTGGCAGGGCATCCCAACTGGCGCCTCAAGCCACCCCATTCTGTGTTCTCCGGCCCAACAGAGGTTTGAATTCTCCCTAGTATGGAAAGGCCAGAAATGGGTGGGCCGCCATCTTTGCTGTTCAGCAACTTAGTGGTTCCAGCTTCCAGGCTTCAGAGAGCACAAGCCAACCAGGGGCAGAAGGAGTACCCCAGTAGGACACAGCTACTCTACAAAAGAGTGACTAGACTGCTTCTTTAAGAGTGTACCTAATCCCAATCCTCCTGACTTGGTGAGATCTCCCAAGCAGGGTCTCCAGCCACCTCCTACAAGTGTGTTGGAACTAGCAACAGGTCCATACCTCCCTGGAACAGAGCTCACAGAGGAAGGGCCATCTTTTCTGTTTCACAGCCTTCACTGGTGATACCTTCAGGTACTGGAAAATCCAAGGCAACCAGGCACTGGAGCAGACCCCCAGAAAATTACAGCAGCCCTATGAAAAAGTGGCCAGACCATTAAAAGGAAAAAATAAAGAAATCCAAAGGTCAGCAACCTCAGAGATTGAAAATGGAGAAGCCCACAATGATAAGAAAGAATCAGTGCAAGAACACTGAAATCTCAAAAAGCCAGAGTGTCCTCTCTCCTCCAGATGACCACATCACCTCTCCAGCAAGGGGTCAGAACTGGACTGAGGCTGAGATGGCTGAGATGACAGAACTAGGTTTCCAAATGTGTCTAAAAAAAATCTTCACTGAGCTAAAGGACCACGTTCTAACTCAATGCAAGGAAGCTAAAAATCATGATAAAATGTTGCAGGAGCTGACAGTCAAAATAGTCAATATAGAGAACATAACTGACCTGACTGATAGAGCTGAAAAACACAATGCAAGAATTTCATAATGTAATCACAAGTATTAATAGCAGAATAGACCAAGTAGAGGGAAGAATCTCAGAACTTAAAGACTGGGTTTCTGAAATAACACTGGCAGACAAAAATAGAGAAAAAAGAATGAATACGAATAAACAAAACTCCAAGAAATATGGGATTATGTAAAAAGACCAAATCTGTGACTGGTTGATGTACCTGAAAGAGATGGGGAGAATGCAACCAATGTAGAAAACATGTCAGAATATCATCCATGAGAATTTACCCAACCATGCTAGACAGGCCAACATTCAAATTCAGGAAATGCAGAGAACCCCAGTAAAATACTCGATGAGAAGGTTATCCTCAGGACACATAATCGTCAGATTCTCCAAGGTCAAAATACAAGAAAAAATGTTAATGGCAGTCGGAGAGAAGGGCCAGCTCACCTACAAAGGGAAGCCCATCAGGCTAACAGAGAACCTTTTAGCAGAAACCTTATAAGCCACAAGACATTGGGTGCCAATATTCAACATTATTAAAGGAAAGAGATTCCAACCCAGAATTTCATATCCATTCAAACTAAGCTTCATAAGAAAAGGGAAATAAGGTCATTTTCAGACAAGTAAATGCTGAGGGAATTCATCACCACCAGACCTGCCTTATAAGAGCTCCTGAAGGAAGCACTAAATGCGGAAAGGAAAAACTATTAGCAACCACAATAAAAACACAATGAAGTACACAGACCAGTGGCACTATAAGTTAACCACATAAAGAAGTCTGCAAAATAATTAGCTAGCATCACAACGTCAGGATCAAATCCACACATAACAATGCTAACCTGAAATGTAAATGGGCTAAGTGCCTCAATTAAAAGATACAGAATGGCAAGCTGGATAAAGAACTAAGACCTATCAATATGCTGTCTTCAAGAGATCCATCTCACGTGCAGTAACACAAGTAGGCTCAAAATAAAGGGATGCAGGAAAATTTACCAAGAAAATGGACAACAGAAAAAACCGGGATTGCCATCCCCAGTTTTTGAGAAAACAGACTAAGCCAACAAAAATCAAAAAAGACAAAGAATGGTATTACATAATGATAAAGGATTCAATTCAACAAGATGAGCTGACTATCCTAAGTATATATGCACCCAACACAAGAGCACTCAGATTCATAAAGCAAGTTATTGGAGACCTTGAAAGAGACTTAGACTCCCACACAATAATGATGGAAGACTTTAAAACCCCACTGTCAATATTAGACAGATCATCAAGATAGAAAATTCACAAAGATATTCAGGACTTCAACTCAGGTCTGGATTGAATGGACTTGATAGATATCTGAAGACCTCTCCGCTCCAATGCAACAGAATATACATTTTTCTCATCACCACATGGCACTTACTCTAAAATTGATCACATAATTGGAAGTAAAACATTTCTCAGCAAATGCAAAAGAACTGATATCATAACATTCTCTCAGACCACAGCACAATCAAATTAGAACTCAAGACTAAGAAATACACTCAAAACCATACAATTACATGGAAATTGAATAACCTGCTCCTGAATGACTTTTGGGTAAATAATGAAGTTAAGGCAGAAATCAAGAAGTTCCTTGAAACTAATGAGAATAAATATACAATGTGCCAGAATCTCTGGGACACAGCCAAGGCAAGGTTAAGAGGGAAATATTTAGCACTAAATGCCCACCTCAAAAATCTGGAAAGAACTCAAGTCATCAACCTAACATCAAAACTAAAAGAATGAGAGAACCAAGAGCAAACAAATCCCAAAGCTAGCAGAGGATGAGAAATAACTAAGATCAGAGTTGAACTAGAGAGAAATGAAAAACCATTGAAAAACTCAACAAATCCTGGTGCTGCTTTATTTAAAAATTGATAAAATAGATAGACTTCTAGCTAGCCTAATAAAGAAGAAAGGAGAGAAGATTCAAATAACACAATCAGAAATGATAAGGGAGATATTACCCCACAGAAATACAAGCAATGATCAGAGAATACTACAAACACTTCTGTTCACATAAATTAGAAAGTCTAGAAGAAATCGATAAATTCCTGGACACATACATCCACCCAAGACTGAACCAGGAAGAAATTGAATCCCTTAACAGACCAATAACACGTTCTGAAATTGAGGCAATAATAAATAGCTTTCCAACCCCAAAAGCCCAGGACCAGATGGATTCACAGCTGAATTCTACCAGATGTACTAAGAAAAGTTGGTACCATTCCTACTGAAACTATTCTAAAAAATTGAAAAGGAAGAACTCTGCCGTAACTCATTCTACCAGGGCAGCATCTTCCTGATACCAAAACCTGGCAGAGATACAACAGAAAAGAAAACTTCAGGCCAATATCCTTGCTAAACATCAATGCAAAAATCCTCAACAAAATACTGGCAGACTGAATCCAGCAGCACATCAAAGAGCTGATCCACCATGATCAAGTAGTGGTGATCATCCCCAGGGTTCAAGTTGGTTTAACATATGTAAATCAATAAATGTGATTCATAACATAAACAGAACTAAAAACAAAACCCACATGATTATCTCAATAGAAGCAGAAAAGGCTTTTGATGAAATTCAACATCCCTTCATGTTAAAAACTCTCAATAAACTAGGTGTTGAAGCAATATGCCTCAAAATAATAAGAGCCATTTATGGCAAACTGACAACAAACATCATACTGAATGGGCAAAAGCTGGAAACATTCCCCTTGAAAAAAGGGTACAAGACAAGGGTGCCCTATCTCACCACTCCTATTCAACATAGTATGGGAAATTCTGTCCAGAGCAATCAGACAATAGAAAAAAAAGCCAGGGGGGATCCAAATAGGAAGAAAGAAGTCAAACTTACCCCTGTTTGTAGATTACATGATCCTGTATCTACAAAAGCCCATTGTCTGAGCCCAAAAGCTTCTTAAGCTGATAAGCAACTTCAGTAAACTCTCAGGATACAAAATCAATGTGGAAAAAAATGCGAGCATTCCTATACACCAACAACAGTCAGGCCAATAGCCAAATCACAAAAGAGCCAAATTCACAATTGCCACAAAAAGAATAAAACACCTAGGAATACATCTAACAAGGGACGTGAAAGATCTCTAAAAGGAAAACTATAAACCACTACTCAAAAAAATCAGAGAGGACACAAACAAATGGAAAAACTATCCATGCTGATGGAAAGGAAAAATCACTATTGTTAAAATGGCCATACTGACCAAAGCAATTTATAGATTCAAAGCTATTTCCATAAAACTACCATTGGCATCCTTCACGAACCAGAAAGAACTATTTTAACATTCATATGGAACCAACAAAGAACCCAAGTAGTCAAGGCAATCCTAAGCAAAAAGAACAAAGTTGGAGGCATCATGCTGCTCAACTTCAAACTATACTACAGGACTACAGTAAGCAAAACAGCATGGTACTGGTACAAGAACAGACACCTAGACCAGTGGAACAGAAGAGAAAATCCACAAATAAGACTACACACCTACAGCTATCTAATCTTTGACAAACCTGACAAAAACAAGCAATGAGGAAAAGATTCTTTATTCAATAAAGGGTACTGGTATAACTGGGTAGCCATATGCAGAAAATTGAAACTGGACCCTTTTCTTACACCATATACAGAAATTAACTTAAGATGGATTAAAGAGTTAAGTGTAAAACCTAAAGCTACAAAAACCTTGGAAGACAACATAGGTAATTCCTTTCAGGAGATAGGCACAGTCAAAAATTTTATGATGAAGACACCAAAATAATTGCAACAAAAGCAAAAATTGACAAATAGAATCTATCAAACTAAAGAGCTTCTACATAGCAAAAGAAACTATTAACAGAGTAAACAGACAACCTACAGAATGGGAGAAAACTTCTGCAAACTATGCATCTGACAGAGGTCTAATATCCAGCATATATAAGGAACTTAAACAAATTTACAAGGAAAAAGCAAACAACCCCATTAAAAACTGGACAAAGGACATGAACAGACAGACATGTAAAAGGAGACATACATGTGGCCAAGAAATATGTGAAAAAAACTTAGCATCACTGATCATTAGAGAAATGCAAATCAAAACCACAATGAGTTACCATCTCACACCAGTCAGAATGGCTATTACTAAAAAGTCAAAAAATAATAGATGCTGACAAGGTTGTGGAGAAAAATGAATGGCTATACACTGTTGGTAGCAGTGTAAATTAGTTCAACCATCATAAAAGACACTGTGGCGATTCTACAGAGACCTAAAGACAGAAATAACATTCGACCCAACAATCCCATTACTGAGTATATACCCAAAGAAATAGAAATTGTTCTATTATAAACACACATGGATGCGTATATTCATTGCAGCACTATTCAAAATTGCAAAGACATAGAATCAACCCAAATGCCCATCAATGATAGACTAGATAAAGAAAATATGATACATATACACTGTGGAATACTATGCAGTCATGAAAAATAATGAGATCATGTCCTTTGCAGGCACGTGGATGGAACTAGAGGACGTTATCCTTAGCAAACTAACACAGGAACAGAAACCAAGCACTGCATGTTCTCATTTATGAGTGAGAACTAAATGATGAGAACACATGGACAACACATAGAAGGCAACAACACACACTGGAGCCTCTCAGAGAGTGGAAGGTGGGAGGAGGGAGAGGATCAGGAAAAATAACTAATGGATGCTAGACTTAATACCTGAAGGGTGAAATCTGTACAACAAACCCCCATGACACAACCATTTAAGAAACCTGCACATCCTGCACATGTACCCCTGAACTTAAAATAAAAGTTTTGAAAATTTTTTTAAAAAAGGAGATATCCAGACAGCAATTTAAAATACAAATCTTATGCTCAGTGGAAAAATATTGGCTAAAATTGAACATCTGGGTCTTGGTAGCATAAAGGTAGTTACTAAATGCAAACTATGATATTTCCTAAGAAGAACATTGAACCAGGGTGGAACTTTGTGCCATACCAATCTAAGAGGCTGCATGGATGGAATTCCCAAAGGTAACTAGGCAAGAGTGGGCAAAGAGGAACAAGGAGGGAGAGAGAAAACCATAAAGTCCCCAAACCCAAAGGAATACAGTTTTTAAGTCAGGAGCACATAACCAATTGTGACAAATTCAGGAGAGGAATTCCGAAAGACAGAAACAAAGAAACATCTATAGGATTTAACACATAACAGGGACTCAGTGATCTCAACAAGAGCATTTTCAATGGCTTGGTCTCAGGCAGAAGCCAGACTGCAGAGAGCAAAAATGAGAATGAACAACTGACAGGAATTTGTAGGTGAAGATGATTCCTTTGGGAACAGGTGGGTGAGATGTCAAGGCAAGTAATAAATCAAATGCTAGTATGCTAGTAGACCAAAATGTAAGAAAAATCAAGGACTTATTTTCAATTTTTTTATTTTGATAAAATGCACATAACATAAAATTTATTTACCATCTCAACCATTTTGAAGTGCACAATTCAGTAGTGTTTAGTACATTCATATCATTGTTGCAAATATCACCAGTATCCGTCTGCAGAACTCTATTTATCTGGCAAAACGGAAATGCTGCACTCATTAAGTAATTAAACTTTCCCACTTCTTTAAAATCATTAAACTCCCCCCTTCTCCTGGCAAACAGCATTCCACTGCCTGTCTCTATGAGTTTGGCTACTCTTAGTATCTCATTTAAGTGAAATCATATAGTATTTGTCTTTTGTGATTGGCTTATTTCACTTAGCATAATGTCCTCAAAGTTCAGTCATGTTGAAGTGTATGTCAGAATCTCCTTCCTTTTTAAGGATAAATGATATTCCATTGTATGTACGTGCCACATTTTGCTTATCCATTCATCTCTTGATGGATACTTAGGTTGCTTTCATGTTTTAGCTATTGCGAAGAATGCTATTATGAGAATAGATGCACTTTGACACCCTACTTTCCATTCATTTGAGTATACATCCATAAGTGGGATTACTGGATAATATTTTAATTCTATTTTTAACTTTTAGGGGAACCGCCATACCGTTTTCTGTAGTGGCCATGTCATTTTACATTCCTACCAACGGAGTACAAGGGTTTCAATTTCTCAGTATTCTCACTAACACATGTTATTTTCTGACGTTCTTGTTTGTTTTATGTTTATTGTTATAATGGCCGTCCTGATGGATGTGAAGTGGTGTCTCAATGAAGTTTTAATTTCTGTAATGATTTGTGGTTTTCAGGATCTTTTCAATGTTATTGGCTATTTGTATATCCACTTTGTGGAAGTATCTGTTCAAGTCCGTTTTCCATTTTTGAATCAGGTTGCTTGATTTTTTGTTGTTGTTGAATTTTGGGAGTTCTCTATATAGGATGGATATTATTCCCTTAGGAGATACATGATTTACAAGCACTTTCTCCCATTCTGTGAGTTAGCTTTGTACTCTGCAGAGAGTGTTTTTTGATGCACAAAGGTTTTTAAGTTTCATGTGGCCCAGTTTGTCAGTTTTTCCTTTTGTTGCCTGTGGCTTTGGTATCATATCTAAGAAATCATTGCCAAATCTAATGTCATGAAGCTTTTGCACTGTTTTCTTCTAAGAGTTTTATAATTTGAGGTCTTACATTTAGGTCTTTGATGCATTTTGAGTTAATTTTTGCATATGTTTTAGGTAAAGATTTAACTTCATTATTTTGCGTGTTGATATTCAGCTTTCCTAGCACCATTTATTGAAAAGACTGTACTTTCCCAACTTAATAATCTTGGCACCCTTATCAAAAATTATTTGACCACTGTTATTAGTCCATTCCTGCTTGTATAACAATATAACACAGATTGGATATGTAATACATAATAGAAAGTTATTTCTCACAGTTCTGGAAGCTGAGAAGTCCAAGACCAAGGGTAATGGCTTACTCTCTGCTTCCAAGATGACATTTTCTTGCTGTATTCTCACATGACAGAAGGGACAAAAGCTGTATCCTCACATGGTGAAAGAGCAGAAGAGCAAAAAGGGCAAAAAGGGACTAGGATGCTCCTTTCAACCTCTTTTACAATAGCACTAATCCCATTCATGAGGATTGAGTGTTCATGACTTAATAATTTACCAAAAGCCCCACTCTTAATACTATCACATTAGGTATTAGATTCCAGCATATGAATTTGGAAAGGACACATACATTCAAGCCATAACAATCATACATGAAAAGGTTTATTTCTGGGCTCTACTCCATTGGTCAATATGTGTGTCTTTATGCAAATACCAAAATATTTTGATTATTGTAGCTTTATACTAAGTTTTGAAATCAAGAAATGTGAATCCTCCAGCTTTGCTCCTCTTTATTGGTTATTTAAGGTCCCTTGAAATACAATGTGAATGTGAATTCTAGGGCGGACTTCTGTGTTTCTGCCAAAAAAAAATGTTATTGAAATTCTGATACATATGTTGAATCAAAGTGGTGAAAGTGCCATCCTGGCCCTGTTCATTATCTTAGAGGGAAAACCTTTCAATTTGTAACTGTCAAGTATGATGTTTACTGTGGGTTATATATACATACACATAGCATTTAATATGTCAAACTAATTTTCTTTTAGTCCTAGCTTGTTGAGTGTTTTTATCATGAAATGGTGATGAATTTTGTCAAATGTTTTCTTCTTCACCAATTTAGATCATTGTGGGGATTTTCCCCCCTTCTTTCAGTTAATATGGTGTGTTACATTGATTGAATTTCATGTTTGAACCATCCTTACATTCAATGAATTAATTCCATTAGGCCATGGTGTATAATACTTTTAATATGCTGCTGAATTCCATTTGCTAGTATTTTGTTGAGGATTTTTTCATGAATGGTTAAGGGATATTGGTCTATAGTAATGTAGGGGTTTTTTGTAGTGTCTTTGTCTGGCTTTAGTATCAAGGTAATGTTTGTGGAATGAATCAAAATGTCTCTCTCCTCTTCAGTTTTTTGGATGAAGTTTGAGGAGGATTTGTATTCATTCTTTAAATGTTTGGTAGAACTCACCAATAAAGCCATCATCATCAGGTCCAGGGAGTTTCTTCATCAAGAGTTTTTTTATTACTAATTTAATCTTCTTAATAGTTATAGGTCTATTCAGGTTTTTTTATTTCTTCATCATCTAGTCTTGATAGGTTTTGTGTTCCTAGGAATTTTTCCATTTTATCCAGGTTATCTAATTATTCACATACAATCATTTATAGTACTGTTATAATCCTTTTTATTTCTGTAGAATTGGTAGTAATATCACACCTTCATTCTGGTTTTAGTAGTTTCTGTCTTCTCTTTATTTTCTTGGTCAATCTAGATAAAAGTTTGTTACTTTTATTGTTCTTTTGGAAGAACCAACTTATGGTTTTGTGGATTTTCCATATTGTTTTTCTATTATCTATTTTATTTATCTTTGTTCTTATTTTTATTTCCTTCTTTTTGTTACCGTTGGGTTTAGTTTGTTCTTCTCTTGTTCCTTACGTTGTTAAGGTAGGTTATTGTTTTGAGATATTCCTCTTTCTTTTAATACAGACATTTATAACTACAAATTTCCTCCTTATCTCTGCTTTGGATATGTGTCCTACAAATTGTAGTATGAGACACTTTCATTTTCAGTAGTCACTAAGTATTTTCTAATTTTCTTTGTGATTTCTTCTTTGATCCATTGGTTGTTTGAAAGTTTATTGTCTGTACACAAATTTATGGACTTTTACATTTTTCTTCTATTATTTACTTCTTACTTTATCGGTTGTAGTCAGAGAACATACTTTGTATGAAATCTACTATTTGAGATCTCTTGATATTTAAATTTATTGTCTAACATATGGCTTATCAAAGAAGACATTCCATATGAAATTTTGTTCTATTTTTCTTGGGTATAGTGTTTACTTATGTTAGATCTAGTTGGTTTATTGTGTCATTCAAGTCCTTTATATTCTTATCTTCTCTCTGGTTATTCTGTCCATTTTTCAGAGTGGGATTTTGAAATGTTTGTCTATCTGTTTCTCCCTTCAATTCTATCAGTTCTGTCAGTTTTTGTTGCATATATTTTGATGGTCTGTTGTTAGTTACATTAATGTTTGTAATTGTTGTATCTTAAAATCAAGGGTATTTTTAAAATAGATGACAATTTGGACTATGCATACACTGAAAAAGAAGAAGGGGGGAATTAAAAAAATAGATAAGACAAAAGATTTCAGGAGATGAAAAGGTATAAAATCAAGGAACCTGGTGGAGGATTGACTTTGGAGAGCAGAAGCCTCTGCATCTCCCAAGACTGGAGTGTTGTAGATCTAGATAGCTTTATGAGGAACATGCATAAATTGAAGGAAATGATGCCTGATTCTATTTCATTTCTACACAAAGTAGTAGAAGAGTTTTTATGGGAATTTGAGGACAAACTTTCCTTTAAGGTGAATGTTTGGAATAATTATTGAAATTAAAAACAAAAGTAGCAGATTATGGAAGTGCTGCACCATGAAGAGCAAGTTCTACTCCAGAGACTGTTTTTTCAAGACCCTAGCAGGTGCAATCAACCAAAAATCTTTATCAAAGTTATTAATGGTATGCAGTGTAAGTATCCAGGAGACATGATCTTTTGGCCTCTTGGCCCAATTATATGTGCTAGTTGTATACATTTTTCCCAAAACTTGCCAGTCCTCATCTTGGTCCTGGAGAAAAATAATTAACTAATCATGCTGAACATTCAGATGATGCTGAAGAACATAAATGTGTTATGATAGTGATGTACATGCTTCTGTGATTTTCTACATGAACACTCAACTCCCCAAATGTGAGGGTGAAGATAATAGAAACTATGGTTTGTAGAGCATGTACAAAAGAAAAACAAGGATGTCGAAAGGCAACTGAGGATGGTAGTGAAGGGATCATTCAGGTAACAGAGAGTGAGTCCATGCTAGATGAAGAAGGAAATGAAGAGTCTAGTAGACTAGAAATAATCAAAATTATATGGGCTAGAAGTCTTTATTGCAGAGACAAGAAAGTATAGTTTTGTATGAGGGTAAGAGAGGAAGGGAAAGAAGAATGTGGCCAGAAAGTAGGGTACTGGCAGTAGTGTGCTAGAGCCAGATCTTACCAGTTTGCAAGAACTGGCTGATAAACTGTTAGTAGCTTAAAATTTGCTGTGATGGGAGTATTTACACCACAGGAATTGGCAAATGCTACAAATCAGGGCTTTCTGTCTTATTTTTCTCTAGAGAGCAGGTTTACCAATATAACACTAGGTTGATGTTTAAGATTTCTGAAGTGAGACAGTTTCAGAAATGACAACTTCCAGATGTCCATTTGGGAGTCTGTGGCTGAAGTAAAGATGAGATTAATATACTTAATAAGCTAATATAACTAACATTTACATGTGCTTTCTATGAGTCAGGCATTATTCCAGTCCCATGCATTAGCTCACTTATTGTTCACAGCAGCACTGTGAAGTAGTTATCACCACTGTCCTCATTTTACCAATGACCAAACTGAGGCAAAGCAAGTTAGGTGACTTGCCCAATGTCAAACAGCTGATAAATCTTTTATTCATTTGTTACGCAAATATGCATTGACAGACTACAGTAGGCCAGGTACTTTTCTGGATCCTGGAATACAGAAGTAAGCAAAAGAGAAATAAAAATTTGAGTGGGTAGGGAAATAAGAATTCAGCAATACATAGTACATCAGATGGTCTTATTGCTGTGGAGAAAAATAAAACAGGGAAAAGGCAAGTGGAATTGAGAGTGGGTTTCAGGATTAAATTGAGTGGAAGAGAAGGTCTTACTGAAACATGGCATTTGAGTAAAGATTAGAAGACGGTAAGGGAGCAAATAAAGTGGATACCTCAGGGAAAATATTCCAGGGAATAGTAATAGCAAGTGCCAATTCTCTGAAGTAGGAGAATTTTATTTCTATAGAACTGCAAATAAGTATTTATGCTTGATGAACATATGCCTGTTTTTCCTAAAACAATGCCAAATTATGCATGTTGTCCCTTTGTAATTACTAGCATGAGCCTTTTACTCTGCAGTTAGAATAATAAAATATATGGTCACCCTATCATTATGGCTTGAGATGAGTACGTAAGGAGAAGGATGGTAAAAGATGAAGTCAGAGCCGATGGAGACAGAAAGGGAAACATCTCTTGGAGAGCAATGATTCTTATATTTGGCTACATATTATAATAATTTAAATTTAAAGCCCTTTTAAAATTCTCAAGTTCCAGGCTTTACCCCAGACCAACGAAATCAAAATCTCTTGGGATGGGACATATGCATCAATATTTGTCAAAAGTTCCCCCAGTTGAGTCCAATATGCAGCCAAGTTGTTAAACTACTGAAATCAGGCACAGTAGGTGATTATAATGACTTTGACTTTTCTCTGAGTAATATGGGAAGCCTTTGTAGTCTTTGGAATAGAGGCATAGCATGATGACCTAATGACTATATATTTTATAAGAATCACTCGTTGCTGTATTGAGAAGAGACTACAGTGAGTCACAAATAAATGCAGGGAGATTAGGAGGTTTTTGCCATAATCCAGGTAAGAGAGAATGATGCTTTAAACTAGGATAGTTGCAGTGGAGTTTAAGGGAAATGGTCGAAGTCTATGATATTTGTTGAAAGTAGAGCCAATAGGATTTGCTGATGGATTGGATAAAGTATATAAAAGAAAGAGAAAATCAAGGACAACTTTTACCTACAAAATAAGTTCAATGATAGGCAATAACTGTTTCCTAAGGTTATTGCACCATAGTATTAAATGGCTAATAGACATAAAACTCCTAGAACAGTATCTACCACATAATCAGGTATTCATAATGACATCTATTATTATATTATATTTCAGAAGATATCACTAAAAGTCATAAAATTGTAACTTCCTGATCTGTTTTTTCAGGTGGCTAAAAATAGTTTCAATTTTCATCATTAAAAACTGTAGATATATCTCAGGAATATGAGTATTGAAATAACATATATAAGTGCATGTCAGCATTTCAAAAGCAATGTGAGACATTTGAAGAGTTTCCTTAAGCAAATGCAAAGCAAATATTAATTTAAAATTTAAAGAGATCTTTTAAATATTTATGTACTCAAATTATAAATCTAGTAAAGATGGCATTTTACCTTATACTAGTTATTTATTAATAATGAGAGCTGTATTTTATTAGCACACTTTTCTTGTAAATTGTATGCACGTGATTATATTTGTGCTGAGGTGGAAGAGTGAAATTAATCTAAATAACACTCATTTTATATTCAGCAGTGGAAAAGAAGAAAATTGCACTTACCCACCAATAACTGTTTGTTTGTTTGTTTGTTTGTTTGTTCATTTGGAAACTTTGTCGCCCGAGCTGGAGTGTAGTGACGTGATCATAGTTCACTGTGACCTCAAACTCCTGAGCTCAAGATTCTCCCAACTCAGCTTCTTGAATAGCTGGACTACAGACATGCACCACCATGCCAGTTAATTTTTTATTTTTGTAGGGATAAGGTCTTACTGTGTTGCCCAGGCTCGTTTCAATCTCCTGGTCTCAAATGATCCTCCTGTTTCAGCCTTCCAAAATGCTGGGATTAGAGATGTGAGCCAACATGCCTGACCAACTGTTTTTAAGCCATAAAAATTATAGTAGAAACACACCTTAATTACATTTTTAAGAGAAAAATAGGTTAAACTTCATGCAGTAGAATGTAATTTACTACACCTGAGCCAACTTAATGCTAAATACTATTCTACAAATAATGTGACATCAGACATGCACATATATGAGAGCATGGTGTGCTTAGAACCAAGCATATGGTATGGATGAGTGAACTTTTTTTGTAAATTAGGAGTTTGAGCAGCAATATTCAATAGCATGAATATACCTCTTTAAATGTTGTATTAACTGATACCATGAAATTGTAATTTATAATTCTCATTCTTCTTTTGCATATGAAACTTGACATTGATCTTTTGATTGTACATAATTTTAAATTATACTTATATATAAAGAAATTCTATGTATTTTTCCTGAACTCCTCTATGGTCACTCCTATCTCTGTGTTTGGATCATTTATGAGATACTGGATTTACAGAACTGAATATTAAACCCTAAATTTATAATTCTCAACCATGCCCAATAACCAGAATCACCATCTTCAAGACACTTTACAAGATAAATATGCAGACACACACATATGTATTCTGCAAAAACTTCCCTGGATTATTCTGATATACTCTAATGATACTTCATCAAGATGATGGCACTCTGTGACACCCTGCCCCAAATAATAACTTTAAATTTAATTTTGAGTTTGTATAAATGTAGCACACAGTAACTAGTATATATTACTTTCATGTAAACCTAAGCAGAAGTTATTTTTAACAAAGCAAATTCAGTAGTAACCTTTGTAAGCTAAAGCTATATTACATTCAGATTCATTTTTAGCTCTTAACATGTAATTTTGAAATCCAAACACCATGTTTCACAAATCCATATCTACTTATATTGTTCCTAGGTTTTTAGTGTATTAGAGATGACATTTTTAGTTTTCTTGTTATTGAAATTACTGATTTTACTCTTTGTGGCCTCTCTCAACTACAACTAAAAAGATAACTGTGCCTAGCTTAAGTTCAAAATATATGATGACTACAAGAGAAAGAGCTTTGAAGGCTTTTTTAAGTTAAAGTCTAATAAGATTTTCAACTGGGGAGACCACAAGAACCAAGACAATTTTCAATAAAAAGGAGATCGTTACTTATTTATTTGGTGGTTATTTTTTTTAAAAAAAGAGTGATTTCGTGTCTTCAAATCTATAAATAATCCCAAACATTTCTTTTTCAAATTCAACATCATTTTAAAAAGTCATAGTATAGTCACCTTTTTTATTTAGAAACATATAAAAACTGAAATTTAACTTTAAACTTAAGTTATAGGAGTAATCCTCCAAGGACTGTTTTCTGTGAAGTCATTTATAAATCAATTGTTCAGAACTCAAAATGCATTTTTCCATAAATATTTCTTTTAAAGACATTGCTAAAGTCCCTAGGCAGACTTATAGAAGCCTCTTTAACACAGACGACAGCTGAAAGATGAAACGTCCAATAGGAAAGAGGCCTGGAAGTCTCCTTCAAAATGTGGAAAGTGTGTTTTCCTTCCCTCTACATGACTTGCCCTGGGCAAAATTTTTAAGGCAATTTTTCTATGTCATCTGCCTATTTCTTCATGTCTTCCTTCCACATCCTCAAAGATAAAACTTTTATTATAAGAATTCACATGTGGTAGCACTTCTTCATCCCCTCTTGCCTGAGTTTAGGTCTTTTTCCACCTTATAAAATCACCCGTAACCTGGAGTCTCATCCCATCTTAATCTCAGTTTCCATTTTCTCATTGGCACAAATCTTAGCTGGATATAAGGTTAGATTGACTTATGCGAGTATGTGACTCACAAATACTATTCTAATTCCGCCAGATGATTTTTCATCTTTTCCTGCATTTGTAAACTCCACAAATATTTTAATAGAGGAATTTCAGAGAGCAAAACAAAAATAAGTGGAAACATGCAGATAATATGGGTGAGGATATTTTTGTGCCAAAGGACAATCTGAACCCCAGAAGTCAGATCCTCTGTGGTGTTCTGGCTCTTCAGAGACGCCCATCTTTTGTCTCTCATGAACTCCGTGCATTTCTGACATCCAGTTTTTTTGAGAATGACCTCTAGCAACACAAAAACCAGAACAACAGGCTTAAAGTGTCCAGTGTTTGCGTACCTTGGTCTTTTATAAACCATCTAGTAAGGTAAATGTCCTGTGTAGCCATTTTATAACTCAAGTCAAAGGTTTGGAATTAATAATTTTACAAGGCTTCCACTTAGCCTCCTATTTTTGTCATTTTGTTTTGAAAGGCTAGTGTCATTTCTTATAATTCATAGTTAGTGAACCAAAAAGGCTTTTGATATACATATGAACCAAATTTCCATTACTTCTTTTTTTTAGCTTAAATTGTCATTATCCAATAGTGTTTATTGAATCAGATTTGTGAGGAATCTGTGAAATTTGTTTATTGTAGGTACCCGTGACACCACATTGTGAAGTGTATCCTCTAAATGTTTATAGAATCAGTGACATGCAATTTTTGTTAATTCTCCTCAAGAATAGCAGCTTATCATCTACTGGTTATAGTGTCATCTACCGTCATATTTAATCTTTTTAGGACACTGAATCACCAGAGTTATCTGGTTTAATAATGCACATTTTTCAGCAAGAAAGTTTGAGGGCAGTGATTTAAAACGGTCCATAGATCTTTGACAGTTTCTAAGCTATTTGGTTGGTGGGCTTGACATCAGTGATTCTCCATTGAAGATCTAGAAAGAAATATAGCAGATATCTATATAAGATATTTAGTTCCCTTTTCCTCACTCTTCAGCAAAAATATAAAAATTTGGTAGTAGTCATAATCAGAGTCTTGCCCTCAAAAATGGAGCAGCTGCAAGTGTAGTCAACACTTCAGTACTTCTTGTTCATTCATGATCTTTGCAGAGAATCCACTACAGTAAATATGACTTTCCATTAAAAATACTTCTAGAAAATATCTTACCACATACTGAAAGTTTGAAAAGCTTCACTCCTTTAAGAGAAAAATAAATGAATTCAGTTTAGTTCAATTTAGTGAATATCTAGTAAATATCCACTGTGTTTCAGGCAAGGTGCTAGGCCCTGGGATTACAAGGGTGAACAAGACAAAGTATGCTCATTGTCCTCAAAATCATGTTCAATCCAGTGGGAGAGATGAACACATACATATTTGGTTTTAGCCGAGGTTTGAGATCTGTTTTAGAGACAAAACCAAGTTGGACTAAGTTTCTCTATCGCTCTCAAATCACCCTGTTTTGCTTCCCACGTTGACTCCTAGCACCTAGAACTATAGTAACTGGCCCATAGGATACTCAGGGAGTGTTGTTAGAAGGAATAAACTTGAGGATTCAGCAAGGACCTCCTGGAAGAGATAATACATGTCACAAAAAAACTCAGGTGACAAAGACTAGAATGACCTTCCTGGAAGAGGGAACTGTATAAGTAAAGCACGTTAGATATAAAACAACATGTTGTAGGGGTGAATAGAGCACATACAAAAATAAAATAAAATAAAATAAAGCAGAATAAGGGTATGCAACTAAAGATATGAGCAAGGGTCAGGTCTTTGTATTCGTGACTAAGACACTGCACTTTATTCTGTCATTGAAAATCATTGAAGTGTTTAAAGCAAGTCAAAGGGTAAGATTTGTGTTTTCACAGAAAGCCTTGTTAGACAGTAATGTGATGCCTTCAGGACAGCCTGGCACTCAGATCCTATGTTTGTCCTAACCTCAATCTAAGTACTTGAGCTCAGCCTAAGACGAATGGACACTGGGAGGCTTGAAGTGTATGTAGATGCAGTCCATGACAACTATCGTGAAGAGCTGGGGTTACTGCACAGACAATGCAACATGTCATTTACTGTCAGATCTGGGGGATGCTGTGCTCTGGGGTCTGAGAGAGTCTGATGGAGCTCTGCAGCTTTTAGAAACAGCAGGCATTGTTATGTATAGCTTTCAGAAACCCCTTCCAATCAGGCTCACCCTCTCTGTCAGTTAGAGGATAAACTCCATGTTTCTCAGCAGTCAGGTTGAGAGAGCAAAAAAAAAGAGGATGAAGACAAACTGAATTCTAGCTACTAATCTCTGAGATGCAGTATATAAATATGCCATATTCACTCTCTTTCATTTGAATCTGCCTTCCTGGGAAGAGACCATATGTCATAAAAAAATTCATAGTTTCTTTTAGATTAATCTTCAGTAGGAAGCCCAAAAATATTAAATCTCAGTACTCTCACATTTTTCATCTCCCCTCATAAACAATTCAATTCAATTGGAATTAATATTTATCGAGTGCTAACACAATGCATGGCAATATAGTGGATGCTGTAAGAGAACTGCTACATAAAAGGGATAATACCCGTGTCCTACTTTAAGAAAACAGTCTGTTATATATGAGACAATAGGAACAATATAGCAATAACAACCATTGCACCACAAGATAGGATCAAAAGTTATTTAATTCTGTCACCATTTATTAACCATCTACCATATTCAAGGAAACCAGTATGTCCTAAACCAAACTTGAGAAGGCTATATTGAGGAAGACCAGAAAAAGGAATATAGATTTTGTTTGAATAAGAGAGTTGTGTCCTTTGTAGAGAAACAGATTTGTGCTATCCTCATGTGTGAATAAATGAGGCTATTCCTCTCAGCCAGACAGAGGTGAATAGATCCTCATTTGTTGATTTATCTGGAGTGTTTTTGTTTGTTTGCTTTTGGTTAAACGATCTTAGAGGTCTTTATACATTGCTGTATTTTGCCAAATTATGCTGCCCAAACTAGCCCAGCATTATGTAAAATTTGGTTTTTCCAAAAACTCCAATAGATAAGAATACAGGCTCTGTCATTGCTTGGATTTAAATCCGGACTCCACCACTTATTAGGTTATTAGATCTTTTTGTCCTTCAGTTTCACCATCTACAAGATGAAGATAATCACTACATTTACATCACATCAATATTGAGAGAGTGAAATAAAATAATACCTGTAAAAACCTTAGTCTGGGACTGGCTTATAGTATTCAATGAATGTGAGCTATTTTTCCCCTACAGTAATGTGGAAGAAATTAAGATATGCATTCCCAAAAGCATATGGAACTATTTTTAGAGCTTTTTTTTTCGTCAAGCCCACATTTTATAAACAGTAGATAGACCAGTGGATAGATGTGTGGATAGTGGATAAACAGATGATTGTAGTGATAGGGAGATAAAATAACACAGGTTGCGTTCCCTGGGAAGGGTTATAAAAGATGTGCATGCGGGAACTTTGTTGGGAGGGTCACAGGATCAGCTTCCTTATTCCTACAGCTTCCAGAGTTTGGGAAGCTGGTAGCCCTTACTTAACCAAATCCCTCTCTAGAGAATGCCCTTGGCTAAAGAAGGCCACCCAAGGCCATGACCCCTTTACACGAGCAGCCTGAATCCAGTGATTGATGTAGCAGGACAGGGGCCCAGTCTTTTTTTTCCTCAGTTTGAGCCAACTCTGAGGAGTTATCCAGAACATCCCATAAAATAGACAAAGGCCTTTGGGTGAAGGCACTGAACTGTAACCTGCTGCTGCCCAATCCTGCTTTCTTCTCCTCCTCAGAGGTATTGATGCTGAGAGTGTGTAATCAAAGATCATGATTTAATGAAACTCATAAGATTTACTGCTTCACCAAGGACATTCTTAAGAAAAACTAGCTTTCCATCTTTCTATAAGTGCCTGTGTCAGAGAAGAATATGAGAATACTAGTATAGTTTGGTTTGGTGCTACTGACTTTATTCCTGATGAGGCTTCTGCAGTTTTACTCATCAGAGTTTTGTACCATTTGTGCAAATATCAACCTAATGAAAAAATGCAAAAACATGTACTTAGTGCTATTATGAAAATAATTTTAACCTCGTGGACCCCTGAGAATGTCTTGGCCAATGGATTAGAAGTAAATATCCTACATTTATAGTCCTATAAAAGAACATGCGGAAAGTAGTTTAGATCGTTTTAATACACCAAAATCTTGTTTTTTAAATGATACCACTTACCATTATTAGAACCATTATTACCATGATGATTGACATGAAAGCAGTTCATCTAAATCTTCAAATGTTAGTGACAAAAATATTTTAAGATTAATTTTAAAAATAACTTGCATAATTGCCAAAAAGTAGAAGTAACTCCATCAACTGATGAATATACAAAAGGAATAGAAATTATCCAGCAATAAAATGAATAAATTATTGAAACATGCTATGGGTGGATGAACCTTAAAAACATACTAGGTAAAAGAAGACAGTCACAAAAGACCACATATTGTGTTATTCCATTCAAGAGATACCCAGAACAGGCAAATAGATAGAGCTAGAAAGTAGATTACTGGTTGCCCAGGGTGGTGGGAGGAGTTAGGGGAAGTGAGGACTTATTGCTGGTAAGGATGGGTCTTTTCAGAGGGGATGATGAAAAAGTTCTAGAATTGATTTTGGTGATAGCTGTACAACTCCATGAATAACATCAAAACTGAATTGTATACTTTAAAAGATACATTGTATGGTACATTAATTATATTTCAATAAAAGTATTAAAAAGCAAATTGGTGCTTTGTGACACACTCAACATAGATAGAACATTACATTTCAGCCCGGTCTTAAGTAATTATTTCTCTTCATATTTGTAGGCGCATATATTGAGAAGTGATTTTTCAGGAAAGTGAGAAGGGAATTTTCTGACTCGTTAAAATTGAAAAAAAACACGTCATAACAGTAATAACAAGGACGTATTAAATAGTAACTATTATTAAATTAAGCGAGGAGCTGTGTTGTCTGCTTTGTATGTGATTCTCCCTGCAATTCTGAGTTAGATAACTCTGTTCCCATCGTGTAGATAAGGAAACAGACTCTCGAGTTTTCAGGTGCCCCATTAACATTCCTTACTACTTTAAAATTCTACTTGACAAGAATTACGATAGGAGGCAACTCCATTTTTGAATAGGTAAAAGAGCCAACTTTTAAACTTCAGTGTACTTCATTCTAGGCCGAAAGAACTTATATTTTCAATTCCACTCAAAGGTTTCAAGATTCCTAATAGAAGAGTGGTAGGTAGCGTACATGATAGAAGAGGCAGCTTTCATCTAATAGTGTACTGTCTAAGAAGATGGATTCGAAACATAAAGAGCTAATAACACCAAAGATTTTCTTTGCTAGGTCATCCTTTATACATTAATTATACAGAAGCACCTGCTTAAATGGATATTCTTGCTGTAAGAGTGTTTTTGTAAGAGAGGGCTTTTTGCCCTTACTCTGCACTTGAGTTGGGAGATATTATCAGAGAGCTATCAGACAGGTAAGTTGCTACAGCAAGACAAAGTTTATTTCATTTGTAGTATAAGCTTATTCATTTACCTGAACAATGAATCATCATTGTATAGGAGACTGTGTCACCATGACAGCTAGGGTCAGATCGTCTCTGTCCTGAAGCTGCACTATAGTTTGAAATTAGATATGTATTCATAAAAACTGCTTTAACTTTTAAAGTTTTTAAGTTTCTCTTATTTGTGCTTCTAATGTATAGCATAAAGTAATATAGCCCTACAATCTCCTGCTATTCATTTTTAATATCATTCACAAATGTTGCCTGATGTATAAAAAAATAATTTTTCATGTTTCTCTATAACTCCATTAAAGACAGCAATCTCCAAATAACTAGGTAGAATAATATGCATTATTTTTAAAACTTAAAATATTTTTATTTTTATTTCCTCTAATTTCAAGGGTACTGTTTGTATACTATTTGTATCTGGTCTTGTTGGTGCATACATTTTGCTCAGATAACAATTGGATATTTTTTAACTCTTTAAAATAAAAACATTATTTTAAAGTCAAGGCGGAGGGAATAAGATGGGATCGATTACTTTGATGGGATTGATACTAACACCATGCCTGACTCATTCTCCACATTATTTAATCTAATCCTTCCAACCAGGAGCTAAAACAGTCTCATTTTTCTGCCAATTGCCAACAACTTTTCTATTTTCCCTATAAAATGGAAAAATCTATTTATTTTCTGTTTGCTTGTGCTTTTTTCATTCTTCTGCTGCTTTCCTATACTTGTTTCTTGTTTATACCACCACTTTTTTTTCCTGAGTCACCTGGCCTGACTACTGTTTTTCACAGTATCTCCAGTTATCACATGGGTTTTATACAGTCCTTGGTTTTGCTGCCCTTCTACCCAGCTGTACAGCTGGTTCAAAGCTTACAACTATGGAAAGTGGATTCTATTTGTTTGGTAGCCTTTTTTTTGGCAGCCTTTGCTCTTACTTTATTTTACTTTAGTTCTCTCCTATTACCGAAGTTTTTGAAATCACTTTGCTCTGTGAGTTAATTTGGTTGATTT
The DNA here is from genome assembly GCF_008728515.1 of Papio anubis. Taxonomy (NCBI): domain Eukaryota; kingdom Metazoa; phylum Chordata; class Mammalia; order Primates; family Cercopithecidae; genus Papio; species Papio anubis. The sequence goes on from NC_044977.1 coordinate 17,770,115, forward strand.
CCTTCTGTCCTTTGTTTAGTTGTCCTTCATTACTTCCAGTTAGATTTTCCCGTTTCTTTAAATGTCAAACCAATTCTTACTTTTCCTTATGAACATAGTCATTGATACCAAACTTGATGCTTATCTTCATTTGATCCAATAAAATACATGTAAGGATCTTATTTAATACACACACGCACACACTGCATTAAAAATAAGTCAATTTAAACAATTGTGATTCTCTTGCAGAAGCATGATGGCCACTTCACAGTCATCCAGTTGGTCGGAATGCTCCGAGGCATTGCGTCCGGCATGAAGTATCTTTCTGATATGGGTTATGTTCATCGAGACCTAGCAGCTCGGAATATATTGGTCAATAGCAACTTAGTTTGCAAAGTTTCTGATTTTGGTCTCTCCAGAGTGCTGGAAGATGATCCAGAAGCTGCTTATACGACAACCGTAAGTTTATATGCCCTTTCTTAATATAGTTTGTTTACTTTTATTGTTTTTAATGTTATTAGAGTAAGTCTGTTTCTGCCTTCCTAATTTTCTGCTTGTATTTATTACTTTGCTAATTTGACATCGTTATGTATTTGAGAAGTATTTGCTTTGGGTGTCTAGGTTATAACAACAACAACAAAAAAGAAAACAAAGACTTTTCATACTTGACTGTTTTCTTTCTTTCGTTGTACTGGGACTTCAACATCATGCTTAACGTCCATGTCATGACTGGATGTTATAACATGGGCTGAAGTATCTTTGATGATTTAATAATTTTCTTTAAATAGAGTTCTGTGTATCTAAAATGTATAATTAATTACTAACTCAGTAATAGTGAGGAACCAGTGACTACGAAATGACTTTTTTCCCAAATGTTTTTGAATGATCTGATCATACTTAGAATGAACAATGTGGGTTTCTTTGGAGACATATAAGTACACTCTAAACCTTTTCCTAAATGATGCTTGGAGAAAATGTGAGCAGAAATGCAAGTTTAAAACTTTAGAACCAAAATGTCATCCACAAATTGTATCACTTCAATTTGTCCTATGAATAGTGTAAATATTTCTGACTGCCCTAAATCAAGTCATTTCATTGATCTCGTTGGTTATTGTTTTGAGGAATTTGGTCTCAAAGTCTTTGTTGTGCTATCTTCAAGCTACTAATTTGTAAAGTTATATTCGGTTATTTTTTAAACAAACCTTCACCATTAACTCATTTGGCAGTCAGTTTCAATGAAAAAGAAGTCATTAAAGCTACTCAAAACATTTTTATTATATTCTCATTTTCTCACTTTATACATTATTTTAAAAGATGCAGCTTCATTATTGAGTTCCTTTTTATTTCATGCTCTATGAGTTGTTTTGAAACTTTGCTGTATTCAGTTACTCCAGAATAAAATGCAACTTTAATATTGTGAATGGAATATTTTATGCATTACTATATTTGCTTTGTAGAAATGTCCTCTATTAATTTACCAATGATATTTTTCAGTTTCTTCAACAAAGAAATATAGTTCTAAGGAAAATAAATTAATTTCTCATTGTCTGATATATAAAGTAGCCATGTAGCAGTATCTATTGATCTTTTAATTTGACCAAAAAGCTTCATAAAAATAAGTCTATCAGTTCTGAAAACAATTTGTTCAGTTTAGAAAAAGCAGTATTTTCAACTCCATTTTTAAATTGGAAAATATCATAATTATTTTCACTTCTCTCAAGGTCTTTATTTTCATTTATCTTTACAAATTTATAACTTAAAACAACTTTTGAAGTTATAGAACAATGAACATAAAATTTTTCCATTAAGCACATTATTTCCAATGCTGAAGAATAATGTTTAAAAGTATTAAATATTCAAAATGTAATATTTATAAAAATTGCAACAAATACGATCTACTAAAAAATAAAATATGATGGGAAATTACTAAACTCTTTGTGGCAGTGAGCCTATATAGATAGACTTCAAATTTAATAAAATAATATTTTAACTGCTTTTTAAAATGGTTAGCTTATAACTAAATGTAAGATACTGATGAAATGCAGATTACTGAAATTTTTATACATATGTAAGTTTTGTTACATCAAATCTAACAGGCAGACTCTGTCTTATGGGATTATAAAGACTAAGAGGCCTAGGACAGTGCTGTTTAAAATTTAGATTGGACCCCAGACTTAAATAGCAGATTTGGTAACCAGAATATTAACACTCTAAAACCTGCCTTTGAAAAGCTGTAGATTATGTCTTGATTAAGAAATAAGTCTCTGAATTTAGAAGGTATCAATTAAATGGCAAATAATATAATCAAGTTTTTTTTTAAGTCTCAGAACTACTTACTGTTCAGAGGTTTGACTTTAATGAACACGGGCATTCAGCACTTAAAATACTAAAGCTCTTGCCTTTAAAGACTTTATACTTTGATAGGGTAGAAGGCTCATGCTGCCTTGCAATTCAATACATTAAGTGTTGTCATGGGAGACTTAAAAAGAAGTATAGAAGTACCAAAAAGCAGAGTTTGAAGAAGGCTTCACAAAAGGTCAAAATTTGAACCAAATCTTAGGAGAATTTATTAGGCTGACAAGTGGAGGAAAGGTAGTCCAGATGGGGAAAGAAGAAAGAGAAAAGACATGGAAATGCAAAAAAGTGAATGGGCATATTGATGAAAATTTGGGGCCAAGGGCAATGGAGGGGCCAATTTTCCTGGAATAATTGTAACGGTACCTGAGTGGCACTCCAACAAATTTGAAGGTTTTTGTATAGCAACTAGGAGACAGACACTGATTTATTTAAACAGGAAATAACAAAAATAGATGCATGTCTTACAAGATATTATTAGGGCCGGGCGTGGTAGCTCACACCTGTTATCCTAGCACTTTGGGAAGCCAAGGCGGGCGGATCACCTGAATTCAGAAGCTAGAGACCAGCCTGACCAATATGGAGAAACCCCATTTCTACTAAAAATAAAAAGAAAAACTCCATGTAAAAAAAAAAAAAAAAAAAAAAAGATATTATTGACAACAGTGTGAAGAAAGGAAGGAGAGTTTGAAGGACAGGAGGACTAGCAGCAGACAGACCAGTTAGGCATTACTGCAATAAACCAGAATGGTCATATGGCTTTAATTAAGGCAATGACAGTTGGAATAAAGAGGAGGGAAGAGAAATAACATAAATTAACATATGTTGTACATTATATGTTCATTATGATTCAATAACTAATTGGATATGAATTGTAAGGAAGAAGGAGGATTTAAAGATGGCACTAACATTTCCAGATTGAACAACTGGTTAAATGGAGATGCTGTTAATCAAGACAGAGAATCCCTATTAGAGATGACCTGGCTAATGGTATTAGATTACAAAGCAAAAGTATAACAGAAGATATTCTATTATAACAAAATTATAATAGACAGATATTCTGTCTCAAAGGCAAGATAATGCCAAATGATCATTGGCATTCTGTCAAAACTTTGTTTATAAATTTTAGAGCTTTCTCTGAATGTACTTAGTCCCCAAACACTTTTCACATTTCCTCTGAAAAAGAATGAGATAGTTAGAAACCCACCTAGTGAAGATACATGTCAATTCAAGCAAACCCTGTATAATAAAATACAGAGGAAGAATGGTCATTTATATGAAAAGGATTCTTTGTTTTATAAAAACATCTGCATGAAAATAATTTTAAAGCAAAAGCTCCCTTGATACATATATATTTTTATGTATAATTCAGGTTTTTTAAGTTGTATCTATATATAACTTTCTTTGAACGTTTATTTTACCTTAGATGATTTTGACTTTTCTCTTGCTGTGTAACTATAATTGTTATTTGCTCACTATTTGTAACCTTTTTTTTTTTTTTTTTTTTTTTTTTTTTTGAGACGGAGTCTCGCTCTGTCGCCCAGGCTGAAGTGCAGTGGCGCGATCTCGGCTCACTGCAAGCTCCGCCTCCCGGGTTCACGCCATTCTCCTGCCTCAGCCTCCGAGTAGCTGGGACTACAGGCGCCGCCACCGCGCCCGGCTAATTTTTTTGTATTTTTTTAGTAGAGACGGGGTTTCACCATGTTAGCCAGGATGGTCTCGATCTCCTGATCTCGGGATCCGCCCGTCTCGGCCTCCGTAAATGTTTTTATAATCTGTGTCAGGAAGGATTTGGAGGAAAGAGAGGCTAGGAGGGCTTATAAACAGGAAGACATGATGGATAAAGGTTGGATTTTGTGGGGCCGTTGTCGGGGTGAGGTTTGTAATCTTCAAGAAAAAAATATCTTTAGAACAGTATGCTACATGGAAGCTATCCTTTTCTAATCCAAATAGGGCCAGAATAGACATTTTCCATTCAAATGACTGCCAATTTAGAGACCCACAAATCACAACAAAGAGCCATCAGAACTGGTTAAAGAAGACCGTCAGGGAGGATTGGGTGAGCAGTGCGAGCCTAGCTCTGGGTATGGTACTGAACTGGTCCTCATGTGGAAGAGAAGCAGAAGGGCCGTGGGATCCCGAGTGGCCAGACCAGAAAGCAATGTGACAAGAGAGATTACCCTCCAATAGTGAGTCTTTCAGAGCCCCATTTAAAAATCGTATGCATGTAATATATAAGACAGTATTAGCCACATTTCAAAATACACTAAAGTAAATAAAGAATGAGATTTACACCTAAATATAAGTAGAAATTCTAATATTTTCTTCTTCAACTTGAGTGTTCTGCATGCCGTGCTCTAGGTCTAAGACATATTCATTCACTGTGTACTTTACACAGTTTATTATGGAGTTACCATATTTCAGGCACTATTCTTTGGAGGGCCAACTGTGAAACAACTTTGCTAATTATTAGTCCCAAAAAGGACCCCCATTCCATGAGGAAAATAGCAAAGATCATCACTGTGCCAACCACCAGAAATGGGAGTCCATATATACTTATGCCCACTGCATCCTGGGCTACTATGTAGGTCCACCATGCACTGGTTACCTATTTCCCTAAATCCAGTGAAAGAAAACATGTTCACAAGTTATGTGAAATGGATTTCTTTCTTATAGATAATTAACAAGGGACAGAAGTCTTGGATCCATTGTGTGTGGGTCCCCCAAGGCTGAAGACAGCTGAACAGGAAAGATGTAGTCTTGATGCGAATGCCCCACTTTCACAGCTGAGGGACCCTAAAAGGCAGCCCATCCTGGATTATATACCTCAGGGGCCACATGACACACTGGGCAAAGCCGTAAAGGACATCCTGCTCCCAGGAAAGAGAGGAACAAAACTCAGGCTGTCCCATGCAGTTCCTTCCTAACTCAAGCTATTCAGTTTCCTAAGAGGGACAGGTTTCAGGCTGTTCCTCCCTATCTGAGGATATTGCATTCCCAGCACATTCTACTGTTATTCTTCACAAGCAAGCAAGAAAGAGAGCTGGGTTGGTCCAAGACCATTCAAAGAACTCTACTGCGCCACTAACCAAAAATAAAGGGATTATTGAGAACAGATAAATGGCTACACAAGAATAAGGCCAAGAGTAACCAAATATGGCATATAATAAAACTCATATATTGTCCGAGAGTGGACAGTGCAGCATAAAAGGCAACAAGAGTTTAGCAGAAGATTTTTCTGGTATAGTATGTAAACCCTGAATTAAAATACATCAGGTATCAAGTCTTTTCAAAGGAACTTTAAAATCTGATAATGGCATGAAAACCAAGAAATATGGATTGTAGGCCATGATAGAAGGAAATAAATGCACAAAAATCGGATTTAGATGTGAACTGAGGCCTTGTTTTTACATGCCAATTCTGTAATGAGATTACAAAGCACTTATGAGAGATTAGTGAATGATTAGGGTCCATACCTAACAATAGATATATAATTAGTGTTATGTGGCTAAATTAATTTGCATAAAAGTTACTGATAGTTCACATTGTGTCTCCATCTGATTATATGGTCTCCTGTCTGGTTATAATTTAGGTGCTAAGAAATCGCTGCCTTTTCTGAGTTTGACACACATTCACATGGACAACTGTTTTATAACCAGTTCCAGAGCAGGGACTCTCTCATTTGAATATTGCTAGGCAACCCAGTCTTAAACTTACATTGAAAATGCTAAGCCTCTTTGCTCTCAATTATGGAAATGAGGTCCTATTTACCTAAAAAGAACATTAAAAGATATATTATGGTGCACATTCATCCATTTTAAGAGATAAGTTTCATTTAAAATATAATGGCAGTTAATGTTCAGATTTAAAAAAAAAAATTCTCATGAGTAAACTTCTTTTATTATATTTTGAAGATCAAAGCAAAATGGAAGAATCATTTATTGCAATACTTGTTAAAAATTTTATGAGTCCTTGATTTTAACTTTCAATTGCATCGATTTTGTGTTATCCATGGCAAATTTTGGTTTTGTTTCTTTGACAGCAGCAATTCAGTGGAAGTACTTTCTTTGTTGAAATACAGAGCCTCATTACTGACAATATATAATCTGCATAATTACAGTTCTGTTAACATCTTAATTCTGTTTACTTTGCATTCATAGGACCTCTTCCAAGCTCTAACACTTAACCTCAGTTATTCTCCATAAATTCTGAGAAAAGTCAAATTTTCCATCCGTCTAAGAAGACATTAGCCTATACCCAACATGGAGATAATTATAAAAAATAATGAAGCAGCATGAGGGGAAGGTATTTAATGTGTGTTTTAAAGTTGGGAGAGATTCACCTTCACCTAATTTAGGTGTTTGTGAATTGGCTTGACTTTTTGAAGTTAATTTTTAAGCCTTGAACATGTCCAACTTTAAGAATAAATATTTTAACACAAGTGAGATCTGCCTTTAAGTACTTTCATTAACACGGGTAAATGAGATTTGTCTGGAGATCATGCTTAACCTTTTAGTAAAACATACTCAGAACTTTCAGTCACTTTGTCTCTTAAAGGGTTGGTGTAAAAAGTTTGCAGCAAGAAAAAAAAATGAAAAGTTTCAATTACAATTATATTATAACCAATGCACTGAATAAAAGGACTCGCACTGAATTAAAGGGCTCACACTGAAAAATGTTACTGATTTCTTGGATTCTGAAGAATAAAACTTCATCCATTGAAATTCTACCACAGGATTCTCTGTCATCAAGTCACTGGTGGTGGGGCTGACACTGTGCGAAGATGCAATACGTGGTAAAATGCATTTTACACTAAACTCTACCCTAGTTCAACTGGGTCTCAGCTGAAAAATTACTTGCACCCAATTTTTCTCTAAGGCTTGACCAAGCTAAAAATGGAGGGGATTTGACTGCTTTAGGCACAAAACAGGCACTTAGGTAGAAAATCATGAAACCAAATGTGTTAGTCTGCTTTCGCGCTGCTAATAAAGACATATCTGAGACTGGGTGATTTATAAAGGACAGAGGTTTAATTGACTCACAGTTCCATATGGCTGGTGAGTCCTCACTATCATGGCAGAAGTGAAGGAGAAGCAAAGTCACGTCTTACATGGTGACAGGCAAGAGAGAACATTTGTAGGGGAACTCCCATTTATAAAATCATCAGATCTCGTGATAGTCACTACCATGACAACAGTATGGGGGAAACCACCCCATGATTAAATTATCTCCATCTGGCCCTGCCCTTGACACGTGAGGATTATTACAACTCAAGGTGAGATTTGGGTGGGGACACAGCAAAACCAAATAACCTACTAACATAGCATAAGCTACATATAGCAGCATAAATAGAATATAAGAACAAGTTCCTTCAGAGAATTCACTGGGAAGTTCAAAGAAAGGAAATGGCCCTTTTTTTTAGGCAAACCTAAATTCAGCCACATAAGAATAAAGAAAAGTGAGAAAAATAGCAGCATTATCAGAATGCTATGATGTGAAGATTTAAAAAACTTATTGTTCAGTAAAAAAGGTGGTAAGGAAATAAACCTTGGAAAAGTGAAAAACATTAAAATCCAGGCTAGATAAACCAAATTCATCTATTAAGAAAGGAGCTATGCCACTTGGGAAAAACAACAAAATGCCTATTCACAAAAAAAATAGTTCTATGATAGATACTATGCTAGTAGTCAATCAAAACCATTCAAACGTATTCACCATTATAATTCGCTGATGAGGAAGAAATCGATGTGCCAATACTAGGTTTCCTAAACTCACAGGAAAACAGTGCTCTTGATCCAGCAAATGTCTGAAAGATTAATTCATGAAGAGAAAATCTGACAATTTTGATACACCTTTTTCAATATAAAGTTTTTGTAAAGGATATTCTAATTATCTAATACAAAAGATATATTCTTAAAAATTAGTAGTCTCTACATCTTGAGCCCATTTGTCAGAAAGCAAATTCATCACAATGGAGATGAAAAAGAAACATACGTAACAGACGAGACAGAATATGTGCTAAATGCATGGTAAGAGTCTTCTCCGATAACTGTTTGAGGTGTGAACACCATAAACATCAGCTTGGATCATAGGCATAGAGACCCAAAATCTTAATGGTACTTGTCTGGGATGATAGTTTCAGAAGGACACGGAACTTTTATGAAATACACTTCTTAGGTGAACTGACAATGGTAGATGTTAAGCATATGGTGGAAAATGGGAATTAATACAATACCAATGGAAATTACTGCATAAAGAATTACTTCCTGAAAAGCCCTCATCTACGAAGCTTAGGAAACAACAGTTGGTGATCATTACAGAGTGATTTTTAGTAAAAACAAATGAAAAAGATTTTGAGATTATCATACACAAAGGAGAAAATGACTGATAAAATGTGAGCTTCATCAAAAACTTTGAAAATAGATCCATCTGGCTCAGTCATATATACTATTAAGAGGGCAAGTCGGGCTTTGAGAAAACCTCTATATTTTATTTGTACAAAGCACGTACAAAAAAAAACCCTAAAAAAACAAAAACAAGAAGTCCTTCTTACATGTAATAAGCCTTTTGTCTCTTCAATGTGTGTTTTAAAGAGAGGACTCTACTCAGGAGGCTGAGGCAGGAGAATTGCTTGAACCTGGGAAGCAGAGGTTGCGGTGAGCCGAAATTGTGTCACTGCATTCCAGCCTGGGCAACACAAAGAGACTCCATCTCAAAAAAAAAGAAGCGGACTCTAAGACATAGACCTGGGAAGTCATTATTTAACACAAGAGAATACTGAGAAACTCCAACTTTCTTTTCAGCACTCAAGATTTGGTGTGTCACTTACAAGGGGTTGTTTTGTTTCCATTTTGTCCTAAGATAACATTTCCTATAGATTTGTGATGAGCAAGAGATTTTATCTATTACATTTTTTAAAGCTTCTCAACACCTACAGTAATATACTACTTAATGACTTCTTTATTAATTGCTGATAATAAACCAATAAGAAATAGATAGAAAGAAAGAGATTGAAATTATAAGAACATTGTCTTTAGTACAGTTACATTCATTTCTTCTCTGATATCATTGTTAATCACAACCCACTGTAAACCTAAAACAATCTTTAACATATTGCAAAAGAAATGAAAAATCTGCCATAGAAAGAAGTAAATGTAGCAAATGTTAAAGCACTTACAATGATGGGTTAGGACATTCCCAAGCAGACAAGAAAATTCACAAACAGAGGGGAAAAGTCTCTAAAAGCATATTTAACACAAAAGAATATCTATAGCCTTGATAAGATCCAAGAAAAATGATTTATTAAATCATAGAATACATAATATTTTAATACTTATAAATATCTGCAATGCATCTAGTCCTAAATACTAATCAGTGAAGAATAATCAAATGCCAGTCACAATTCTCAAGATATTTTCTGTACAATTTGATGAATAAGAATCTCATGAAATGCCAAGTGCTCTTTGTTCGTGTGTTAGCAACATTTAGCATTGTCTAATTGAGTAACTCTCCCTGTTCCCATGATTCTAGAACAAACCCAGACTAAATTGATTTACTGAGAAAGATCAATCAGCACATGTCCAGCAAGCAGAGTGTACAATGTCATTGCCCCATCTTGCTTGTGCAGAAAAAAAGACAAAGTAAAACTGTATACAAACATGCTGACTTTTTTTTTTTTTTGGTAACTTTTTTTTTAGGTTCAGAGGGTACATGTGCAGGTTTGTTACATGGGTAAATGGTGTGTCACTAAAGTTTTGTGTATGAATTATCCCATCACCCAGGTAGTAAGCATAGAACCCAATAGGTAGTTTTCAACCCTCACCTCACCCCCGTCTAGTAGTCCCCAGTGTCTATTCTTCCTTTCTTTATGTCCATGCATACTCAATGTTTTGCTCCCACTTAAAAGAACATACCTTCTGACGTTAAACCTAGAGTTTCAAAGGTACCAACACAGGAAATAAAGTTATAACTGATGTTTAATTGCTAGTTTCATCTCTGATGTGAAAAGAATGCTTTTTTCCTTCAACAATAAATAGCTAAAAAGAAAAACGTGATAAATACCGGACAAACCACATGAAATCTTTATGGGAAAGTTTACTTATTCCCAGGGTAAAAAACTTCACATCAATGGCAAATAAAGTGAAAACATTACCGGTTATTTACGCTGTTTGCAACAGACACTATTGGCTGCCCATTCAACCTCTCTTGTTATTTCTTCCTGGCAAATGAAATCTTGACATTTGGATGTTTGCAATGAGCTCAGATCCAAGAAATAAATCAGGATTTATATGTCAGTTATAGTTATACCACTATCCTTAGGCACTTAAGTTTTACACTTTGACCGATCACTTAAATATAATAGAAGTGAGATGAGGAATTTCTGGGAAAATTTCTAGTTGAAATCTATCAAAAATAGGTTTGAGTGGGGAGCTTTCTAGTACTGGCCCTTTCACTTTCTTTATTGCTTTGAATATGGTTTTGGGAGGACATAATGCTTGGAGCTGTGACAGCCCTCTTGCAGACATGAGGCAGCAAGCCTAAGGAGTTAAACCCAATGCTGAGGATGGCCAAGTAGGAAGATCTGAAGAGCCTGGGTCTCAGATGAAATTGCTGAATTTCTGCATCAAAACAAACAACTTACTCTTGTTTTTTATTTGTAATTTAATTAAATGTTTTATTTGCTTAAGCCCCTGAGTATTGGGTATTATGACTCTATGACTTGTATCTGAAGACATTCTACCTGATAATAGTAATCAACAACTATGAAAACTTCCATATTAGTAGATAACAGAAATAGAAAAATAATAAAATGAGGAGTTTAAGTAATGTATCCCAACAATCACACAAACTAACTAGGTATAAGGATACTATAAACATAGTTAGTTTGGGGGTCCAATAATCACAATTTATTCATTTTACATATATTCTTAATATTATTAGTCACTAAGTTAGGCAGTGGGGATAAAAGTGCTGTGAGGTGATAAATATGTTACCTAGCTTGATTGTGGTTATGATTTCACAATGTATATTAAAAACATCAAATTTTATACCATATATATATAATTTTTGTCAATTATATTCAATAAAGCTGAAAAAAGTGCTGGGGAGAAAACTTTAAATGATCATGCTATTGTGTATGTAATTATAATCTGAGATTCTATACAACAAATGTGTGAATACCTACTGTTTTGGTAGGTACTATTCTGGTCACTGGACATATTCCAATAAATAAGCTTTCTTTATACAGTTTACAGTCTTGAGGATGGCAGAAATAAAAAATACTTTTTAAAAGATTTTTAAAAAGATAATCTCAGATAGTGATAAATATTGGATATATAACAAAAGATAAAAGTGAGTAGCTACCTTGAAAAACATGGCCAGGAAATATTTCTTTAATAAGGTTGTCACCTTTGAAATAAGACGTGAAAATTGTAAGGGTACCAGCCAGGAAAAGATTTGAAGTCAGAATATTCAAAGATGAGAGAAAAACAAATACAGCTCCTAAGATGGGAACAAGCTTGGCATATTTTAAAACTAGGAATAAAGCCAGGATGGCTGACACTCTGAGAGGTAGGAGAGAATGTTAAGGAACCAAGGACAGAAGAGCCAGATGCTGTAGGAACTCAAAGGTTGTGGAAAGGAGTAGAAATTATATTCTATCTACAAAAGGAAGCCACTGGAAAATTTTAAGCAGAGGGCGACATATGATTTGTGTTCTAAAGAGCTCGCTCTGGCTGTACGTTGAGAATGATTTAGAGAGGGGAGGGGAGAGAGATAGCAAAGAGATTTGCACAACCCTAGACAGGAAATGATGGTGCCTTGGTGTATGCTGGTAAAGAAAAAAATGAAGAGTGGTGAAGATACTTGGGATATCCCGTGGCGATAGATCTGCTTGGGGAATATACATATGTATATATATATTTTGTGTGTGTGTACATTTTGAGTTTTTCTTTTTGTTCTTCTAGATGAGGAAATTGAGGCCCAAAGAAATGATTTACACAAGTCACACAGCTATTCCATGGGAGACTATGTCTGTTAGCCATTGCAGTAACAATGTTTGGGGAAAGTGCCTGTCGCACAATCAAATCCTCCTTCTTCCCCAGTAGTTTCCACTACAAATTCTCTTCTGTCATATGCAAACTCCCTTCAGTGTCTCACCTCTGAGACTCTTGGAGAAAGCAATGGATATCAGCAGTTGAAAGTCTTTGAAGGTTGGGGAAAAAAGAGAAAGATCTCTTAGTCTTTGGTGATAAATGTTACAAATGCAAACATATCTCAAAATGGTTTTTTTTTTTTATTTTTCTTACCAACCTTTTCAAATTATTCTACAGTGAATATTGTACTTTTATGGTAAAGGAAAGAAAACAGTATATGTTATAAAACTATAGAAAGAAAGAGCTCCTGGCAGAGTTCCAAGATAGCCTTCTGTTTGGTATATTTAAAATGTCTTCTTTCTGGTATTAGTCAGTCACTAAATAACATGTTCGTTTGTTTTAATGCTACTGCTTTAATCAAAAAGATGGCTGGAGGTCACTTCACTAGGCAACGTTTATTTTTAAATGAAAGATAAAGAGATTAAGGAAATGAATATTACTACTACTGATTTTTTAAATGGAATTCTGGGCAATATACCAAGAAACCTCAGATTCTTCCCCAGAGTTTCAAATCCAATACCTACTCCTCAATGTCACCATAGGGCCTACCATAAGCCCCAGAATCATCAACTTTTCCTAACCTATAAATAATGATTAGGAGATCTGAAGCTAGAGAAAATGCTACAGAATCTTCAAGTGTGTTTTTTAAAGATAAAAAATGTTAAATATTGTAAAAACATATCCATATCCTTATTAAGAAATAAATGCCTTTTTTTTTTTTTTTTTTTCATTTACTGTATTTTCCCACCTGGCTATCTGTTGGTTGGTTTGTGCTAGCTACTTACTGATCAGGCTTATATAGGTCAAACCTTTGCAGTCATGATTTATTGCAGGAAAGCAAAAGAAAGCCACTGAAAAGATGACTGCACAGAGCTTTCCTCAAACTCTCCCTTGGGCCTCTCTGTCTCTTCAAGGAACAGCTCTGAATGCATCTATGATCCATCAATATTTTCATATATTCACATCATTCCCTGTTCCCATTAACATAAACACACAAAGTTTCGCTGTACCTAGTTTTGCTTCTTTAAACTTGCAGTAAGAACAGGGTATTATCATATGAAGCATACACATTACTCAGTTGTTTAACCATCCTCTTAATCAGTGTATAATATGTGTCACAAAAAGGCAGCTGCTAAATGAATTATACATAAAGGTAATGCTTTCTAGATTACTCCTGCCTGTATATATTGCATAATTTAGGTCTTGGTCCTTAATTTTCTTTTTATGGAAGCTGAATCATTACCTTGTTCTTTTAGTAGTCCAAATGTTTGTGTTTCATGTATGCTATAAAAGTAAACTTTTTAAGAGAAATCAACATTTTAAATTTGTGTTTATAGCATGTAGTTTTCTAAAGGCTCTTTTTTTTTTTTTTAGGAAAATTTTCAGGCTGTGTTTCTTAGTTAAGATGAAACTATGTTTACTTTTAAAAATAATTGCCACTGAAGGAAAAGCATAAATTTGATAGAATCAAGTTGTTTTCTTATATAAAGTAAAAACTAACAAAGAAGTCAAGGAATAAACTATTATACCCTCATCTCCATGCTACCCTCTATAGGTTCCATAGTCAAGGCATTTCAGTAGCCCAGTATGGATATGGAGTCATTAAGAAATGGAAATATTGCAGACATAATATGGTAGAGAAAACAGTAGGTTTGAAACTTGGAGCTGTGACTTTAATCTCAGCTTGACCATAATTCAGTGAACAGACATGGATCATTAATTTGAAATCCTTATACCTCGGTTTCCACATCTTGAACAGAATTAATAAAACTGACCACTCTATTTTACAGAATGTTATAAGAACCAACAGGATAATAAATAAGCTAAATCATAGATCCTTAGCCGCTATTGGAACTAACAACATAGGAGTCACCAGAAACACTTATTGAAAAATGCAGATTTCCAGTTTCAGCCGCTGAAATTCATTTTTATTCAGTATGTCTGAGGGAAGAATAGCAAGAATTTCCAATCTGGAAATTCAGATTTTTAATAAACACCCAGGTGATTGTGAAACAGGTTATCTAAGGGTTCCATCTTGATTAACTGCCCTGCTGCAATCTAGACACATATCCAATTATTTCCTCCTCCAGCCTTACACATCATTAGATAGGACGGAAGTCACAAGCAGGTAAAAGAATTGTCAATACAGTGGAAAAGGGGAGGAAATAGGAAGGAAAGGGAGTAAACAATGGGAAGTTAGAGCTGTTCTGGTTACACTAAGCATACTACACAACATAAATTAATAATTTCCCTGACATTATTCTTAGCATTACACTATTCTATCTCACCCACACACTTTTAGTTTCTAACATAAGATAGTTTTTCATGTAAAACATGCTTTATAATGAAGAGTGAGATTATGAGCGCTAATTTATTTCTCTGTTGTTCTTTTTGCTGAATTTAGTATTTTCCCTTTTGCTACCTTTTTCTTGCATTTTCTTCTCTTTAATATATCTATGACAATTATTTTTCTCCAATATAGACCAATGTAAAAATGTATGTCCCTTCCATGGCACTTACTGAAGACCTTAAAATTTTGTGAAAATACCTTTAAACTATGATATAACTGTAACCAATGGCCAGAACATAAACCACTTTTCTTAGTTGCCTCAGGTGCTTAATTTTATCTCAGAGTCTTAAAACAATTATGTATTATTTCAGATTATGCCATCGAAACTTTAATATCTCTAAAGTCAATGGTGTTTTAAGGCACTTGGAAATGATTAGGTTTTGCTTGAACTCCAATACACCTTATGGGAAATAGAAAAAAGTGTGGGAATTGCAGTTTCAAGAGTTTTGACCTAGAATAGCCCCCTTGTTCGAAGGTGAAATTCATATTCCACATTCAACATTAGAAACTACAGTAGTCTCGGCCGGGCGCAGTGGCTCAAGCCTGTAATCCCAGCACTTTGGGAGGCCGAGACGGGTGGATCACGAGGTCAGGAGATCGAGACCATCCTGGCTAACACGGTGAAACCCCGTCTCTACTAAAAAGACAAAAAACTAGCGGGGCGAGGTGGCGGGCGCCTGTAGTCCCAGCTACTTGGGAGGCTGAGGCAGGAGAATGGCGTAAACCCGGGAGGTGGAGCTTGCAGTGAGCTGAGATCCGGCCACTGCACTCCAGCCTGGGCCACAGAGCGAGACTCCGTCTCAAAAAAAAAAAAAAGAAAGAAAGAAACTACAGTAGTCTCCAGATCACTTTATTAAACTGCACATGCGGAGGGGGAAAAAAGACATAAAAGCATGATAAAACAACACCTTTGTAAAATCTTCATCAAACCATGCTACCAAAGGGTCATGATACATTTGTATACGTATGCCCTCTTGTGGTGAATGAGCGGAACCCATGACATTTGGAAAGGGTTCTGAAAATCAGGGAAGAGCAATTTTGATTTTTGTTTTTCTTTCTTAGTTTAATATTGTCTGAGATAGAAAATGTGCATATTAATAAGCCATGATAAACCAGGATTTTTCTTAAAATGTGTATTTATTAAAAGCTTAATAACCCTGAACTATTTACCCAGAGAGGAAAGAGCAAATGAAATTGTCTGCTAATATTTAACTGCGAAGTTTCCCAGACTTGAATTGGGATTCCAATAATGGACTTTAAACTGATTTAGTCAGTGTTTCCATCTATAAAATTTAAGATATAATTAGAAACAAAATCCCAGTAAAAAGATCAAATGTAAAATTAGAAAAAGGAATTATTAAAGTGAAAAAAGTTTGTGTTCAGAACAAATCAGGTAGAAGAAAGAAAGGAGTAGAGAGAAACTGACATGGAAAAGAGAATAAAACGTGCAGACTTTTCGGTGACATTTTTAAATGCCAATGCTAAGTTATCTTGCATGTGAATGAAATTTATGCTTTTGAGAACATTGAAGAGATGATGAAAATGTCCCACAGGGCAAGAGGGCAGCTATGATTTCAGAGCAAGGTATGAGGCAGAGTTTCTACATATTGGCTCAGTATATCAAATGTCCTATACTTCATAATCTAATTGATACACATGGGGGAAAAAACAGAGAGATACAAACCCAACAACCTGACTGAACTCTAATTAAGGAAGAGAAAAACAGTAAAAGGTTAAGCCTGAAGAGAATATTAAAATATAAGGTACCACAGTGATCTTCTATTGTACTGGAAAAGTTACCAGAGGTTATAATAGCAATTGCAGGCACTACTTTGAAAAATAAGTGGTTCTTTTTATGCTTATATGTTAATGAATTTTGAATAAAATGATTATAAATTATTTTCCTGCACTACCACAGATTATGCTTTAATATATATTATCATAGAGTTTAGAACACATTTGTTCAAGTAAGAGCCTCCCATTCTATCTCCACCATTACAATTTATTTAAGTACTAGAAATGGCACGGAAAGATATAAGGCATTTTAGTACCTACTAGTATCATACAGGAAACTATTTGTGGATGGCTATTGTTCTTATTCTGAATTAGAGAAATATAAGGAAATCTGAAGAGCAGAACATTACCTTTCTGTGATCATTTAAATTCTGTTTCTGGCTACATATTCTTCTGTGTTTTTTTGTTTTTTTTTTTAATTTCTACTCTTGAAACCCTATAAAACATTGACAGAAAGAGGATTGTAATAACAATCATATATAATAGCATTCATTAAGCTCCTTCAGTATTTTGCACTGCTCTCTTGATTTTTTAATATCGTTGTCTATTCATTTTCACTAGCTATGTAGCTTTCAATTTGTGAGATTAATCTAGGTCACATTTTCATCAATATAGTTTCTAATAAAAGTTTTTAAAAACTCATCATGTCTTGCTACTCCCTAGATTGTAGCCATCCTGCCATTCACGTTGGAAAGAAATGAAGTGCAGAGGAATCTGAACTGTGTAATTTGAAAGGTGTTGAGACCAGATTGCAAAGTTCCTGTCCCTCAGTGTATGTAGCTTGAATTTAGCTTGCCTGGAACAATTCAAAATAAAAGAGAGGATAAGTGAGGCGGGGCACAATTTACAAGAGACAAACAAGAATGGAATACAAATGTGGCACATTCTGACAGAAATATGCCTCATTAAAGCATCATTCTGTGAGCTCGCTTGATTTGCCTGTATTGTGCCCAGAATCTTAGCTGCCATAGCCAGAGAGGGCCCACCAGTATTGACATTGACAGGTGACAATATCTGGAGAGTATTCCTCAATTCTGGATTCATTGTGATGACAAAGGGATTACTCAAAATAGCCTAAACCTATGTTACAAAAATAAAATGAAATAAAATTTTCCATGTGTTAAATTAACCACAGGCCTACTCAACATACAAAAGATATGACATCCTAATATTAAATCACAATTTCTTCTAAGTAAAAATTAGTAAAAAAGTATCTAAGACAGTAGTCTTGCTTTGTTCTAATCTGAATTCTTCTTCCAGTTTTCAATGTCTCTTTTCTATAGCTTGTCATTTTTATGAATACATTTTCTCAAAGTACACTTCAGGAACAGTATCTTCCACTGAATTTCTAAGGTGAATTACTTCCTATAATAAAGTGGAAAATATTAGTTCCCTGCTCTTTTCATACATCCAGAAATAACATCTCTTTGTGTGGTGCTGTAACACCTTCAGTATCTTTCTGAGTCCTCATAGTATACACTGTACTTTTCATATAAATGGAAAATAATGAGAGGGATTTTTGGTATTACATTATCAAGACAATTTCAGAGCAAAAAGAATTGTAGCTAAGGTTGTGCTCCCTAATGCTCGTCAGCATCCTTGGAGGTGTCTCAAGCCCCTGTGTTTATCTTAAGAAAGAAATTAATGTAGTTTGACAGCCCCTCCACTGGCTTTGAACACTGCAGAAATTTTTTAGAACATTAGCGTGTATGTGGGTGGGGCACCACTACTGAGACACTTATAATTCATAAAACATCATGGTTTTCAAGATGCAAATTCTATTTTTAAGTAAAATAATCAGGTTTTGCAGACATTCAGACTAAAAATCCTAGTAGAAATTACATTAACCTAGGCAACTTTTGAAGAACACAAAACTGGGAGAATTGTAAAATTCTGCCTTGAAGTGAAACCAGTTTCTACTTTCAATGGTAATTACTGCATCTTTGTTGGTTATTCTTAAACCAGATCATTAAAAGGAAAATCCTACTTCAGTAAAGGAATCCTGAAATTAAAGTTGTAGTGAGGTTTATTTTCATTTCAGCGGTCTTCCTTAAGCATTCCTTCCCAGTCAGAACTTTCTGAATATCTCTTTGGGGCTTACACAAATGTATACAAGCTTGAGGGTTATACCTTTGGATTTCCTCTTGTGGATGTCCTGGTAGTCCTTGTATACAAAGTGTATGATCGGCATGTACAAAATCAGCACAGCTCTGAGACTGCTTCTCAGCAAATTTGCAAACCGTGCTTCGCTCTCTTGGTGAAAAAGTATCCCTCTTCCCCCAGTGTATACTGAAATGTCAGAAGCATTGTTTACGTATGATTTAGGCCACCAACCTCTCTGATAGGGCTTCCTTATAGATCCTGGTGACCCTTTGTAGCTCAAATAAGAGACTGAGATCTTTTTAGCAGTACGTCAAAACGAAGAGCTGAGGGAAAAGAGAGAAAAGGTGGAAGAGGAAGGAGGAATAAATTCCAAGCCTCCTTTGCTTTAGGCTTAGGCCATCAGCCTGTTCCTTCATGCAAATATCTCCTGATTCCCACTTTTAAATTTTTTAGTAAATATTAATTTAACACGTGAAAAAGACAATAAAGATGAAACACTTTTTAAAACAATATGCAAAATAACTAAGGATTAAGCAAAGTATAAACTGGAAGATTAAAAAGGGCTTGGAGCTGCCCTAAGAAAAGGATTCTTCTTTAGTGAAAATATCTTAGGCCTAGTCACAGACCCTGTCCCAAAATGCAGTAAGGACCTCTCACCTGGAGCGTTCAGACTGAAGGCGACAAAACAAGCCATCCTCCGAGAGCATGCGTCCTGGCTCATCTCCCAGCTCAACTCATCTCTGACAATCTGCAATAAATAATCTCCCCTCCTCCTTCAGCTAATTTCCCTTAGAGAATAATTTTGTGGGTGACATGAACTATTTCTTTAATCACAAAATAAAATAATCTTTAGGGACTATTTAAAGATGCCTATTTTTATGGCATACCCCTAGCATCTACTGTTAACAAGTGGAACAAATATTTACTTGAACTAAATGTCCACCAACAAGAAAATAGATAAATAAAGTGTGCTGTATCGAAGTGATGAGCTATGTAGCAGGCACTGGCAGTATGCTTCCTGGGGTTCTTCATATCCCTTTACCATTTCTGTGTACACAGGCTTCTAATATGCATGTACTGCATACCCAGGGCCTTGTCAGAGGCCGCCCTAAAAGCTACTGGAACCCACTTTCCCTGCAGGCAACAAGATCTGGGAAGCAACTTGGAAGTTACATCCCACTAGGGTCCGTCTTTGACCAATAACTACTAAGGATATGAGGTACACAGACTTCAGCCCTTTTGCCTCTGAACAACTCTGAGGCAAAATACACGAGAATGAAAAGGCTAAATTCAGTGTAGAAAGTATCATGGGGAAGGAATGAGATCTGGAGAAGGAACTCCTGGGGCTTCAGCTATATTAGAAATATATATATTTTTAAAGCCAAGAGTTGGATACATAGTTTATTATCAGATTAGTGTTTATGTGACTTTTGTATGTTTGCAATAGTTTATAATATTTTTTAAATACATTTTTAGAAAGATTGATAAGGCAACAACAACATGCTTTTCATTAAAAGTTCAGACATGTAATCAGCATATTAAAAATTTTTTAAAAAGATCCAACCTCATCACAATTGTCCTTTATAGAAGGGTCATGTATCCAAATTTAGAGCCAAAAGAAAAGAAGTCCTTAAAACAGAGTTCCATAACTACCAATTCTTCCACTTCTCCCACTGATCTCACTTTTCCTGCTTTTGATCTAGCTCATCAATACACACACCTTCCTTATGTCTTTCTTCACCTGTCTTCCCAGCCTGGGTCACATGGTCCACAATTTAAAGTATACACATTGGCCAGGCGCAGTGGCTCACACCTGTAATCCCAGCACTTTGGGAGGCTGAGGCGGGCGGATCATGAGGTCAGGGGTTTGAGACCAGTCTGGCCAACATAGTGAAACCCCATCTCTACTAAAAACACAAAAAAGTTAGCCAGGTGTGGTGGTGTGTGCCTGTAATCCCAGCTACTCAGGAGGCTGAGGCAGGAGAATCACTTGAACCGGGGAGGCGGAGGTTGCAGCAAGCCGAGATCTCGCCATCACACTCCAGCCGGGGAGACAGTGCGAGACTCCATCTCAAAAAAAAAAAAACCCAAAAAGAATACTCATTAATGCCTTGAATCATCTGACCTCTTGCCTTGAATTTTGTCCAAATTCAGCCCTAGATAACACATGTTCCCCTTATTTCCTATTCTGTTTCCAGACTCCTGAATGTTGCTGTTTATGTAACAAAACTCTACGAATTTGAATTATCTACAAACTTGTACAATAGAACTACAGTTTGTAAGCACTTTGAGGAGAGAGATTGTGCTTTTATTGTTATTTCTATCACTGTGTTAGTTTGCTAAGGCTGCCATAACAAAACACCACAAACTGAGTGGCTTAATCAACAGAATTTATTGTCTCACAGGTTTGGGGCTAGAAGTCTGAGATCAAGACCTCTACAGGCTTGGATTCTTCTGAGAGTTGTGAGAGATAATCGGCTTTCTGTCTCTCTCCTAGTTTCTGGTGGAGAGAAATCCTTGATGGTGGCAATCCTTGATGTTCCTTGGCGAGTAGGCTAGTAGAAGCATCGCCTCTATCACTGCCTTTATGTGGGCATGCCTTTATGTGGCATTCTCCTGTGTGTCTCTTTGTCCAAATTTTCCCATTTCATAAGGACACCAGGGATACTGGATTAGAAACCCACCCTGCTTCAGTATGACCTCATTTTAGCAAATGACTTCTACAATGACCCCATTTCTAAATCAAATCATATTCGGAGGCACTAGGAGTTAAGGACTTTAACATAGGAATTTGGGAAGACAAAATTCCACCCATCACAACCCCCTATGTCTGAGATAAAAACCAACGAGAGGTTGTATTTCCTTGATCTAAACACAGCCCTCTGGAGAAGAGGCTTTAGTTTTTTATTCAATAAATATTTCTTCAATCCAACTGAAGAATTGAGGACACTGCCATTTCTCTTTGGACTTGAGCCCTTTATTTCCGTTAGTGTACTGTTGTCATATGCTATATTCTAAGTAGTTTGTGTTTTAAATATTTTCTCACCTACCTCTTTTTATTAAACTGGAGAGCATTATTTTCTACACAATGTAGCCTTGGGACACTACCGTATTAGTTTCCCTAATGGGTTCTTTTGACTTACAAATGCCAGGTTTATTTTGGCTTGCATATGAAGTTTGATTGCATGCATTCATAATTGAGTTTCCCTTTTGGTTTATTAATCAGAACCATCATATCTCAAGATGATGATTAGCTGGCAAGTTGTGGCAAACATATACAAAGTTATTTATAGATATCTCCCACTTTCTCTCTGCATCTTAACATTGTCTAATAAATCACATTAACTGTAAAAGTGACTGAATACCCAGACTAAATCTCTTACTTTTATTGAAAATGTGACATTTTAGAGTAAGATTCTTAAACATTTATGTCTATGGTTTTAATTAATCTGCTGTTCTATCATTTGATTCTTTAATATTTTGAAATGACTTCACAGATATTTTTACCAGACAGCATGGAAAGGTGTTTGGTTCCACATTATGAATTTATTTTATACGATATCACCTCAGGAAAGAGGTTGCTAAAAATACATAGATACATTTCCATTTACAATTTAATTTAAACTGTAGAAAAATAAATTATCATGCAATACATTTGAACATTTTTATATCTAAGTGCCTTTATGTAAATAAGAAAAAGTATACTTTGTAGAGAACATCCTAGGCAAACTCTTAAATAACCTGGAAAGCATGGCCCATTGGAAAGAGCAGCAGACCAGTGCCTGACAGATCAAAATTCTATCCCCATTTCTCATATTTGCTCTTTTTCATGGAGCAAATTACACTAGTGAGTTACCCAGCAGAAGTATCCTGCCTTTGGAAGCTACTTCTGTTCAAGTCTCTGTTGACTCGTTCGTATCTTCTTGGAACTAAAAGAGCAAGACAGTAAATACTCTTGTCTTACAGAGAGAGCACTAAAGAAACTGTAAGTTGCTTTATTAATTTTTCTCACAAGAGAAAGATCACCAAGAGAATGGTCACCAAATTTCTCCCTCAATTTACGTTATTTTATTTTTTTTTGCATTTGATTTTGGAATTGGTCTATGACAACTCACAAAAAGTCTCTGTGGTAGGTAACTATAGCCACCAAAATACCTGAAATGTCTGAGAGTTAGCAACTGCCCTCATAATCTTGCTTGAAAGTATGATAAGAGTAAATCAGACCTATTCTGCCTCATATATCGACATTTATTAAACAAATAATAACAAATAAATAAATGAATATTAACAAACAAGTACAAAACCGTCATACAATTTGTTCTATAAAATCAATGACTCCCAGATTCTTTTCATAGGGGATTCTCAAACATCTTGCCTGAAAAAATATCAAAGAAGCCAAAACAACATCCCAGGGCCAAGATTCTTTATACTTACTGTCCAAGATGTCAGAAATCCTCAGATTCACTGCTTGAATCATTGGTTATTATTTGGGGATCAGGATCCCTCCTTCAGATGACCAGCTAACCATAGACCTTTCTGGATTTCTATACCCTGATTATGCAAGAGGAAGAAGTATCTTTAAAATATTTTAGCCAATTGTCTTGAATACCACTAATTCCACCAATGAAGGCCCACTTCTAATACCCATTATGCTGATTAAGTATCCACTAATTGGCTGGGCATGGTGGCTAACACCTGTAATCCCAGCACTTTGGGAGGCCGAGGCGGGCAGATCACTTGAGGTCAGGGTTTGAGACCAGTCTGGGCAACATGGCAAAACCCTGTCTCTACTAAAAATACAAAAATTAGCCGGGCATGGTGGCAGGTGCCTGTAGTCCCAGCTCTTGGGAGGCTGAGGCAGGAGAATCACTTGAACCCAGGAGGTAGAGGTTGCAGTGAGCTGAGATGGTGCCACTGCACTCAAGCCTGTGTGACAGAGTGAGACTGTCTCAAAAAGGAAAAAAAAAAGATATCCACGAAGTCAGTCAATGAAAATCCTCTTCTTACATTCTGACATTCATTATGCTAATTATTAAAGCTTCTGGTATTGATCCAGTATAAATAGCCAGCTCAGTTGTATCAGTTCCTTCTAAGGTCTGGGCTTGCTTTTAGAATGTTAGTGAGTCATCCCTGAGTTGTGAGATCCCAAAGGTACACTAACTGTAGGCTCTGAAGTAACTTTCGGTAAATTACAGACATCATAGCATTATAGCAAATCTCTAAAATACTAAGATCTTTCATACGTGTCCCTTATTCTATTGTTGACTTCCTCTTTTTCTTTCTGGATATATCTATATCTATATATATATACACACACATACATATTTACCCATGTTATCCTTTATGTTACTTATGTTACTTTGCATTCTCTTTTGGCTTCTTCTCTTTTTAATTGTGTAGGTGAGTGTATCACTAATTATCTTGCATCTCCCAGGAAATAAGCTTTTTTCTTGTCATGATCTAGAGTCATATTTTCTCCAAGAGTAGTCTCTAGACCACGTGTTTGGAAAAATCTATGGTAAATTGTTAAAAATGCAGACCATAGCCAGGTACGGTGGCACTCACCTGTAGTCCTAGCTTAGGCTGAGATGGGAGGGTTGCTTGAGATCAGAGGTTCAGGTCCAGCCTGGTCAACATAGTGATATCCTATCCAAAAAAAAAAAAAGAAGACTTCTGAGGTTGAGATTGATCTAGAAATCTGCAGTTTTTTACAGACACCTCCCACCCCATGATTTTTATACACATTTAAGTTTGAAACCAAATTATATTTTGCTTGTTCCAGTCTAGTAGTAAGAACCCTGTTAAACGTAAACTGTGCAGGTTGGTTGTATTTAGTATTTTTACTTGTTACATATACTTTTCAGCACATTGTGGAACCTTCATAAATATTCAGCAACTGTAAAGAAAACTCTCAATTATTAAGGTATGAATTAACAGCTGATGGATAATCCAGGCCCTCAACTTCTTCTGCTTTTTCCTTAATGCATTTGCCTATTTCACTAGAGGACAAATCACTCATCTTTTGCAACTTATTTGCAAGTTTGATGAAAGGCCCAGATTCTAGGCATGTTGAAATGTGGTTGGAGGATTTTCTCTTCAATAAATACCCCACCTCAAAGAATCATTTCTTCTGTAGATAATGAAGAGTCAGCTATAATACCCACCAACCAAACAAGGGCAGAAAAGACTGACCTGACCCATTTGCTGGGAAGTAAAAGACCTCAAAATTAGCTTTTTAATTTATAAGGCATGCTTCTAAATGTCCACATAAAACACCATAAATACAGCTAGATTATGGAATGATTAAACACAGGATAAAAAATGGTTTCCCACAGAGTTTGAAAATATCATTGACTAGTATCTTTAGTCAAAATTGGGAAGAAATTTGACAAAAATAGACAAAAGCAATCCTTTCTTCTCAGTTATAGAAAATATAATATTTTCCCATCTCTAGTACTCAGGTCAAAAAGGACTTTGCCACTTTTTTTTATGTCTTCTGACATCTTTCTTTCCATAGAGTTTTCTCAGGTCTCCTAGGATATTATTGCCAAATCCAGGCTAACCTGTTGAATTTATGCAATAGAACTACTGTTTTAGGACTGTTCTTATTTAATGGAAGACTCTTGTATAGCTGCAACTGTCTGGTTATGCAACATATAGGGCGCAGATCACTCACTGTCAAGTAATTATGGACAAAGCACGGGATAAAAAAATCTGATTTGAAAGATGTCGGATATTTTAATGAATTTTCTGCAGGCAGCATAGCGCTCCACTCTAGTCTGTTCATTATCCATATAGGTCCTTTGTAAATCACCACCATCACATACACTTCCATTTATATTTCTTTCTTTGAAACACATATTGTGCTGGCTTTTGTACTTTTTGCACTAGACTGCTGCTATTTATCTGTACAGGATACCAAGTCCTTCCACAGAGGAGAATTTCACTCATCAGATCTGGGAGCTGTGGAATGGCTGAGGACCTCCACGAACAATCATTTTTAAAATATCACTGAGGATCTTCTAGAGAATCTAGATTAGCTTTTGTCAGGATCCTTGGTGGCTCCTATGTGGTATCAAGTCAGTCACTGACCACACGTATTTTAGTATATCTCCTGGAGTCTCAGTTATCCCTTCGGTAAAAATGTAACTGTAAGTTTCATCTCACTGGTGAGGTTCATGCTAAACTTGGCCGGTCTATATCACAAATAGCTCCCTGTGAGCATAAATAACATTGGTTCAGACCATGAGTTTTGAGATATAATGACAAGTTCACAATTACTCACTTTATCCAATCATCTCCTGCTCCTCTCTCCCTTAATTCTGTATTCCCAGGAAGACTGGAGCAAGTTCATGAAGGGTGAGGGACAGGGAAAGAGAATAATGACAGATGACAAGACATAGGACTTCTATAATCTGATCATAAGGAAGTAGCAATTGAGATAAATTCTTATCCCATCAGTGTAATACATTTTAATCAAGCCTGGTTGCGTCTTTTGTTTGACTGCAGAGTAGCATATGAGAGTTGTGTGTTGGAAAATATGGGTTTTGAGAGCATATTCAATTAGATTATGCAAATAGCATAGTCCTTGATAGAAGTCAAATATAATATGCTTAATTCACATATTGCCTTATTATTCTTTAATATCAAGTCTCCTTGCTATAATCCTGCTATTGTTTGCATGGAAGATAGTACTTTTTTTTTTTTTTTTTTTTTGGAGACGGAGTCTCGCTCTGTTGCCCAGGCTGGAGTGCAGTGACCGGATCTCAGCTCACTGCAAGCTCCGCCTCCCGCGTTTACGCCATTCTCCTGCCTCAGCCTCCCGAGTAGCTGGGACTACAGGCGCCCGCCACCTCGCCCGGCTAGTTTTTTGTATTTTTTTTTTAGTAGAGACGGGGTTTCACCGGGTTAGCCAGGATGGTCTCGATCTCTTGACTTCGTGATCCACCCATCTCGGCCTCCCAAAGTGCTGGGATTACAGGCTTGACCCACCGCGCCCGGCCTGGAAGATAGTACTTTTAAAATCCTTTGGCTTTGGATAGACTCAGGCCAAAATAATTTAATGCTCTTTATTTGTTTGTTTGTTTGTTTGTTTGTTTTTAAGTGTTCTATATAAGAAAGACTTGTTAAGAAACAGCTGCAGAAGTTTTGGAGCAAAAGATGAAATTCCAGTATAGATTTTCAATGTCAAAAAGAAAAAAAAAAAAAAAAAGCGGAAATAGAAGTTAGGATTCTGATCATTTTCTAGCCAAAAGGTTTAACCTACTTCTCTATGTACACTGCAAAGCTGTTTAGATTCTCATTTCAGTCTGGCGCCTTTGACTGCCCCACTGTGGCTGCTGAGAACCTGATTTAGGATACACCATACATTCCTGGATTGCGCAGTCCATCACTGTTCCTGAAAGGATGAGTACTTCGTGCTTTCCAGATAAAAAAGGGAAAAAGTTTCAAAGAATCTAGTTAAATCCCAATTAAATTTAGATCCAAAATTGTATCGTTCCTTTCCTGCCCAAAGGGACTAAATTATATAATAAGTCTTTTTCAATTCCAATTTCAAGATCTTGTTCTTACCTATTAAATCACCCAGAGTGCTTTTACAGGGTTACCAAATAATATTCCAGCTTCCAACTCTAAAGAATGCTGCTTTCTACTGCATATTTCTTGCCTTCATCATAATCCCATGCTTGTCTTTCTTTTGTCTTCTCTTTGAACAGTGTTTTGTTATGACCAGTCCTTTTTCCAAACTATTATTAGTTCTGAAAATTGAGTGGCTTTGTTGGCTTTTAAGACCAAGAGTTTATTTTTACTTGTTGGCGGGGGTGGGGGGCGGTGAAGGTGGGGAGGGGAGTGAGGGGAACTTTAGGTGAAAAGGAGAATTGCACTATTAATGAACAACAGTGAAGATCATGTGAAGTCAAAATAGCCAACTGTATGACGAAGAGTGGAAGTGTCCTGCTGTATTTCTACCCTACTGTTCTTTAGTTGTAAAAGAAAGGCAAAAGGGAAGGACAGAGAAAGAAGGAAAGAAAAAAAGAGAGAAGGGAGAGGGAAGAATGGAGGGAAAGAGAGGAAAAAATCCCTTTGAACATATTGGAATGAGTTCTTTTTAAACACTGGTGAGATGGATTTTATTGTTACCATTTTGCATAAGTACTCACAAAATCATGTGAGAGCAGAAATTTATTCCTTGCTCTAAAAGGTTGAGCTGTGTACTTTTTCTTAAAATTGACTGTACTGACATAGGTTTTTCATATTGAAATCTCAGTTTTCATATATTAGCACTCCAAAGTGAAAATGATCTCCAGTACAGAGAAGGAAATGGAAACTTTACCAGGTAAAACTTCTCCATACCTCATAGTAGAAGTGTGTAGAACTGAGCCTCTTTAAAGCCAAATGCCTGTATATCTGGCCATAAAGTCTCTGAGAGGGCTGCCTATTAATAGAACTCTGTAGAGAATTCTCTTTTTAAATGAAGAAACCTCCTTAAAGAATAATTATCCTCACATTACTTTCCCACCAGCAGTTTCTGTTTCCTTTCCTTGAAGTCAGAGTTGAATGTATTTGGTTTGCAAAAGTTCAATTCTGAGATATTATTTTGATAACTTCTGTGTGAAAGAGCTTAAAGAAGGGAAGCATAGAAATGGGAAAGGGTGGACTAAAAAAGGAAGAAGCAGAGGCAACTGGTGTTACTCAGGAAGGGGTTGGCATGAACATTCCAGCAAATTCCTGACATAATACAGATGAGAAGAGGAAATAAAATCATTGCTTTGGGTGGATATATCCCCATTCACTTTTCACTTGTGGAAGATGAGGTGAATTCACAGTTATTAGAATATGAACCTCCTTTATGATTATCCAGCCGAAGGTTCAGGTTTCCTGCCAGCAGCCTAACCTAATGTGGTAGAAGACGCCCAAAAGGGTAAGGTGAGGCTATTAACTCTACTCTGAGTCCTATGTAAGAGCAGATTTACTGTAATTTGAGTACAGCCAACAAGCTTTCCCCAAAAGAAACCCTCACTGTCAGGGTAAACCTTATTCCAAGGACCACTGTAAACTGGGCCATTGACCAAGTCCATCTTTGTCAGAACCTGTTTGTCCAGGACTCGATGCGCTTCTGAGGGCATCGAGGAATGGAGGACTCAAGCCCCAGTATGGCAGGCCAAGGCCTTCTTAGCCAGCTTTAGCCTGTCATGTATCTGAATGCCTAACAAAAACGGCCTCTTGCTTTTAGCAATACTTTTTTAGTTGTAGCTACTATTAGCAGGAATATATTTTATCCTTGATCTGGATGACATAACTTCTGTAGTAGTATGGCATTAAAGGTTTTCCGGAAGACTCTTTTTAAAAGATTCCAAAGGAAAAAAATGCATTTTGTAAGATAGAGCTGTACTTAAAATGATGTGTGTGCGGAATGACAGAAAGAAACCTAAAAGCTAAGCACAACACTATACCAAGAAAGATAAAACCTAAATGATTAGGTAGTGATTCATTGCCCCAGAAATAATATCTATGTGAATGGTTATGGAAGCATATTAACGATGCTGTATTTGTGTTTCCTTTCTAAGTACCTGGAACTATTTTAATACATTCCGACCAAGTGCACATATTATCTCAATTCTACTACCCACCTAAGGATTTTAATAAGGCTACATTGATTACACCTGCTCATTTTCTAATGCGTCATAAAACACTCAGGCAAGAACAGTTGCAAAGTACTTATTTTCAGCAATTCAGTTTTATCCATGTGAACATACATATTTAAAAGAATATTCGGGTACTTCTTGCCATACAAAATAGTTTTCCTATTTAGGAAACAAGACAATTTACCTAATTGTTTTATTAATTAATTTACCTATAGTCTGCCTTTTCAGACTAAAGGAGATGAAAACAAATATTCTCTAGACAGTACTAGCTTCTGCTGGTTTCTGCCAGTGTTGTAGCCCTGTGACTTAGAGGAATCAGGACTATTCAATTACTGAGTTTGAATCAAGTCTTTGAAAGTACAGTACAATGGCTTCTGCTTATTGCAACCACTTTAGGAAATGGTTATTTGAGCCTAATAACTGACTGATTCAATTAAAGGAGACAGGAAAACCATTTGCTGAGGCAGTCATTGTGCTTGTTATTCACTGCTATCATCTAAAGCACATCTCTGAAACCACAACTTGGTAAGCCAATGGCTCTACATCTTTCCCCTTCCCTGTCTGTTTGGAGGCTGTGGCACAAATATCCATTTTTGACTTAGTTCATCGGGAATTCTCAGCCAGGAGATGGAGTGTGCATCTGAATTTGGGGTGAGATTACATGAGCAGTTTGAACAGTACAAGATTCTAATACATCAAGACACACAGCTTTAGGGAGATTTTTGCTCCCGAACAGATTAAAATAACATCTAAGGGACCAATTCTTTGTAGGAAACGAACTAAGAAATAACAGTACATTATTATTCTGTTTATACCTAACAAAAAGTGTAGAAAGCAATTAGAGACCTGCATCGTTTCTAAACAAACCATGCAGAACTTGAATGAAGATTTAAAGAGCGTCAGAAACCAAACAGTGCTGGGTGCAGTAGCCCATGCCTGTAATTCCAGCACTTGGGAGGCTGAGGCAGGCAGATCACTTGAGGTCGGGGCTTAAGACCAGCCTGGCCAGCATCGTGAAACCCCATCTCTACTCAAAATACAAAAAATTAGCCAGGTGTAGTGGTGGGTGCCTGTAATCCCAGGTACTTGGGAGGCTGAGGCAGGAGAATCACCTGAGCCTGGGAGGCAGAGGTTGCAGTGAGCACAGATCATGCCACTGTACTCCAGCCTGGGCAACAGAGTGAGACTCCGTCTTAATTTAAAAAAAATAAATAAATAAAAACCAAATAGAAAGTGACATCCCAAAGAATCTACGTAACATAATTCTTTTTTTGGACGTTAAAAGACCAATACCTAACTTCAGCAGCATAACTTTATAATTGCTTATATGATACATGTGGCAATAACCTTTGATCTGAAACACTCGTTCCCCATAAACTTTGAATACATTTTTGTGTATCTTATGAGAACAAAACTAATTTTTCCATCAGATCTTTTCATTTAACTTCAGAAATAATTACACAGATAAATTGAATCTTACATCAAAAGTAGACTATATTAGATGTCAGCCTGTAGTCTTTTAACTTAAAATGTAAAAGAATGATTGCCTTTTGCAAATTCTAAAATGTATGCAGGAGTTTAAAAATGGAGAATTAAAAGTGACATGATTTTTGGTATATTCTTAAGGTAGAGCTAACAGCATTGCTATTGCACTGGATGTGAGAGAAAATAGGCATGACGGAAATTCCAAGGCTTCCTGGGCAATCTAAAATGGAAGAATGCAGGGAAGAGCAGTCACAGAGGAGGAAAAATTGCTATATTTTGGATATGTTACATTTGATGTGCCAAGTGAGAATGCTGAGCAGAAAGGCCACACTGAAGATATAAATTTGGGAGTCACTGGCACATCAGTGATATTTAAAGCCATGAGACTGAATATCAGTCTCATGCCAAGAGAATGAGGAGTGTAGTGCTGGGGCACACCGAGCTGAGAGACTGAGAAGACGAGGAGGAGGATACTGAGAAGGAATTACCAAAGAGGTAGAAAAAGAGCCAGAAATGAATGGTGTCATGGGATCCAAGTGAAGGGAGTATTTCAAAGAGAAGGAGTTATTGAGGAAAATGGGGACTGAGAACTGACCGTTTGATTTAGCTACACGAAGGTCATTGATGTCTTTGAAAGCATAGATTTGGTGAAGTAATAGAGACAAAGGTTTAATTGGAATGGAAAAATGAGGGTAGACACCCTGAAATGAGGAAATATAAATAACTCTTTCAAAGAGTTTGTTATAAAAGGAAGAGAGTTGGAGCACTGGTCACAATGCAAAATGAGGTCAGTAAAACTTTTTTAAATGCTTGTGTCCAGGGGAAGGAAAAATAGATGACACAGAAAAAGAAAGGCAATCTTAATGAAATTATATCCTTGAGTAGAGAAGAGAGACTGGAGCATAGTGCACAGTTGAAATGATTAGCTTTAGATGGGAGTATGAACTGTTCATCTCTAGTACTGGAAGGAAAATAGAGTCCCTGGGTCCAGATTTGGTTATACCATTTTGTTGAAGGTCCCTTCAGATCGCTTTTATTTTGTCCATCATGTTGGAGATGTAATCAGCTAAAACTGAGGATGAAGAAGGAGAGGTTCGCAGTTTAGAAGAAAGGATAAGATATGGAATAGTCATCTAGAAGAGTGGGAAAATAAGTGATCTAGGGTTTTGCCATACAGTGTGGCAGCCATGAGCCACATGTATCTAATGAACACTTGGAAATGTGACTTGAGCAACTGAGGAACTGATTTTTTAAGTTTAATTAATTTTGATTTTAAAACCGATACTCATTTGTCATTTTTTTAAAACTTTAGGAATGTTTGGAAAAGCTTCAGTGTGTAACTCTGGTTTTTTATTTGCAAATTTTATAAAATCTAAATACAGATCAGCATTTTTAATGAAAATTTAGTATCCAAATTGAGAAGTGCTATATGTGTCAAATACACACCAGATTAACATTTACATTATATGTTGAAATAGTATTTAAATATATTATATTAAGTTAACATTGATTTTAATTTTACCTTTTTCTGTGTTTAATGTGCTTGCTAGAAAATTGACAGGATCAATGGATTCCTGGATTTGGTGGAGTTGAAGGATTATTGGAGACACCCTACTATAATTAAAGATAAAGATAAAATGTGAGGCCGGGCATAGTGACTCAAGCCTGCAATCCCAGCATTTTGGGAGGCCAAGGCAGGTGGATCACCTGAGGTCAGGAGTTCGAGACCAGACTAGCCAACATGGTGAAACCTTGTCTCTACTAAAAATACAAAAATTAGCCAGGAGTGATGGCAGGTGCCTGTAATCCCAGCTATTTGGGTGGTTGAGGCAAGAGGATTGCATGAATCTGGGAGGTGGAGGTTGCAGTGAGCCAAGACCACACCATTGCACTCCAGCCTGAGCAACAAGAACGAAACTCCATCTCAAAAAAACAAAAGATGTGGTTGTTGGAGAGTGGGCTTCTTGAAATTGAGATTATGGAGGCAATGCAGTTTGGTAACGACAAGGTCCAGAGTATAACCACGGAAGTGAATGACTAATATAAGGCAGAAAAGAAGAGGAGTTAAAAGAATGGTAACTAAATAGGAATGTTATTACATGGATTATAATGTCAATATGAATTAAGGGGACATTAATTCATATTAATGTTCACATTCAGGACAAGATGAAGGCAAAACCCAAAATACTTGAGGTTATTTACTCTTAGGGACTGTATTCCTGGAGGGAGGGACTGTATTCAGAAGCTAAGTCTTCAAGAAACGAGGGGTGGTGACTTGGAGTATTGATAGGTGACTATGACAGAGAGGGTGGTGACTGGAAATTCTGGTGCTTTGAAGTTCAAAGTAGGATGTTTTAAGATAGGATGTGGGAAATACCTCTCCCAACCTAGTGTATATGGCATATAGGACTAAAGAAAACAGCTGGGACATGAAAATTGTGCAGAGGAAGATATGTTCTCAAAGAAAACTTCATTTTTGGTTAACAGTAAGATGAACAAAACTTTAGGGAAAAGATTGATGATGGGCCATGAGGTTCCGAGGGCACAGTTGGAAGGCTCTCAGATTTGAAGACTATAAAGTAGAAGATGAGGATGGACCCAGAAGACGAGGCCTTCCTGTGGTGAATGACAGAGCAGGGATAAAGGACCAATAAGATCTGGTCCTGCTGTTCTTAAAGCATATTGTTGGAGGCAAGGCTGTGAATATTAAGGGTATCTGAAGACCTTCTTCACTCCTGCTGTGAAAGCAAAGAATCCTAGAAAGGTGATTTAATTGTAACTTTATTAGCCTCTTGACCTGAAGGTTTGAATCTAAATCTAGAGAGGTAAAGTCTTCTGAAAGATGGTGTTTTTGTAATTTCTGTCAGAACTCTAATAGTTTTGCTTTATATATTTTGATATTGGCTATTTGATATACAAAAATTATGATTATTACTTTTATATGAATAATATAAGCCCTGATTTCACTTTTGATTGTCCTGAAATAGTTTTATAAATGTTTGTATATTTCTGCTGCATGAGTCATGTCATTCTAGATATATGTCTTACAAATAACATAATTAGGTCAGTGTGTACCTTTGTGTGTGCATGAGACCCAATCTGAAAGTCTACCTTTTAATAAAGATTTTAACCCATCTCTATTTATTGTGATAACTATATGATTAGTGTTACTTCTGCCATCTTCGTTTTCCAAATTCTTGTTTTTATGTTCCTAGTTTTGTTATATTAGTCAAAATAATTCTGCTTGTTTATTACTTATTAGTAATTTTTAAGTTATGCATTGCAATTTTTCTACTAATGATTTCCTTCCAATTGCTTTTTAGATGAATTTTTGATCCCTACCCACTCTGAGAATGGAATTTGCCCAGCTTTTACCTCTCTTTCCCCGTAGTTGCTAAGATTTTAGCAAATAATCTGGGATCTATTCAATCTCTTTCCTCATTTCAGTGGGAATTTGGAACACAGAGGGCTTACCCACCCACAGTCAGGTAGTGTCCCTCAGGTAGAAGATAATCGTGGAACATTATGAGTAGCATATGAAGTGTGTGGGTTCCCCCAAAGTGCCTAAACCAATAAATCTCTCTTTATAATATGTGAAGTACATTCTGTGGTAGGCATGAAAACAACGTCGCAGGAAGTTGTTTAAAAGTATCTTTAAGTATCTCATGCCTGATTAATGTACTATAATATGGCACGTGCTTAATGAAAGAATCATTAACTGGAATGTAATTAGATGTTTAATTCAGTCCCTAGTCAATCGTTTGCTTTTAAATATACCTAAGAGTAAATAACCTCAGGTATTTTGGGTTTTGCCTTCATCTTGTCCTGAATGTGAATAAAGGAAAGCCTGTGGCATGTACGTAGCAGGATCAGACACTTCAATATACCAACATACATTTCCCTGAAAAATTCTTTCCTGGGACACCCCAGAAAGGGTTTTGTATTGATGTTGTTCAGTGTTACACTCCTGGTGATTCACAAAGGCACATGAACTTATTACAGGTTCTCAGAAGATCCAGCATTAAGAAACCTGTTGAACCCTTTGTGACCCAAAGCGATTGACCATGCAACCTTTTGCTTGCCTTACATGGGCAATTGTTTCCAGTGGAACATATTTTGGGAAATGCTGCTACATGATATTCTGTTGTAAAATAGTTAAAGGAATCACTTTCCCATCTTTAAAGTTACACTTGATTACAGGGCTCCCAAAGTACTTCTTATATCTTTGAGGTCTTATAGAGTTTTCATGAAAATCTCTGTCAATTTTGACTTTCATTTCCCTTTCCTTCTTTCCTGCTCAAATCTGCAAACAACTCAAATATAACGTAATGGTGGGAATGGACTGAGGAATTGGAGCCACAAGCATATGTGCTCAGAATCACTCCTCTTCTCTGATATCTAAGGATTTGGTAACATGCCAGGCTCCTGATGTTCACTCTCTCATGGCTTACTGTGTGCTCTCTCTGAGAGCTTACCATGTGGAAAGACACTTACGTCAGACCCAGCCCACAAGCGTACAACCAGCCATGGCTGATGTTCTTTTGGACCTCACTACAAGTATGTACATGCCTGTCCCTCTGATTAGACTCTCAGTTCCTTGAGGGAGACATCCAATGTCACATTTATCTATATTTCTCTACTATTTGCAATATACATACTCAAGTGTGACTAAATGAATGAATCACTCAACAAATGTGAAAAGTGAAAAACAGTTGAGTTTGCCAACCTCTCAGTAATTTCAGGTTTAGGCATTTGGCATAAAAATGGCAAGACATGACTTTTACCATATTGTCATGGTTTCTTTACATATCAGTGTCCCTTTGTCTAAGAGCAAACTAATGGCAGAGATCATATCCCCAGTGTCAAATCCAGCTTGTGGCACAAATATTTTTTAAATACATGAATAAAGAACAAATGAATGTTGGGACTTGGAAATTCTCTCTTTGCCATTCAAATATTTAGCACACAAGGTGTTATAATGAAAGTCGACATGAAATTAAAATTACTTTTTACAAAAGTGAACAAGTAAAAGTCTTTGTACTTTTATGGGTTTCACTTTTTTTGTTGTTTTGTTTTTGTTTTTGTTTTTTGAGACGGAGTCTCACTCTGTCGCCCAGGCTGGAGTGCGGTGGCGCGATCTCGGCTCCCTGCAAGCTCCGCCTCCCGGGTTCAGGCCATTCTCCTGCCTCAGCCTCTGGAGTAGCTGGGACTACAGGCTAATTTTTTGTATTTTTTTTTATTAGAGACGGGGTTTCACCATGTCAGCCAGGATGGCCTCGATCTCCTGACCTCGTGATCCGCCCGCCTCGGCCTCCCAAAGTGCTGGGATAACAGGCATGAGCCACCGCGCCCGGCCATGAGTTTCACTTTTGCAAGGAAAATCTATCAAACACTTTTTATAACTGCTCTATCACACGCAAGCATAGGAAAATATACAAAATTAATGTCAGGGTTAACAAAAGGCAAGTAAGTAAAGACACAAATGATAAGACATTAGATTTGTGGAACAATAAGAAAAAAGCAAGTAGCCAAATAGTGAAAAATAGGAAGAGAATTTACAGAAGAGGAAATACAAATGACAATAAATATATGAAAAGCTGTTCAAACCTGCTAGTAATCAGAAAAATGCAAACTAAAACAAAACTGTGTTTTCAACCGTCAAACTGGCAGAAATTAAAAAGATTTATAATATCCAGAGCTTGCAGAGATAAATGGAAATAAGCACTTTCATACACTGTTGGTAAGAATATAAATTGATAAACCTGTTTTGAATAACACGTGGCAGTATCTCAAATTTTCAATTTGCAGCTTTTAGCCAACAAGGACTCTCTTCTACAGAAATACTTCCACATGAGAATAAAGACTTATGTATCAGATATTGATAGAAGCATTGTTTATGATAGAGAAAAATCAAAAGGAAATTAAATATCCTCCTATCAAGAATATTAAATTCATTATTATACATTCATAGCATGGATACTATGCAGCCTTTAAGGACAATGCAGGCTTCAATGGGTTGACTTTAAAAGATCTCCCAAACATATTATGTAATAAAGAAATTAAAAGCATATTGGAAATTAAAAATTTGAGAATAATACCACTTATGTAAATTTATGTATGTTTATTGAATAAACGAATCTGTGACTTAGAAAGGCTCTTTACGCTACCAAAATATGTGGTGCATTGATCCTTTTTTAATAAAATATTTCATTATAAATGAAGAAATGGCACCTTAAAAATGCAGCATTACATATGCTGAAACAAAGCTGGCATGATACTCACTAAACTCAACAGTTGCTACTGATTGGGAGATGAATGAAGGGGATCTAACATGTTTTACTCTACTAAGTTCTGTATAACCTGAATCTGTTAGCAACAATGTATTACATATGTAATTTTAGAAATATATCTGCTTCTAGCAACCAGAAAGCTTGTTATAGCCATTATGTAAGCCTGCTCAGCTTAATATTTATATGCCAAGCTGAAAGTTTGTAATTGATTAATGAGATATAAGCAGCATCACACAGCGACTTTTAGAAGCTAAAAGCAGGCAAATTGTTCCTTAAGAATCGAAAGTCCATCTAATTAAGTAATTAAAATTCATTAAGTCTAGTCCTTTTCCTCTTGCCTAGTCTGTGGCTTGGATCACCTGTGAAGCTGTAAGGCAGTACCCAAACTTCATGTAAAACTCTGATCATTGGTGGAAAGTGAATGATGTGATGAAAACTGTTATGTCTTTAAACAGGTTGAAAATGAGTAAACAGTAAAATGCCTCAACTCTGGTCCCTCAATAGATCATTTTTCAAATCACCCTTGGAAGCTAAAAATGATATGATTTAAATGAAGTAAACAATTCCTAGAGATTAATAAGGATATCTAGAATTGGTAATGACAAGCCACCTGAAACATTCCTGTTTTTTGTTTGTTTGTTTTGTTTTTATAATTGACCCTTCTACTTACTGACATAAAGAACAGACCAATATCTATCAGGCCATACAATTTTACAATGCCGAGCAAGTCATGTCTCATTTTCTCCATAGACTATGACCCTTCATTGCTCATCTTGAAAATCCTTTTGCAGAAGTAATGATCTCCCTATTACATTGTGGTTGAATCATTTGTGCTCAATAGACAGTGCATTTAGTTCAAGCAATACATTTTCCAGCAGTGTGAACACTAACACAGAAGCCCACCATGCACAGTATATATGTCACATGGCTATTTTTCCAGGGAAGGGCACTGAAAAGCTAGCTAAGAGCTTATTTTCCTCTTGATCTGCCATCTGTATACTCCATGGACAACTTATCTGTCACTATTCAGTTGTTCAAAACAAAATGCATTCTCCCGTACTGGACTCTAAGTATTGATAAACAGAGATGACCCATCTCGTTGCAGCTGAAATATAACAAATGTCAGCAATTTGCTGTAACCTGACTACATCTTAATAATAAATACCAGCTACAACAAAAATCTTCCTTTCTATTTTGGGTGCATTCTAAGATTTACAGAAATTTTTATAATGCTTTCTTAGATATTATTTTTATCGTATGTGCCTGTATTTGTCAGTCAGAAACCTCTAGAAAAAAGAGATCTTAAATGCTTTTGAATTATATTTTTTAATTAAGCTAAATTCTTCTTCAATTTCAGATAACTCAGACTTCATTGGCACCATGCTCCTGTGAATATGTATAATTTTAATTGCATTACAGTGATATTTTAGTTTCCTGACCATTATATTAAAAACGAGTTGTCTTTTCTGTAGCTGTCTGCCTTATATCATTACACATCCTCTTATATATGCAGTAACACTCATTTAACAAAGATAGTTTCTAGTAATAACAGTTAATTGGGAAAAATTACAGAAAATAAACAGCATAATAACCCCCAATACATTAGTGCAGATGTAGTAACTATAAAAAGGATAATCAAATCACCCTCTGAGGTATTCAATTGCTTTTCATATTTGGAATAGAATTAAAGTAATGAAAAATGAAACTTTGCAATTTTACAGAGAGGAAAGTGGCTGGCAAAAATAAGTTTGTCTTGGTTTAATTTGAGGTTTTCTGGCTTACTAAAAGTTTTCTTTTTGAATTCTAAATTCCCTGAAGCGTGGTAAGTCTTGGGGCAGGGTGGCTTGAGGGCTGATTAATTCAACTGCTCACCAACCCCACACAAGGCCCATGTACTTCTTTCAGTATTTCTCCTTTGCCTTTCTGTATTTGGTTTAGCTCTCTTTCTGACTGCAAGATGACTGTTGCATTTCTAATCATCTCACCCAGACTTAACATTTCCAGAGGAAGAAAAGGAATTGTTCATTAAGCTGTCCAGAAGCACCCCAGCTGACTTCTCATACTGCATTAGCTGAAGCCCATTCCTAAATCAATTGTAGGCAAAGAGAATGGGATTACTACAAATGATTTTGTGAATATGGCTGTATGGAATAGGGTGATTACTCAACACACTTAGGTTCTGCTTGAAAAAAAGAAATAATAGGTGAATGTTCATTCGATGGATGTTAAACAGTAACTGCTACTCCCTTTATGTACTGCTTGTTATATACACGTCTACGTCCCCATGAAAATATATGTTCACTGAGAATGGATGCTAGTTTATATACACATTTCTATGTGCTTAATTCTTTTTGCTGCTCAGCACATGTTTCATATTTAGCAATTTTTTTCAATTAATGGATGAATTAATATAAGAATAAATAGTTAATCATAAGAAAAGCAAATTTACAGTGAAGTTAACAAAGCTTAAGATTTAAAGGCCTTTGGAAAGACCTAAGAAAAGCTTTAGAAATGTGTTCATACGATAATCTATTTAAAATTTTACAAAAATAAGACATTTTAACTACAATTGGCTAGATTTGCTGACTCTACGCTGATTGACTTACCCTCCACCACATTTCTATAAGTGTCGAAGTGACCATGAGCATTTTGGAAATTCAGTGATCAGAAAGCTGAGCTAGAGATACATTTATTTGGAATTCAGTGGGACATTTTTGTGTATTTCTCAGTCGCTTCCACGTCTAATAATGTTATTGCTACCACTTGGTATAGGAAGGGTTTCCAGAAACACCCATCTGCCCTCCAGGCTGAATCACTGCAAAGCGATTTTTAAGAAAGGTGCAGAGCCAGAGGTGTTGTGATTGAGCATGCCATAGAGTGCCTAGCCCTTGAAGAATGTTAATAGTGAAAGAGAAAGATTGAAAGGGAGGGAGTCAGAAACCAGTGTCTACAAAATTCTTTCAATCATCAGATACGTAAAATTGTAAGCAGAGGATTCAGTTCATATAGAGATCCAGTCAAAACAGAAGATCTCTCCTGTGAAAAATATTTTTGGTAATGTGATAATATAGCACGTACAATTTTAAAAGCCCCATACCTTTGTTTTCACCTGTAATGGGTGTTGCGTGAAACTAGGTGTTGTATGAAATGGAATTTCTCGGAATTCCTCTATGCGTAGGACACAAATCTATAGCAATACTGCTATAGTAAGTTTGCCTGTGACAGCTGATAAAGTTGATAGGTTTTCCCAAATTTAGCAACCACAAGAAAAGTGTATATGATGTCACTCATAAAAAGTTATAAAACAGAAAGAAATTTGTCTAGACTACTATTATTAAAAGCAAATTTTGACTAACAGTTTTGTTATAGAAAATATTATAAAACTGTTGTCAAATGAACAGGTGAGCAAAGTGTATGCATCCAAAAATGTAGTCTCAATGCAAGAGCCTAAGTTAAGAATAAGAGCTAATTCCTGTTGAATGCTTTCTGAAGACTTTTCATTTATTTATTTCTTTAAATATATTTATCAAAACTCAATGAAGACGTCACTGTATCAGCAGGAGGAGCTAGATTACACTACAGTATCATAGGACCTCCCAGACCTTAGTTGCTATATTTGTAAAGGTTTATTTCTTGCTCATTCTTCAGATCTTGTAGCTGGAAATTGTACTGTACATGGATGTAAAGTAGAAACCTAGTATGACAGAGGCCTCCTCCATCTGAAATATCTCCAGTCACTGTAACAAGAGGCAAGTGAATGACAAATAGCACATCGACTCTTAAAAACTTTGACTGGAAGTGACACCCGTCATTTTCACTTATTTTGTTGACCAAAGCAAGTCACATGGCCATGCCTAACTTTAAAGTAGTAGGCAAAAACAATCCCTCCATTTACTTAGACTGAGAAGAACATGTATTTGTAAACGGCGAACAATGATTGCTACAGGTACATTTAACACATGTTAGTATGTAGGAGAACTGAGCCATGGAGAAAAGCAAGTGACTAGCCAAAGATTACACGATAATAAAATGCAAATCTAAGATTCATCTCTAGGATGAAGTCCACATCTTGCTATTATTCTACCTCCTTTGATGTAGATTTTTTGGTAAATCTCTGAGCCCTGGAATGGCACATGGTGTTACACTAAGCATTATATTCTTGACGAGAAATTATGAGGAGTAACTCAAGCGAGATCTGTACATCTTCTAGTTTAGTGAGCAATATAGCTTAAACTCTCATTCATTGTATTCATTCATCAAACGTTTCTAAAGCACATTTAGAAATTATAAATTAATGTAACTATTCATTTGTAATGCATTATTACATCAATTTCATGGAGAAAGATAAGAGAAAGGAACTCTCTAACACTAACTGGAGTTAGGAATTATCTAGAGATTAAAGGGTCACCTATTGGACCCAGTCATTCTAGAAGCTAGAAGCTAGAATGACTCACTGCAAATGATCGATAGTCTGCCTTTCCTTCCTTCCTTCTCTCCCTCTTCCCATACTTCTTCCCATCTTCTCTTTCACAAAAATTTATTGCATTCCTGGTAGATGGCAGGTATTAAGAATTGGAGAGAGAAACAGAAATAAGATCTATCCCTAGGGAACTCACAATCACAGCAGTAAATCAGATGCATAAATGCAGTATAAGAGTCACTGAGACACTCTCAAAACCTTGTGAAATTCAAACTCTACATATATGCCTGATTTTATAGCACAGGACCAGACTGTAATTTGCCAAAATACGTTTATTACAGTTCTCGGCCTGTGAATTTATTAACATCTTCTCTACTGCATAAGACCTTTTGGTTTCATTCACTGATATGTTTACAGCTGACATGCACTATCTTTCCTGGCTTTTGTGCCCACATTTGTTTACACTGACACATGGTGCTATAGCTTGATGCCTAGATAAGATTTCAAGTGTTTTTGCTGAAATCGCTCAGAATTATTGTAAAGAGATGCATTTATAACCATCAGGGAACACTGAATCTTGGAGTCTGTGTTCTTTGGCATCTGTTAGTAAATATCTTACTACCCTCACCAGCTTTAGGGTATACATTGTTTACCTGTGGCACAGCAAAAACTATCTCCCATATTTTATGGGGAAAATTCTGTGTCTGGCTCTCATAGTTCGGAGAGTTGTTTACAGTCAGCTGGTAGAAAGTCTTACTTGCATTTCACCTGCAATGATTTGTGTGTCAGGCTTTTTGTCTCTTATGGTGCATGAAGAGGACAAATGAAAGTCCTTTCCCCTGCAATATCTTTCCTGCTCATGAAAGTTACTTTTCCAAACTTTAATTACTGGCATGATAGCCTATCTCCATTCTCAGTGTCAGAAGTCTTATTTTGGTTTCTTTTCCAATTACATCTTTTTCAAGTGCTTTATATATTTTAGTCTGCCGTAGATCCTTCACTATAAAAAAACAATCAAAGATAACATTTGTGCTGTGTTACAGCAACTGCCTAGGGTCTATTTTATCTCAATCTGTGTCTTCAGTTTTTTCTACAGAAGTACAAGTAGTTGTATATTTTTTAACATCATGGCTATAATGTCATATTAAAAATGCTAGCATTTTGCAAGAAGTTCAAACTGGAAGCAAGGTGGTTTTTTTCACTGGAAATTGTCAGAGATGGTAATGCAATGAAATATAATAAACATAGTCTCTATTTCAGAATGAGACACTGAGGAGTTATGACAAAAGATCAAGGATCAATTAAGTTATTTTATACTGTATTTTCCTTTCTGAGCATGAAGTACAACTTTCCACATAGTTTCTTTTCCAACAGATGCTATATAATTTTGTGGAAATGATTAATGTAAACAAAACAGATAATTTGTTAAAGCTATTCGTGTAATAATGCTACATAAAAGGCCACCTCCCAAAATCCTCAGAGGCTGAAAATATAAAGCCTTTATTTCTCATGTGTGCGTCTGCAGGTCCACTATGGCAGCTCTACTTAAAATGTCACTTCGATTCAGGTTTGCTCCACATTTCTCATCCTGAAACCCAGGGTGCAGGAGCAGCAGGTATCTGGAGCATGTCTTTCTCGAGGTACAGGGCAGGAATGCCAGAGTGATTAGCCAAACAATGCAAGCACATTACAGCCCTGGTTGGAAGTGACACACGTAGCTTCCCTTACATTCCGTTGGCCAACCAAGTCTCCTGACAAGCTCAAATTCAGTGAGGCAGGGAAATATGCTTCATTCCCAGGCAGCAATGGCCAAGTCAGGGAAGAAAGGTAGATAGTATTGTTTCACGTGACCGTGTGAAGAGATCACCAAATAGGCTTTGTGTGAGCAACATGGCTGTTTATTTCACCTGGGTACAGGTGGGCTGAGTCCAAAAAAGGAGTCAGCAAAGGGTAGTGGGATTATCATTAGTTCTTATAGGTTTGGGGGTAGGCAGTGGAGTTTTGGGGGAAGGGGGTGGATCTCACAAAGTACATTCTTAAGGGTGGGGAGAATTACAAAGAACCTTCTTAAGGGTGGAGGAGATTACAAAGTACATTGATCAGTTAGGGTGGGGCAGAAACAAATCACAATGGTGGAATGTAATCAGTGAAGCTATTGTCACTTCTGTGGATCTTCAGTTGCTTCAGGCCATCTGGAGGTATACGTGCAGGTCGCTGGGGATATGATGGCTTAGCTTGGGCTCAGAGGCCTGACGAGTAATATTGTGTATTATTGTGTATAATACAACCTACCGTAATATCAATTATGACTCTGTCTTCCCCGATGTGATCATTGCCAGTGGAAATTTCTGATTGTGTCTTTCAATGTATGTCCAGAAAATCACATGTAGTTCTTCAAGTATATTTCTTCTGTTATTTGGTATATAATTTTCTACTTCTACTAGTCTTTCGTGCTTTCACCCTAGATCAAAGAATAGTATGTGTTTCTACCCCAGTTTAATAGAATTGATATATAAAACTACCCAGTACTATGATTCTTTCTAAATGA
The DNA here is from genome assembly GCF_008728515.1 of Papio anubis. NCBI lineage: Eukaryota > Metazoa > Chordata > Mammalia > Primates > Cercopithecidae > Papio > Papio anubis. The sequence goes on from NC_044977.1 coordinate 17,814,236, forward strand.
GATTATCACTTTTGTTAAAAGTAACATGTACTTGTTCATGTCCTTTTGGGGACATGGATGAAGCTAGAAACCATCATTCTGAGCAAACTCTTGCAAGGACAGAAAACCAAACACCACATGTTCTCACTCATAGGTGGGAATTGAACAATGAGAACACTTGGACACAGGAAGGGGAACATCACACACCCGGGCCTGTTGTGGGTTGAGGAGAGGGGGGAGGGATAGCATTAGGAGATATACCTGATGTAAATGACGAGTTAACGGATGTAGCACACCAACACAGCACATGTAACAAACCTGCACATTGTGCACATGTACCCTAGAACTTAAAGTATAATTAAAAAAAAAAAAAAAAGAACTAGAAAAAAAGAAGGTAACATGTACTTCTACCCACTTCGTTTCTAAATGGGATTACACTTTTGTAAAAACTAACTTGTGCTTTGGCCTACTTCCAAATATAGGAAAGAAAGAATTATTTCATTAAAAAAGTAAAGCCCCTTTCATTCATAAAAGAGCTATACCCCCAATCCTTTTAAATATCTTCTGTATTTTTAAGTTTATTATTATTCATTGAGTAAACCAAATGTATAGATTATTCCTATCTTTAAAATGTTCAATATAGTTTTACCTTTATTTATTCAAAATTCTCCTTTCTATAAACTTTGTGATGCCTCATATTTGCTGTAATATTTCAAGCACATTGTCAATTTTGATGGAATTATATCAGCTATAAAGATACTGTAGATATCAGATGTTATGTGAAGTAAATGCATTTTGCCAAACAATACCATCTGCACACAATGGAAATTTCTGAAGTCATATGGAAGTTCACAGAATAATAAGTAAACTTCGATGTTCATATTAGAGATCAGCCGAATAATTTGTGTTCATTCAAACATCTGTAATGTTCAGCTTATTCACGACTCCCAGGAAATGTGGTACTCCCAATAATTTGTCCTTCCAGTGTAATAGACTATAAGAGTAACATGTATGTACAACTCCATCAAAATAGATCATGTGCTGGAAAAAAATGTTAAGTTTGACTTTGGCTAGATACAAAAATTAATTTTATTTAGAAGGGTAAATTTTTTAGGGGGTGGGCTTGCCTGTAATGGGGTAGGCAGGCCTCTCTATGGCCCTGAATATGAAGCCTCTTTCATGTTTGCTAGCTTCCACTCCCTGCTATGGCTGAGTGGATAGGAACCCAGGATCTAGCTCCAGAAGCTGAGTGAGCCCACCTTCCTCATTGCTGTATTCTGTTTTTAATGACGATTAATATATTATTTACATACCAGAAATGTCACTCCTTTAAAGTGTTACCATTTGATATCTTTTGTATATTTATAGAGTTGTGCAAATATGACTGTACTCTAATTTTAGAACATTGTCATCACCCCACTAAAAATCTCATACCCATTAGCAGTCATTCCCCATCCCCTTCCCACTCTTTCCCAGCCCTAGGCAACTACAAATCTTTCTGTGTGTTTTCTAATGGTGGACAAATGGGATCACCCAACACACGGTCTTTTGTGACTGGCTTCTTTCGCTAAGCATAATGTTTTCAAAGTTTGTCTGTGTTGTAGCGTGTATCAATTCTTCATTCTTCTTTCTTGTCCAGTAACCTTCCATTGTATGAATATACCACATTTTGTTTATTCATTCGTCGGTGATGAACATTTGGGTTGTTTCTATTTTTTGGCTCTTATGGATAATTTTGCTATTGACCTTCATTTGCAAATTTTTGTGTGGACACATGTTTTTATTTATCTTGGGTATATCCCTAGAAGTGAAATTGCTAAGTCATGGTATAGTTAAACAGAGTAACTCTGTTTTAACTTTTTGAGAAGCTACTAAATTGTTTTCCAAAGTGGCTGCACTATTTTTGTCATCCCACCAGTAAGGAATGAGGGTTCTCATTTTAGGACATCCTGGCTAACTCCTGTTATTGTCTATCTTTTTTATTATAGCCATTTCTAATGGGTGTGAAATGGTATCTCATCATGGTATTGACTTACATTTCCCTAATTACTAATGATGTTGAACATTGTATGTGCTTACTAGCCATTCATCTGTCTTCTTTGGAATAATGCCTACTCAGACCTTTTGGCCTTTTTTTTTTTTTTTTTTTTTTTTTGAGATGGAGTTTCACTCTTGTTGCCCAGGCTGGAATGCAGTGGCGCGATCTCAGCTCACTGCAACCTCCACCTCCTGGGTTCAAACGATTCTCCTGCCTCAGCCTCTCAAGTAGCTGGGATTACAGGCTCATGCCACCAAGCCTCCATGCCTGGCTAATTTTTGTATTTTTAGTAGAGACGAGGTTTCGCCATGTTGACCAGGCCGGTCTCAAACTCCTGACCTCAGGTGATCCACCCGCCTGTTTCCCAAAGTGCTGAGATTACAGGTGTGAGCCACCATGCCCAGCCTTGCCCATTTTTTAAATTGAGCTATGTGTCTTTTTTATGATTGAGTTGTAAGAGTTCTTTATATGTTCTGGATAAAAGTCTCTTATCAAATAGTATATGATTTGTAAATATTATCTTCTATTGGTTATTATTTTCTTGACAGTTTCATTTGAAACACAGCAGTTTTAATTATTATAAAGTCAATTTTATTTTTTCTTTTGCCACTTGTGCTTTTGATGTTGTGTCTAAGAAATCATTGTCTAATCCAAGGTCATGAAAATTAACTATTGTGTTTTCATCTAAGATTTTTATGGTTTTTAGCTCTTACATTTAGATCCATGATCCATTTTGAGTTAACTCTTGCATAAGGTGTAAGTTAAGAGTCTAATTTTCTTCTTTTATGTGTGGATATTCAGTTGGCCCACACCATTTGTTGAAAGACTGTATTTCCTCCATTGAATTATCTTGGCCCCTTTGTCTAAAATCAATTGACCATAAATATTTATTTATATTCATTTATTTTTAGACTCCCAATTCTATTCCATTGACTTGTATGTCTTTTGTTATGCTGTCCCATAGTGTCTTGATTATTGTATCTTTGTAGCAAGTTTTAAAGTCTGTTAGTGTGAGCTCACTAGTTTTATTCTTTTTAAAGATTGTTTTAGCTGGTGTGGGCCCCTTGTATCTTGGCTTAATTTTTAAATCAAAATGCACAATTATTTTTAGCCCCTTTTTTCTGTTGTTGGTTTTTTTTGCCTGAATTACACATAGCCTAGTAAATGATCTCATAAGTTGAATGAGTGTGGTTAGGGAAAGGGTTATTGACGTCTATAAATATACATGTATTCGCATACTAAAACATCTCCAAGCCTCCAAGCTTTAGGTATTATCACAAAATTCTTGCTTAGGGAAAAGCATATTTTTGAATTTGATACTCTAATAACCCTAACACCCAATTCATACAGCAACTTATTTATCTGATTGTACTAAAATATCCACTGAAGCAATAGTTGTAAATTAACATTGATGTAAACATGATTAAGTTTGCAAAAGCATAAACCGCATGACATCCTGAGCAGCAAAAGGAGAAAATTCACTTTCAGCCTCTTTCAGTATTCTTGCCTTGAACTTTTAAATACAAAAACTTATTTTGTGAACAAAAGCAACCATTCCCCTAAAACCAGAGAAGAGCAGTAATGAAAAGATTGACAAAACTCGGGAAATAGTTGCTTATTTTCATGCTTTGCCCAATCTGAGTTTATTTTGGATCTGAGTTTATTTTGGCACAGAAGTTCTATGGAGAAGCTTTCATAGTGGTCTATGGCCCTAAGACATTTTAAAACTTACATTTATATCTTTAAAGTTAGAGAATTTACACTATAAAACATGGAATTTATTTTCAATATCTTTTATTGCATAATTTGTTTTTTATTTAGATTGTGTCCTACTGCAAATATGTTAAGCCCGGTTATTTTCATCTGTCATTTCTTTTCCTGTTCTTAATAGGTATGTGAATTTTGTCTGGGTGAATATAATTAATTCCCCTATTCTTATGTAAGTCTTTTTCAATGATAGATTTTTAAGAAGGACTTCTGGAAGAGGTAATAAACCTTTTGCAAGTAATCAGTGTTTGATCAGAATTTTTAAAGACAATACTTGGAGGGCATTTGAAAAACAAGGTTTTGTTTTTATTTTTTCTGACTCAGGCCTTTTTATGGTACAGTTGCCAGAAATGTCATAAATCTCAAAAAGGCCATTCTTGTCCTAAACCAATTGACCCTTCAGTGCTGAATCCTCAGCTACCTCAGGAGTTCTACTGGACCTCACTGCCATTTTCTGAATAATTTATGTGATTTACAGTGCCTTGTAAAAAGCACTGAAACATCTCTCTGTGTAACTTGTTTGCTTTTAATTTATAGTGACATATTTTCATAGTAGTAGAAACTTGCTGAAAAACTTTTCTGAAACATTATGTTTTTCATTCATACTCAGATCACTGTGGCTCAGTTATCAGTGACCTCAATTTTGTGCTCCGTTGTTTTTCAAATTAAAAAAATACATATGGGCAGTTTCTTGACAAAGTTACACATTAAATAACATTACCCATAGATCATTATCCTGTGTGCACTCTGCCATTACCAATGGTTACCTGACCTTTAGAATTAAGGAGAGCATTATGAGCATCTATTGAGATATTAAAAGCTGTAATATTATTAGCATTTCTTAGGGTCAGCTGGAATGTTTACATTGAAGCTATGCTGGTGTCTCAGAGAAGGACATGTGTGGTTGGTAAGTGGCCCTTGTCAAGTCCTCATGATGGTCTGATAATAATAAAGAAAGTAAATGAGGAAAATGCTATCTTGTTCAGTAAGCTAGGCATCTATAAAGAAGATTGAGCACATATGAAGTACTGTGCCCGACAAAGAACGTAAGGAGATGCAGAGGGCCTGGCAGGATGGGTACCTCATCATTTAAATTAGGCAACTAGGAAAAACACTGAGGATCATCAGCTGAACAGGGAGAGGCACATACATTGTTGGCAGAGAAATTCAGATGTGTAGGTTAAGCAGAGCCAGTATATATTTAAATAAAACACTTTTCTAATCAGAAGCCCGAAATAATTAATTAAATTAAATCATATTTAATCTTCTTCTGAAGCACAATTGTTTCTACTGTTTGAAAAATATAATTAAGATGGTTTCATGAATGTAATTATCAGCAAAAGTGATTGCATCAAGAACATATGAACCTTGTATGTTTCACGATCGAGTTGGGATTTTGTGTGGAAGAAGAAATGATGTTGATAAGATTGTGTGTATTTATTTAAGACTATTGTTTAGTAAGGTTTCAGTAAGCACTCAATAAATGTTAGCTATTATTATAATCATCATCATCATCATTATTGTTTCCTTCCAGCTGATGGTTATAATTGTGCTTGGTCAAGTTTACATTGATTTGCATGAAGCTCTTCATTAAAGGTAATAGAAATAAAGAACTCCTTTGTATCCAGCATATTGTCCCCATACTTGCCCTTTATTTTAGCTATTTAAATCACAAATGGTCCCCTATTAACTTTGATTATTTTATAGCAAACACTTAAATAGTCGTCAGAAAACCTAGTTTCTATTTCTATTCTGCCACTCACTATTGTGTGACCTAGAGTTAGTCTTATTATTTCTGGGCCACAGTTAGAATAGATGTCTATGAGACCTTTTCTTTCTTTTTTTTTTTTTTAGATGGAGTCTCCCTGTTGTTGGCCTGGGCTGGAGTGCAGTGGCATGATCTCGGCTCACTGCAACCTCTGCCTCCCAGGCTCCAGCAATTCTCCTACCTCAGCCTCCCGAGTAGCTGAGATTACAGGCACCGGCCACCATGCCCGGCTAATTTTTGTATTTGTAGTAGAGATGGGTTTTCACCATATTGGCCAGGCTGGTCTTGAACTCCTGACCTCAGGTGATCCACCCACCTCGGCCTCCCAAAGTGCTGGGATTACAGGCGTGAGGCACCGCACCCAGCCTGAGTCCCTTTCATATCTAATATTCTATGGGGTAGCTCAAGAGGCAAAATTGCAGGAAAAAAAAGCATTATAATATACTGCATTCACTTTTAATCTGTCCTTGGAAGTCACCTCACTTCTGCCTCAAGCAAGATCCGCATCTGGTTTAAGGGTGTCATTTAAGGGTAGTACTGCAAGCTGCAGAAACTTCCATTGTATAGTGTCAGTCTTGTGGATATCAAACATTTACTAAGGATTAAAAACGTGGCTTAACCTACTTAGAACTAAAATTGAACTTTGAGAAGCTATTCTACAACAGAGACAATAGATACTTGTCTTCAAACTAGATTTTACTATTTGTAGTGCCTTTGACCTTCATGCGAATTCTATAGCAAATAGAGTCAAACTTTTTTTTAACTGTTTATCCCTGGGCAGTGCCATCTGATATGAGTGGTATTCCATCAAAACGTGTTTTTTTCCAGAGGAAGTCTTGCTGTAATACATCATCAGCATGACAACCAGTGTATTACATATTACAATAAAACATCCCCAGAGCAAAGGTACATGTGATGATGAATTATGCTAATATGTTATTGTCATTATGTTATCAGCACTCAGAGAGTGATTTAGTGAGATACATCATCAGTGAGAGAATATCTGATTTTGTATTACTCAAAAAATGACACGATCATGGAAAACCACAGCAGGTTCATTTGATTAATAGGGTTAGTGATATTCTAGCGCCAGAACTCATGTATGGTAGTATATTAAAATGTCCTTTGAAGCTGAAAACAAGTTAAAGAAAGATGAGTCCATGAGGTGAGGTTGTAAAAGCACTGTCAATTTAAATACTATCACTTTAGACAGAGTGTACAGTTAAGTATAAACCAAAAGTCACCCTTGTCTTTTATTCAAACGTTTGACAGTGATTTAGTTCTACTTAATTATCTGTAAGCCTGATAACTTCTTTCAAGAAGCTATCTATTGTAAGACCACTGGTTATGCTATAAATTTACAGTCTACAGGTGACGCTTTATTTATTTATTTATTTATTTATTTATTTATTTATTTGAGACGGAGTCTTGCTCTGTCAGCAGGCTCAAATGCAGTGGCACGATCTCAGATTACTGCAACCTCTGCCTCCCGGGTTCTCCTGCCTCAGCCTCCCAAGTAGCTGGGACTACAGGCACATGCCACCACACCCAGCTAGTTTTTGTATTTTTAGTAGAGATGGGGTTTTACCATGTTGGCCAGGATGGTCTCAATCTCTTGACCTCGTGATCCACCTGCCTCCGCCTCCCAAAGTGCTGGGATTACAGGCATGAGCCACCACGCCCAGCCCTGGTGACACTTTATAACGATATGCATTAATGCCCAAAATGAATGAACCAAACTAGACATATCACTAAACTTTGTTGTTGAGGGACAACTAATTTATTCAAGATATAATAGCTGATCACTTTTGTTACAGCATCTTCTTTTCCACAGAACCTTGTACACATTAGGCACTGAAAAGATATTTGCCAAATTGAATGGATGATTTTTCACATAACTTTCTATATTCAAAATCACAGAAATCACAAGTCTGATACCAAACTTAAATTAGAATAGCCAGACACCATGGATTGCAAATAGAAAACAACTTTATTTTTCCCAGCACTGCTTGTTCCATCACAGTCTCATGAGCTAGTAATTCTGCATCTTGCCACTGCTTTCTAGCTAAGGTCTCAGACCCATTCATAGTGTGAGGGGCTACGAGGCGGAGAACAGAGAGCAGGATAGATCTTACTCCATTGGTATCTCTTGATCTGGCATTGATGCCCTCTGAGCTTGCTGAATAATTAAAACTGACTTTTTCTCTCATGGAATTCTTTCACAGGTTCTTTGGGGACCTCTTCTCAATAATTATGCAGGTCTTTCCTCAAGATGTCTTAATGTTCTGTACCTTTTAGAGCTTATGATTTATGATTACCTCATTAATCTCTGTTTTCCAGCTATTCCCTTCTGTATTGGCACCACCTTTCCCTAATAGGCATCTTATACTTTTGGACAAAATCCCTTTGAAGAAAACCTCTAAGCTGGCCGCCCCTCCCAAGAACCATATCTGATTCACAGAAAATAGATTCTTCTGGTGCAGAAGAATATATTCTTCTAGCGAAAGCACAGCTGGATCCTAACATAATAATAATAATTAACTTTTACTGAGTGTGTACTATGGTCCAAGCATTGCTACATGTATTAACTTATCAAACTTTCCCCAAAAGAGGAGGTAGTATTATTATCCTCATTTTACAGATGAAGAAACTGAGCAATAGAGAAACTAATTTACCCACTGGGACAAGACCAAGTGTTGGGAAAGCCAAGCCTCAACCACTGCTGGCCACAGCTTCAGTGTGCAGGTTCTTCACGATACCTAACTGTACATTTAGTATTAGTACTCAATACTAAATTAGTTTTAAAACTAGCAAACTATAACTGTTCTTCATTAGAACAGATACTGGCCAATCAATGCCTCACCTTTAAGCTTTTCCAGCCATAGATTCAAAACAAGTTCCTTGTATTTCCCTAAACTTCATCAGTGAGTAAAATTTCTCCCCGTGGGTCCTATTACAGCTCCTCATTGAATTCGAGATGAAGGGCACCACAACAACTCAAACTGTGTCCTCCAGAAATAGTTATTCGTATCCCAGCCTTTTCTACCGCAGTGATCTGGGTATGGAGCAATGGGTAACAAAACCAGTGTATTAATTTCATTGTTTTTAAATTTCCTTTTCAAGCCTTGGAATAATGTAGGATAGGTTTATAATTTAGAATACTTGCTTATTATTAGTTTTTCTCTCCTTGGCCTTTTGGAGCCTCAGCCAAAATTGAAACAGAAAGACTACTATTTTAACATCCTTTAATAAAAATAAAGGACATTTTCTGTAACCCAAAAGGCAAGGATATGAGAACGTATGGCTTCTAGGAACAAGTGGGATGCCTCTTAGTCTGTCATGAAAACCTTAAAAGATGAAAGTGTCACAGACTTCAAGAAATGTTTCAGGGTCGTGAAAGGCGTTTTTACTTCAGTTGATTTATGTGTGCAATTCCAGTAGGGCAGCCTGTGCTGGAGTGCTTCCAGGGATCCACTGGTTAGATCATGATGAAGTTGGCATCAACCTGTCACTGTTCAATTTGGCTTGGAGGTGTGTTATCAATTTCTAAAGCATCTAATATACTCGACTGAGCCGACAGGATGTGGCTCACTGTGGGTGTCAGCAATCATTTTATGTCAATCCGTCCCACAGGTTAGGGTGCTGCTGACTTTCCTCCCCAAACTGCTTCCACCTAAAACTTCCCAAGAAGACTCCCAAAATAGGTTGACTATTCACACCTGTGTTATACTCAGTGCCTGGCCCTAGTTTTATTGTCATGTTAAGAAAAGTGAAGTAAAATATTAATGATGCTTAAAGACAAAAGCAAAGCATTAAAAATAGATAGCCAATGTATGTTTTTTGTTTGTTCGTTTCTGAGATGGAGTTTCACTCTTGTTGCCCAGGCTGGAGTGCAGTGGCACAATCTTGACTTAGTGCAACCTCTGCCTCCTGGGATCAAGCAATTCTCCTGCCTCAGCCTCCCGAGTAGCTGGGATTATAGGCATGCACCGCCATGCCCAGCTAATTTTGTATTTTTAGTAGAGATGGGGTTTCTCCATGTTGGTCAGGCTGGTCTGGAACTCCCAACCTCAGGTCTGCCCACCTTGGCCTCCCAAAGTGCTGGGATTACAGGTGGGAGCCACCGTGCCCAGCAGTCAATATATGTTTTCTTCATCTACTTGCTAATAAAGAAATAGACATTTTCTTTCAAAGAAAAAAATGTGTGACAATCAAGCTGCTTCACAATCTAATTCTTGAATTAAAGGTTTTTTTTTTTTTTTTTGGAAAACCATATTTTGCCAACTACAAATTCCTCTTCCTTGTGGGAAAGAAGTTTCCCTAAGCTTGTCTTCTGTCTCTGAAGACTGAAAAAGGAAATTCTAGTGCTTAAAAATGTGACACAATAAATTTCAGGATAACACAATAGAATTAATTTGTAAAGCTCTGTACATTTATAGAACATTTTTATTCACAGTATTTTATTGAATTTTTTACATAAAGAAAAAGTACCGATTTGAACGCTGAAGCCTGCATCTTGGATATGGCACTCATTGGGCATGTGGCCCTGGACAATTTTCCTGCTCTTTCTGACCTTCGTTTTCTTTGTCTGAAAATGGTGACAACCTTTTTATTAACCATAAGTAAACTGAGTATAGGATCTCTGCCTTATTTATTTTTGTATCCGTAAGTCCTTGCATGATGCCTGCCAAACGGTGCCTGCCAACAAATTTGTCATGACGAGTAAATATGTCTGTGAAGAATTATTATCTCCCATTTACAGATTAGCAGACTGAAGCTTAAGACGTTTAAATGACCCAGTGTTACACAACCAGTAAGGAAAATGCCATGGTCACTTGTGAGAACAGGATCAAATTCTGGAAATTCTGACATATGTGGAGCGCAAGGCAGAAGCATTAGTCACTGTAAAAGAGACTATCCAGATGCATATAGACAAGCAGAGTTCAGAAACACATACTTCAGGATGTTCCATTGTGATAACTAGTTTGCTCCTCTTCACTTCCTGCAGATACTGATAATTAGTAACAAGTACTATGAGGCAGCCCCTCTTGGTGGAGATAAAGAATATAGGACGGGGTAATACGTTGTTTCTCATTTTGAAATTCGAAAATGTTTTCATGAGTATATTCTACATAGTGTTCAGCAGAGATACTACTATGAAAAAGAAATAATACTAATGATTATCCTTACATGAGCACAACACTGTTGCAAGCACTTTGGTTGCATTCTCTTCTTTAATCCACCCAACAATCCTATAAGATACTGTCATTATCTTCACTTCCTAGATGAGAAAATTGAAGTATTGAGAGGTAAGGAAATTTGCTAAAAACCTCAGAGCCCATAAGCTGCAGAGCTAGGATGCGGGTATAAGCAGGGTGACTCAAGAATCTTAACTCTTAACTTCTATACTTTACTGCACAGGGTGGTGGGTTGACAAATGTAGGACACAAAAACAGGAATCTGATAAACAGTTCCCAAGTCCAACACAGGAATTAAAACTTAAAACTGAGCAAGAATATAAGGCCTGTATGAATAAGCTATGTTCACAGAATGACCAAGAAACATCTAGAAAACTTATGAAAATTAACTCCTTTTTAACCCCTATTTCCCTTATGCCACATTCTATTCCCTTATGCCTCATACATGTTCATATAAGCATTTAACAAAATATACTTTGTCTGAACTTGCCTAATGACTGGAATAAGTTCCCTGAATTTTCAAGGGATGGCAGAAATATTGGTTATTTGGCAACTGCCTTAGCCCAAGTTCCCTGGAAAACAGAACTTCAGAAAAAGAATTTAAATGATGATGCTTTATTTTGGAAGTACAAAACCAGGGCAACTGGATGGAGGGAAAATGGAAGTTTAGCAAGAAAGAATGTGAAGCAATACCACAGCATATTACTATGTTTGCTACTTCTTCATGTGGACCACAAAAAGCACAGCAATTGAGAGATGTGTTCGCTAAGCATGAAGAACTTCTCCAAATGGGCTGTATGGAGAAAACATGCTTCAAAACCATTCATGTATGGAGAAAACATGCTTCAAAGCCATTCATGTATGGAGAAAACATGCTTCAAAGCCATTCATGTATGGAGAAAACATGCTTCAAAGCCATTCATGGAAAGAAGCAAGAAAGATGTTGCTGTAGAACTCTTTTCTGTCTCTCCTCTTCTCCAGTGACCAAAGTTCGCCATATTACGAATTAATTCTACCACACTTCCAAGTTTAATGAAGTGTCACCTTCGATGACCATATGGGATGCCAGATATCACATTCTTCAGGGCTGTGTCACTGAAGTCCAGAAATGGTAGAAGTCACAAATTCTGAGCTGCTGGACCTGGCTGGGTAGAGGTGAACCTGACACTCCCAAGACAAATGCCCATCAGCTCTCAGGGATGGAAGTATTACCTAAGAAGCAGATACAGCTAATGTAAACTGACCCATTATGCCCTAATATTTGTGTAACTTTTAGGAAATCAGCTTTAGCTTAGCTGAACTGAATATCTAAAGTCAAGGCCACTAACAAAGAACTATCTCTTTTAAGGTGCAGCACCACCTAGGGTGTGGGATATGGAGGAAAAAGAAATACGCCACACGCACACACACAGTACACATATAAAATATATGCATATATGTATATTACATAAAATTTCCTTTGATATCACAAAATATTCAGTTCGCATATTATAATCTAATCACAACCAATAGATGTACAGAGATGTAATTTCTCTGCAAATTAGATGTGATTTTTCAGAGTCAGCGTTCCCATCACTGGTAGACCAGTGCAGGCCAACCCTGACACAGCAGGGAAAAGAATGGGAAAGACATTAGGAAGGAATAGAACATTAGGCCACTCCACACAGGCCAAAGGTCAGGAGGCAGGTAGGCTGTGTTAGAGAGTGAAGAGAAGGGTTTCCCTGTTGGTGAGAAGATCATAGTATCCGGAGCATCTGTCAATGGGTAATAAGTGATTGTTCAGGAATGCAAACAATTTTTGCACTAGGCATAGTCTCAGGATTTTAGTGTGAAGGATTCCAGTATGAGTTTATTCTAATGAAACCTATAAACCAGGTAGAGGAGGACAAGTTTCCATATATAAGAACTGGACAGAGATTGATCTGAAAGAACCAAGCAGGAGCTAATAAACAGAAGGATACCCACACGGTGATTCAGTGTTGAGTCTTACAGCTTTACAGGCTCCCTGTGTGGAGATAGTAGGGGTCCCAAAGCTTAAGAAAGAGCTTAGTATTGGCTGAATGTTCCATCTTGGGAGGATCAGAGGGCTTTGGGCGCAAGGAGTCAGATTAAAGGGCCAGAAGAATCATTTAATTACTAAATTTCCTGAATTGGAGTGCATTAACAGTTATATCCTTTCAGCAAAAAATGTATTAAACACTTATTGTATCTGATATCTAATACATATTTTGCATTAACTAGTAAAAATTCTATAATCTGTTATATATTTTGATAGTCTAACATATTTATCTTCATCATGGGTTATGGATCATATATATTATATAATTTCATTTTAAATAGTAAATTGTAATATGAGTACCATTTGCATCTGTCTGACAATGATATACCTACCTTCTTTTTTTATATATACCTACCTTCTTGATTACTGTATAGTATAATTTATACTTGTTTTTTGACATTCGGATTTATCTGTAATTCTTTCTTTCTTCCTTTCTATAACCTCCCAAATATAATGCAATCAATTCCTTAAATCACAGGTGATAGGAATAATGTATAGTGATTCGAAGTCATTTCCTCAAATTTATAAATTGAGTGCCACGTTGAAAATAATGTCAGGTATCTACATTTCCATTTCAGTGTTCTTAAAGGTAGCCCTTCCTGACAACTGGCAAGAGCATCCTGCTCTGACAGTCTGACCCTTACACTCCCATTAAATATAAAAACAGATCTGAATCTTTCACCCAGTTGTACTGTCAAGGCTGGTGTAACTTGCCTGTCATATAAAGCTCTTTGAATCAGCCTGCCAAGAAAATATGATTGTAGTACAAATTTTAGCATTCAGAAATATTCACTCCCCTTTCACTTACATGGATTTTGAGGGTCAAAGCTATGCATTTTTATCAGGTATTTTATTATCTTTCAACTTTTGTGAAGATCAATGTGTTAGAATAAAGAACTTTTTTCTCCTTTAATGCCAAAGTGATTTGGTATAAGGGAAATACTAATGAGCCTTTATATTACTTATTGAAAGTTCCCATTTGACAACATGAGAAAGTTTTATGTGAAGGATGGATGCAATCTTTAAATTCCATAATACTTTTGGAAACTAAGCACCTGGTCAAAATAGATGAGCATTTAGAAAAGGGATAAAAAATATGGAACTTTGAATTTTCTTAGAAACCTGATGCTTCTTCAGCACAAACAGAGACGGAAACTTCTGACATAAATGTAGCACAGAGAGAAACCTTTTTCCCATTCTTTTTAAATATAATTGTGCTTATTATAATGCCTAATGATGATGAATGTTTGAATTTTTCTGTAATATAACAGTACTGCAAGTCAACCACTGTTTCTCTTATTATCATCATACCAGTGTAACCACTGGTACTTTTAGGAGGTAGCATGTAGGTCATTCTGGCTTCAACCCATGGATTCACTGAATCACTTGTATTTATTTATTTATTTTACAGGTTAGATTGTAAACTCCATCATTTAACAGAATGAACTATTAAAATGTCTAGGACTTTCTCTTAAACAAAAATCATAAATAAAGAAACCCAACTTGAACAGAGTTAGACCAGTGCCCCCGTTGTATCATCAATAACATGAACACCCACTGTACTAAATGTAAGAAGTCTCTGTTTCCTTAAATTATACAAGTTAATATTCTCTTTTTAAGAGATATTCAGGGAAGGGAGGGTGAGATCATTTTAGGATTCGTGAGAAAGAAAGATTGACAGCACTGGCTGAACTCAGGCAGAAAGCAGTCAGCCCTCGGGAAGCATTTCTGACAGCCACGCTAATGCACTACAGCGCTGACATGAAACTTCCTCTAGATTCCTAAAAGAAGCCATTTGGGAAGAGCCTGTCGATAATGCAAAACTGGGCCAAACGGTTCTGGTTGTGGACTGCTAGCAAATGTCTACCCAAGACTAATGGGAAATAACCAACTTCATGTTTCAAATGAAAAATATGAGTATAGCTATCCTCAAATGAAAGGAGCTTTCCTACAAATTAGGATGTTATTTTAAAAAACAGCATATTGGATTTAACATCTTGGGTATTTTTCTACAAGTAAGTATTTTTTTTTTCTTCCTGAATTCTCAGGGCTCTGCTTAAAGTTCAATTTTGTTTACCAGAAAGGTATGAGAACAAGTTTAATGCTGTAAAAGTTGTTTACTTAGAGCAATAGTATGACAAACAGAACTGAATAAATAGCAACTTACACATCATATAAAGTTTTCCAGCCAACATTGGCTGTAAAATCACCAGTGAACTAGAAAACAAAACAAAATACAAAAATCAGGCTGAAGTATATAGATGAAAACCACCATATCAAAAGCACAATCACATATATTATCTTGTTTTGTGCCTCAGTGATGGATGAAGCTCATGGTAACAGTAACTGCTGTTTTTGATTCCTTGAATTGCTTCAGCAACTTGACCTTGGGTCCATTTAACATTGAGCCCATGTGAAGTCCTTTGCCCTGAGCAAATTTGTTTTCAGGGGAAAAAAAGTAAAAATTGGTCATATAGAATTTCATAACTGACAACACTAAAACACAACCTTTCTGAGTGAAATTTCTTTCTTTCCAATGCCCAGTACACACATATATGTGAGAAAGAAAAATGAACAAAACAAAACAAAAACAAAAGTTGAATACATTTCCTTCTTGCCCTTCAGGTTAACTACTTACACTGGAATGTTTAATACAGACTAAATTGTATAAAACATATGAATTAAATAGGAAAAAATGGATTTTTTTAAAATATGGCATTATTGATTTTAAATATCTATAGAAAATCTTTCTAGTCCTTAGAGGATGTGATGATTAATTTTATGGGTAAACTTGACTGGCCTACAGGATGCCTGAACAGCTGATAAAACATTTTTTCTAGGTGCAACTGTGAGGATGTTTCAGGGAGAAATTAGCATTTGACAGCAAAGAAGATCTGCCCTCATCAACATGGGTGATGGGTGGGTATACCCAATCCATTGAGACCTTGGATAGAACAAAAAGGCAGAGGAAGGGTGAATTCTCTTTCTCTTCTGGACCTGGGGCATCCATCTTTTCCTCCTCAGACATCAGAGCTCCTGATTCTCAGGCCTTCAAACTCTGACTGAATTATACCATCAGCTTTCCTGGTTTTCCCTCTTGCCAATGGCATATCATGGGACTTCTCAGCCTCCATAATTATGCAAGCCATTTCTCATAATAAATAT
The DNA here is from genome assembly GCF_008728515.1 of Papio anubis. NCBI lineage: Eukaryota > Metazoa > Chordata > Mammalia > Primates > Cercopithecidae > Papio > Papio anubis. Next base: position 17,830,210 of record NC_044977.1, read on the forward strand.
CCTCATATATCTGTCCATATCCTATTTGTTCTCTTTCTCTGAAGAACTTGACTGATAGAGTATTTTCCCTAATACATAAATTTAAAGTGAATGTAAATGGTGCTTCTATAGTATGTGATGGTCTTCAAAAAGATAATTTTCTGAGTTTTTTTATTATGTTCCTTGTAACTTTTACATGACTAACTTTGACTCTCTATTTGGATTATTTGAAGCAGAGTAAATGGCATCCCATTTTTATCAGTAATATAGGAAATATTAAATCATAACTGAAATAGAAATATTTAATGTATAAAAATGTGATGTCATGTTAATATTACAGAACTATGAAGTAATGTTACTAACTTTTTAGACATGGCAAGGTTTTCTTGTCTCCTCTTCTTTTTTCCTTCTATTCCCCCATCAGCAATCCACAGAGCAGCCAAAGTGATCTAAAATAAAAATAACAAAACCAAACAAAAACCAAAATTTTATCATCCCCTTGCTTAAAGTCTTTCAATGGTATTCCATTGCCACAAAACAAGGTCCAATTGTTTTTAATGCCTGAGGAAGATCTTCCTGATCTCTCCCCTGCTGACTTCTCTAGGCTCACCTCTCCCCCTCCTTTATCTCACCTCTTTTCTCCAATTGAACTCAACTTCTCTCAGTACCTCTGAATCTTACATTCTCCTCTCTACCTGGCCCAGTCTTCCTTCCCCCATTTCCCATCCCCTCCTCTCTCACACCTCCTTCATTCATCTAAATCTATGCATCTTTTATAAGGTTCCATCCTAGTCTTCATTTTCTCTGGAAGGCTTCCCTGACTCTGCACTATCATGGCAACTCTCACATTTCATAACATTGTTTAGTATCGCCTATTCCATGATTAGCACTGTTGTGATTGTACACTACATCTCTAACATTCATTTAACTAATATTAATTGAGCACCTATTATGCTTGGGCTCATTTCTAAACACTGAGAAAACATCAAAGAACCAAGCAAACAAAGTCTCTGCCTCAGGGAATTTATAATCTACACACACTGAATATTTGGCAGCAAGAACCGAGCGAAAGAAAACAGGACAGTAGAGAACAAAAGAAAAAGAACAGATCAAGAAGAGCATAGATTAAAATAAGAAAAAGCCAGGAAACATTCAAGATAAAAATGGAAAGCGCTCTTAGAAATCTGGATTGATCTTTTAAAAGACCTCACTCCACAATTGGATAAGCCCTCTTTTATTTTATATCATCTTTTGCTACTGGCGTGTGATATCATTTGAAGATGATATAAATTATTTGTCGCTTCTTTCTACTTGCAGCCAAGTATATCCAGATTCTGTCATGTTATGCCACGCAGTGCTCCAGTGATGTCCTCCAAGAGCCATCTGCTGTCCACAATGAACAAGGCTTCAGAACCCAAATGATATACTTAAACCTGAGCAAAACAAGCTGGAATCTTGTTTAAAAAGGCATTGCTTTGCCAAAATGTATTCACTGGAAAAATCTGCTATAAAACAGTGAATATATTATGCAAGTAAAATTAGACCTTTCAACCTGCTTGGTATGATGCATGATTGCACACATTTACTGTAGTTACTTCTGCCAGATTTAAAGTGATTTTATTCTTTTTATGAGACATTTAGTGCAAAAGGTCAAAAGAGAGATTTAAGATCCCTGTCATCCTTTCATTTTAGGAAAAAAACACTCATTTACACCACTTTTGATCACGAGATGCAAATCTTTAAGCCACAACAAACAAAGGACAATAATAAACAAAAAAGAAATCAAACCAAATTTTGTATAATTTTGCACGTAAAAAAAGTGACAGATGCAACCCAAACTATAAAATTCCGTTTTGTAGGAACGCATTTCTAGTGATGGTAGCATTGTGAAATCTCACTGCCTGCTATTCTAGTTGTCTAACCAAGTCTTCACTGACATGGCTATTGCTGCTGTCTCCAACTTTACAATCATCAGTTTTTCTTAGACTCTTAGTGGCAGCAGTTTCAGACAACTTGCAATTTCTTGTACATGAGATGCTGTGTTGCCCCTCTGTGCCTCTCTCGGTGAACTTTCTGTTTTCTCTGAAGGGATGTCCTAGTCTTTTTGTCTTACTAGTCGAATTCCTACTTTTCTTTTCAGCTCTACCTAAAAGATTACTTCTATTCTGAAGCTTTGAATACCTCCTCACATAGCCATCCCAAAGAACTGATCCCTCCTTTTTTTTTTTTGCTGCCAATTGAATCTGGTACAGACTTTTGTTAGAGCCCTTACCCTCTGTGCTGCTATTATTTATTTGCATCAGTGTTTCTCTTACTGTAACATGAACTCCCTGAGGACAAGAAGCATGTCTTGTTTGTGACTCTAGCACCTGGCATGTTAGAAGTGTTCAAGAAACTCAAGACCAAAGGAATGAATGAATGGATGAATGCTACCAGTGACCTTCAGTTCCTCTCTAGTGGTACCCTTTTTAAATTGAAAATTTAGATGGAGAAATCCCCCCTTGCTTTTTTTCCTTATCATTAATCAAATTCATAGTGATGACTAAAAATGAACTGAAAATCAAAATGTGATTTCTACTTATATAGTGTAGTTATGAGACTGTGCCTTTCATTTTACACCACTTTCCTAATTCATCCCATCAAGTAATCCTGCCAGCAAATAATCAATAAATTTACATTATAATCACAGCACAATACTAAATACTATGAAGTACCATTTAGTAAAAGAAGAATAAAAGACCCTCCAAAACTTTTATAAACTTTCTGGGAAGACAGTACATTCACCTTTTAAAATTTCAAATAACAGTACATAGAGGGTATATGATGCTAGTTGCAAAGTGAGTGAGGCAGGCAGTAAGTGTTACAGGCAGGCATAAGAAGAATGATCACTTTGATCATAAACCAGTAAGGATCTGAAGGATTCATTGGTTTTAGAAATGAGAAAAGTTGAAAATACAGCATGTTGTATTGGAATAATGGAATGAAGAATAAAGGTTTGTATAAATTTTCTCAACTATGAACCTGAGGATAAGTAAACTGTCTTCCATTTTTTAATCAATTTACCTCAGCTTTAAAACCTACTTAAAATATGATATGATTTGGCTATATGTCCCCACCCAAATCCACCTCCAACTCTTATCCCCACATGTCAAGGGAGGGACCTGGTGGAAGGTGATTGGATCATGGGAGCAGTTTCCCCAATGCTGTTCTCATGAGTTCGCATGACATCTGATGGTTTAAAAGTGTTTGGCAGTTTCTCTCTCTCCTGCTGCCATATAAGATATGCCTTGCTTTCTCTTCTCCTTCCGCCATGATTATAAGTTTTCTGAGGTCTCCTCAGCCATGCAGAACTGTGAGTCAATTAAACCTCTTTTGGTTTTACCCAGTCTGAGGTAGTTCTTTATAGCAGAGTGATAATGAACTAATACAGAAAATTGGTGCCAAGAGTGGGGTACTGCTAATAAAGGTACCTAAAAATGTGAAAGCAAATTGGGAACTGAATAATGGGCAGAGGTTGAAACACTCTGAAGGGCTCAGAAGGAGACAGGATGAGGTGGGAAAGTTTGGAACTTCCTAGAGACTTGTTGAATGGTTTTGACCAAAATGCTGATAGTGATATGGACAATGAAGTCCAAGCTCAGGTGGTCTCAGATGGAGATGAGGAACTTAACTGGAAACTGAAGCAAAGATCACTCTTGCTATGCTTTAGCAAAGAGACTGCTGGCATTTTGCCCCTACCCTAGAAATCTGTGAAACTTTGAACTTGAGAGAGATGATTTAGGGTACCTGGAAGAAGAAATTTCTAAGCAGCAAAACATTAAAGATGTGACCTGGCTTTTTCTGAACACATACAGTTATATGTGTACACAAAGAGATGGTCAGAAATTGGAACTTATGTTTAAAAGGGAAGCAGAGTGTAAAAGTTTGGAAAATTTGAAGCGTGACCATGTGGTAGAAAAGAAAATCCCATTTTCGGGGGAGACATTCAAGCTACCAGCTGCAGAAATTTGCTAAAGTAAGGAGAAATCAAATGTTAATCACCAAGACAATGGGGAAAATGTCTCCAGGGCATGTCAGAGATCTTCATGGCAGTTCTTCCCATCACAGGTCTGGAGGCCTAGGAGTGAAAAGTGGTTTCATTGGCTGGGCCCAGGGCCCCACTGCTCTGTGCAGCCTGAGGACTTGGTGCCCCATGTCCTAGCTGCGCCAGCTCGTCATGGCTAAAAGAGGCCAAGGTACAGCTCAGGCCATTGCTTCAGAGGGTGCAAGCTCCAGGCCTTGGTGGCTTCCATGTGATATTGGGCCTGCAGGTGTGCAGAAGACAAGAATTGAGCTTCGGGAGCATCTACCTAGATTTCAGAGGATGTATGAAAATGCCTGGATGTCCAGGCAGTAGTCTGTTGCAGGAGCAGAGCCTTCATGGAGAACCTCTACTAGTGCAATATAGAGGGAAAATGTGGAGTTGGAGCCCCCACACATAGTCCCCACTGGGGAGCACTGCCTGGTGGAACTGTGAGAAGAGGGACACTATCCTCAAGACCCCAGAGTGATAGATCCACCAACAGCTTGCACCATACACCTGGCCCCATGCAAGTCAAAAAAAAAAAAAAAAAAAAAAAGCCACAGGCACTCAATGCCAGCCTGTGAAAGCACCCAATGGGACTGTATCCAGCAGAGTCACAGGGGCAGACCTGCCGAAGGCCTTGGGAGCCCACCTCTTGCATCAGTGTGGCCTAGATGTGAGACATGGAGTCAAAGGAGATTATTTTGGAGCTTTAAAATTTAATGACTGCCCTGTTGGGTTTCAGACTTGCATGGGGCCTGTGGCCTCCTTGTTTTGGCCAATTTATCCCATTTGGAACTGAAAGACTTACTCAATGCCTGTACCTCCATTATATCTTGGAAGTAACTAGCTTGTTTTTGATTTTACAAGCTCATAGGTGGAAGGGACTTGCTTGTCCCAGATGAGACTTTCGATTTGGACTTTTGAGTCAATGCTGGAATGAGTTATAACTTCGAGTGACTATTGGGAATGCATGGTTGGTTTTGAAATGTGAAAAGGTCATGAGATTTGGGAGGGGCCAGGGTGGATTGATATTGTTTGGCGCTGTGTCCCCACATGAATTTCATCTCAAATTGTAATCCCTATGTGTCAAGGGAAGGATTTGGTGGGAAGTGATTGGATCTTGGGGGCAGTCTCCCCCATGCTTCACTTCTTGTGATAGTGAGTTCTCATGAAATATGATGGTTTAAAAGTATTTGGCAGATGCTCCTTCACTCTCACTCTCTTCTGCCACCATGTAAGACATCCCTTGCTTCCCCTTCACCTTCTGCTGTAATTGTTAAGTTTCCTGAGGCATTTTCAGCCATTTGGAACTGTGAGTCAATTCAACCCCTTTTGTTTATAAATTACCCAGTCTGAAGTAGTTCTTCATAGCAATGTGAAAACAGACTAATACAGAAAATATGAGCATTTTAATAGTTCTTTCAGCCAAGTCTGCCTTTCAAATAGATTTATTTGTATTAAACATATTTTGGTATTTCCAGCTCCAGGTACTTCCAGACATTCTTCCAAGTTCTTCTCTACCTTTGGGGGTGAACCCTTCAACCCCATCCTTTCCCTGGAGTGATGTTCTTCAGTCCTTCAGATAATTGTGCCCTCTCTCCTATTGAGTGTACTTCAGTCTAAGTAGCTGACCCCAGACAGACTGCCTCTAAAGATGTCATTCTTCATCTTTTCTCTCCTCCTTGGATGATAGTCAGAGCTAACCTTTCTGACAATGGTAATTTAAGGTCACTGTTCCATTCTAAACCAATATATCACAAAACTACCTGCAATAGCTGCAAAAGAAGACCTGCTGCTCAGATATGTTCCAAGCACTGTGGATCTGTCAGGAACAGTCTAACTTAATGTATAAAGTGCCTGTGGGCATAACAATGGCACAGGAAGCAACTGAGTTCTGCACTAACACTTTCTGTCTGTTTCCTTAGACAGAAGTGAAGGTTGTTCCTTCTGTCTTAATTCACTGGGGTATTACATATATTAACAAATCATAGAATATTAGACCTTCATATGAACTACAAGATATCACAGTCCAGTTACCCCTATTTACAGGAAAATCTGTAACTTGCCCAAGATCACAAAACCGCTTAGAGAAGAAAGAGGGCCAAGAAGCCAGGATTCAGCTCTGCAGTTCTTCTGTCTCTCTACATTGCATGCTGTTTGTCCAAAGCAAGCACCCCAGGATTTATGAGAATCACCCTTGTGTATACTTTGGAGTGCTATACAAGTTTTCCATTCTTTTTGAATATTTGTTTTTAAGCAGAGTTTGCAAATACTACTAGTATAAATATAGATATACTTTACTTTATGCAATTTATTTTCCCTATGACAGGATCTAAATTTTTTCCTCAAATAAATATCATCCAACCACGGATAGAGATAGATGGTGTATCAGTCAGTGATATGCTTTGACTGTGTCCCCACCCAGATTTCATCTTGAATTCCCATGTGTTGTGGGAGGGACCTGGTGGGAGGTGATTGAATTGTGGGAGTAGGTCTTTCCCGTGCTGTTCTTGTGATGGTGAATGGGTCTCACAAGATCTGATGGTTTTGAAAATGAGAGTTTCCCTTCACAAGCTCAATCTCTCTCTTTGCCTGCTGCCATCCATGTAAGGCATAACTTGCTCCTCCTTGCCTTCCACCATGATTGTGAGGCCTCCCCAGCCATGTGGAACCATGAGTCCATTAAAACTCTCTTTTGTAAATTGCCCAGTCTCAGGTATGTCTTTATCAGCAGCAAGAAAATGAACTAATACAGTCAGGATTCTCCAGAGAAACAGAACCATTAGGAGATATATATACACACACATACACACACACACACACACATAATTATATGTATATATACACATACACATACATAATTATATGTGTATATATATATAATTATGGGAATTCATTCACGTGATTATGGAGGCTGAAAAGTCCCAGGATATGCCATCTGCAAGCTGGAGAACCAGGAAAGCTGATGATATAATTCAGTTTTAACTCAAAGGCCTAAGAAAGGGGCAGGGCCAGGGGAGAACTTGCATGGGTCCCAAAGTCCAAAGGTCTAAGAACCTAGAGCTCTGATGTTCAAGAGCAGAAGATGGATATCCCAGCTCCAGAAGAGAGAGCAAACTCACCCTTCGTCCACCCTTTTGTTCTATCTGGGCCCTCAGTAGATTGGATGATGCCTGTCCTCAAGGAAAGCTTCTGTACTTAATCTACTGATTCAAATGCTAATGTTTTCCTCCAGAAACACTCTCACAACCACACTAGAAATAATGTTTTACCAGCTATCTGGTCATCCCTCAGGCTAGTCAAGTTGACACGTAAAATTAATCATCACAGATGCTACGGAGATTAATCATTGCTTTGTATTAGTATTATTCTCACAGTACAACCTGATAAGAAAGCAAAGTACCCACTCTTTAATGTTACACATCAAATTGATACCACTGATATAAAAATGCTTTATAAAACTGTCAAATGTTATATATCTGAAGAGTTATATTTTCATTAAAGATTTAATGTGTTAAATATCTCAATATTAACAATTGCCAATGGCCTGGAATAATTAATCTTTCACTCCCCTTTATGATTTATGTTGTGCATGTTTTAAAAAGAAAACCCATTACTTTTGTGTTAATTTCCATAGTTCTTTGCCATAAATACTACAAATACGAAACTTTAAAAATCACTATTTAAAATGCACTGGGGAGGGTGGACTGGGGTAGGTAGTCTTCCGTACGCTGGGTTTAAAAAAGGGAAAGAGAGAATACCTCAAGAGAGATGTTAGAGAAGAGTACTGCTGTCCAGATAAGAGTACTGCTGTCCAGATAAGAGTGGGAATAGTATTTTTAACTCATTTTAACATATTATCAGCTATCCCCCTGGGTGTTTACCATACAGTATATTTTCAAAACCATAATAAGCAATAGGTTGTTTTGAAAAAATTGCCTGTACTGTCAGTAGTGTTTAAGTTATTTACACTCAGATACAATGGCAATTCTCATAATAAAGTACATATTTATTCTCCCACACTACAGTAACATTGTGTCCTACATTATCTACCTTATAGGATGAAATAGAAAACTAATTTTACAGATGTCCCCCAGAACAGTGTTATTCACTTAATGATGTAGCGCCTATGTTCTCACTGAAAGAGAATACTGAGAAATAGATGGCAATGAGTTATTTTCAGGAACAATTTAAGAGGAAGCAGGTGAAAAGGATCCTAATTCTTCAGGGTTTGAATAGCATGATAAGCAGTGTTTTATTACAGGAACAACAAAAAATTAGCATTCACCGAGCTGCTTATACATTTAAACAATGAATAAGATTGTAGTATAGTTCTAAATGTTCCAGATGAGAAGAGGAAGAGAGTCTTTCCATAGTTAAGAATTTTTTTAGCAAGTAGAAAACAAAGCTGATGATTTAGCTATTCATATTTATTTGAAATTGTTTCTCATCTGCCCCTATTCTCTATGAAAAATACACTGTAAAACAAATTTCAAAAGTAGATAATTGTGTATTTCATAATCAGATGGAAAGGTAGGGTTAGAGTTAGGGTGGGGGAGGGACAGGGCAGCGACACCAACAGGGCCAGGAAGATAATGGAAATAGGTCAAGTGTGTCTGATGAAAGACTTGGTGAGAGGGTGGAGCAGACGCTCTGGAGAGCCCATGCCCTGTCTAAAGACATTTAGTTTCAGTTTAAGAAAATAAAACAAAAATAACTTAGCCATGAAAAGCCTAAATTCAGGCCTTTTTCAACCCAAGGACCAATAGTTGGTGAGCTCTGGGTTCATGAAATATAAAACCCTGAGACCTCAGTGAACACCCTCATGAAGATCCTCAGCACACATAATGAAAACCTGGAACAAGGGATAAAAAAATCTTATATTAGATTTTTTAAAAGGTTAGTTTCATATGTTTGTTATCTAAAACAATGCTGTTTACCATCAACTTATCAGGTTATAAAAATTGGTTATTAAGAACCAATATTTTAAAAATACTGTGCCAAAAAAAGGTTCTTTTGCTTAGAGTAAGAGTGTTTTTAATCTGGCATCTGTGAATCTTGAGACATTGATACAAAATTGTGTGCACATGCACAATCTCATGTGCATGCATGCATGTATGTACATACGTGACTGTGTCTACGTGTGTATTTCAAGGACAAACGTTTCACAGCTTATCCAGTGTGCATGACCTCAGAAAGAGAATAGAAACACACAGCAAAAGCAAGCAATCCAGACACAATCCTTATCAGGCAGGTCAAGCTGCAGACAGAAGTCTGGCCTGCCAGCATTCAACCATAAATGATGTTATATAATGACAGAATCCTACCTGTGAAATATTAAGATAAATATAAATTTATCTCCAGTCTTGGAAGGGCACTGGCAGGACAACGGCAGGAGTTTAAGCATGGGACCAAACTCACTGGACCAAGACACACAGATTTTCTTGAACTGGGCAAGACAAGGTCTGAATTACCAGAACTGTTTCAGAGACTGTCCATCAGCAGAATTGACTTTGCACCTCTGACTCCTAAAAGCTGTTGTTTGAGAAGATCATCCCTGAGCCTGGGCATGGTAGGGGTGAGTTCAGTGATTCCACATGAAGGAATTGAGATGCTGATGTGGCCTGGAAGCCAAGTGAGTCCAAAAAAAGACAAATTTTGGATACATAATTAAGGAAACAGATAACATTTACTGAGTGTCCACTGGCTGCTGGCTGCTAAGAGGTGCTTTGTGTATACCATCTCTTTTAATCCACTTAATAAATGTTATCCAGAAGTCAAAATATGAGAAGTTTCTCCTTTGTACTGTAAATGAATTCATTCCACTCTTAGCCTTCAGTCTTTCTTCAAGTAAAGACAGATATTATCTCCATATTTCAGAAAAGGATAAAACTTTCCAGAGTACCAAAGTTTCCCTAGATTTGTAAATCTCAATAAAGGAGGAATATACATGCCTCTCTGAAAGAGGCTGGGCACGTAATTTTAAAACACATGCACAATATGATACCATTTTACACTATAAAATAATTTGTTGATTTGGGGAATACAAACTAGGAAGAGATGCACAAGAGATGGATTTCTTTCTCAAGATCAGTGATTCTCAAGAGTAAGAGGACTATCCCCCTAGTTAGGGTTGTCTATTATAACTAGTGAATGTGAGATCATGCTGTGACTTTTTGGGATGCCATAGTGAATTCAGACAGAAGACCCCAGAATGCTGACCTCTCCATCAAAGCTCCTGAAACAAGACCACCTCTGCCACACATAATCCCACCAACAAGAAATTACAATTTAAAGTCGTCCTCCGGTAAGCATATTAATGCCTTCTTTGTCTGACATCAGTAAGACTCCATATAATAAGCTTTCCAAATAACCAATGGTTACCCATTAAGAGTTAAAAAATAAAAAGGAAGAAAAAGTCAATGTCTTGGTTTCAAACCTTTCCAATATATATTATTCATGCTGTTGCCTTCTTAAACAAAGTGTTTAAGTTACTTTACCTCTTGCTTACCACTCATGATCACCACTGTAACCATGAATTATTAGCCAGGGATGTAAACTAAAGTGTGCTTGCTTCCTTTTCTGTCCGTCATCAGGCTGTCTGCTCATACCGTCTTGGTACCAGCTCATATGGCCTATCTCTTTGCAATTTAATGGGAGCTGAGAAATTCCGGGCAAATGTCAAAACTCATTATAGTTTACTATTTTATGGTCATTAATTCAAATCCCTTCATTTTGCAGTTCTGAAATCTAAGACTCTAGAGATTAAGCTTTGCCCAAGGTCACACAATGAACTATAGTGAAGTTGTGTCTTACAATTTGTATTTCAGGAAGAAAAACATTGTTTAGTTAAAATTGCTCTTAAGGATTTTTAAAATTATTCTTTAGTATAATATATACTCATTAATTGAGTACTATAGAGATAGACTGAGAACATAAGAAAAGTCTACAGACAGATTACTGTCTATTCAAACCCTTTACCTTCAAGATAACCATCAAATCCAGTAAATGAGAAATGGAGAGAGACATTTTAAGTGTTCTTGCTTCTCTACGGAATTTTTCCATTTGGTTCCAGTATTAAGCCTCTGTATCCTTACTACATTTCAATTGATTGGTCTCTCCTCTGAAGATTAGAGGCTTATGTAGTAATACTCAGATGTTAAATGCACCTATAATGCAACTCCACTCTGGGGATACAGGGCAGACAAAGATATACAAATATGCAGTACTCCTTGTTCCCTCACCTGCACTTTTTCAGCTACAACTGACTACCTACTTGTTAGATAACAATCTCTGAATATGACCTGGAAACAGAAAAAACACAAAAGGTTTACTAATAAACATTTCAGTACCCCTCCAGTTTACTTATTTCCTGTTTTTCTTTTGTTCCCTAAGGTATTAAGCTTGCTCTGTAAGAGAAGTATTAGTAAATGAGAAGTCATTTGAGTTACATGCAGTCATTTTGATTAGCATCTTTGGTAACTTTTTTCTCTCTCATAAACATATGGTAAAGCAACATGTAATGTTCCAATAAGTGTGATTTCAAATCTAAAGTACTGTTTGTTCATTCCTGAAACCTGAAGCAAACATCTGGTGGTTAATGCTTTGAGAAAAAAAGTACCTTAGTGCATTACCTCTGTGTATGATTCAATATCATGGGCAAAAATATGTAGATGAGATCAAGCCACGAAAGTTTAAGTTGATCCATTCGATTAAAAAGGAAAAAGAAAAAACCCAGGTGCTTCTGTGTTTCCTCTAATATAAGGAACGGAGACTACGCAGTAGCCTTAAGGGCTTCTTCCTTTCTGCCTCATCTTGCACTTAGATACAAACTGTATCCAGTATACATCCTCCCATTGGAACAAAAGGTGTGACTGCTTTCCTATCCCTATTCCATGTACGCTCAGAATTATTCTAGTTTGTGCATACCATCGGGTTCATATTATCATGCATTTTGTTAATTAGAATTCTATTTCCTACATTAAACTTATGTCCAATTTTTTTTATGTTTTATTTTAAGATGTATTCCAGTTCATACTTTCCATTTAAAGATAATAGTTGTTGGCCGGGTGTGGTGGCCTATAATCTCAGGACTTTGGGAGGCCAAGGCAGGTGGATCACTTGAGGTCAGGAGTTCAACATGGACCATAACCATGTTGGTCAGCCTGGCCAACATGGTGAAACTCTGTCTCTACTAAAAATACAAAAAAATTATCTGGGCATGGTGGCAGGTGCCTGTAATCCTAGCTACTCGGGAGGCTGAGGCAGGAGAATTTCTTGAACCCCGGAGGCAGAGGTTGCTGTGGGCCAAGATCATGCCATTGCACTCCAGCCTGGGCAACAACAGTGAAACTCCATCTCAAAAATAAATAAATAACTAAATAAATAATTTTAAAAAGGCAACAGTTGAAATAAAATTTTAAATAAAGATGCACTGTCCATTTTGTAATGTTGTTCATTTTAACAAAGTATTTTGAAAAAGAAAGTTTTTTTATAGTGGTAGAGTATTAGTCTGCTAGGGCTGCCATAACAAAACACCACAGACTGGGTGGCTTAAACAATAGGAATTTATTTCTCACAGTTCTAGAGACTGGAAGTCCAAGATCAAGGTGCTGACAAGCTTGGCTTCTCCAGAGGCCCCACTCTTTGGCTTACAGATGGCTTCTTCTTGAGGATGGCCTCAAATGGCCTTTTCTCTATGCCTGCATGCCTCTGATACCTTTTCATCTTCTTATAAGGAAAGGACATAGTTATATTAGATGAGGGCCATACCCTTATAAATTTATTTGACCTTAATTACTTCTTTAAAGACCCTATCTCAAAATATAGTTGCAGTGGGGGTTTCGGCTTCAATGTATGAATTTTAGGGGAACAGAATTCAGTTCATAACAGGGAGCAATGCCATTAATCAAATATTCTGTAATATCTTCCCCTTGAAGAAAAAAGTCTTATGAAGGAAAGTGATAAAGTTTTCATTTATATGTAATATCAAATTATTCAAAATATAAATTTATATGTGAATAATTTATATGAAATATCATTTATAAGTGAATGAGTGAATGAACATAAAATAACCATTAACTTGCTTTTTGGCCTATCTTAATAGAACCCACAAAGATTTAGCAAAGAAACAGCCAGACAGGCTAGCAATTCACACTTTTACATATTGTTTTCTGGAACAAAGGAAAAGATCCAGCATGAGAAATGCCAGATGGGACTGCTGCCCTTGTATACGTTCTCGAGTCAAATTGAGAAATTTGGTCTTTATTTTCTGGAAATGTGGCTTCCATATTGGAAACAAACCTGAATCTTACTCAAATAGTTTCAATATGCAGAGCCACAAGACTGAGGCACTTTAGTCACAAACATAAAATAAAACAAGAATACTGTAGTATTGGTGCACAAATACAAGTAGAGGTATCCTTACCCCCTTGTGAAGATCACACCCGGTTTTTAGAACATGACTTTATGTTTGGTTGGATCATTTGCAGTGTTCTCATTCCTGAATTTTTTTAGTGCTTTGGATTAGGGTAGATAGATTTAGCAAATAAAAATAGAGAGTGAGCAGTTAGGTTTGAATTGCAGGTAAACAATGATTTGCATTTTTTTTTTTAAGTATAAACATGTCTCATATAATATTTGGGATGTACTTATACCAAAAAATTCCCATGTGGAACATACTTATAATGAAAAATTATTTGTTATTTATCTGAAATACAAATTTAACCATGAGTCCCTTATTTTATCTGGCTACCCTACTTTGGGTTCAAGAATGAATTTTCTCCCCTTGCACCTCCCTGCCCCCCAACACTCTTAAGCTACTGTCACCAACTTTGTACATTTAATTTCCTAGTCTTAATTTGGTGCTGCCTTTAACCTTTGCCCCAACGCATGAAAACCTCAGGCTTCAGGCTTCCTTCTATTCGGCTGCTTCAATATGTGGTTACAGAATCCCTGTGCTTAAGTATTACACCTTTACATCATATGATAGCATTAGTATATATAAGGTACCTAATAATACTGTGAGAAATCTCTAAACCTTGAAATTTCTAAGCCCTGGGCTCAGTGTGCTCACTTGTAAACTCAGGGGATTGGATTCAAGGTGTTTTCCCCAAGGTTTCTTCTAACAATTCCATGTTACTAGTCTTTGAAATGAGGGTTCCATTAGTGCTGTCCTGTGCCTTGTGAAACCTAAATTGTTCCCATTTTAGATTAATCCCTTTTTTTCTGAGTAAGTAGTGTTTACTAAATATTACTAAATAAGGAATGTTTAGATCACTCAGTTTCACCTTTAAAGATACTTAACCTAAATTCCTTAAGGGCCGAAGAACACACTTTTATTTCTTTCCACCCCTACTTGCACCAGGCTTTGCACACAGTGGGTGATGAGATTATGTGATCATGATCATGGACAATGTTGAAATAATCCCTTTGTGGTGGGCTCTGATAGTCAAATATAATTTTTTTTATGAACCTAAGCCATCTCCACGGTTTAAGACAGCAATCTGGGAGCTGCTCATTGTTCTCTTCCGCCATCTAGTGGCGCTAGGGCTGCTTTCGTCCCCTCAACTCGCAGTTTGGAGCTGCACGAATTTTAAAGATTGTAAATCAAATGGATGATTTGTTTTATTCTTGTCATTACAGTAAAAAGGGATTTATAGAGTGTTTCAAGATATAAAATGTAATAAATGTTAATAAAATTTAAGTGTAACACAATGGCAGACTTTAATTCTTGAACCTTTAGATTAAATTCATGCAATTTAATTCCTTTAATATGTTAAAATGTTAAGTTGAAATTGAAGAATAAAAATATAAGCTATATTAAAGTTTTTGAAAGAAAGATGATCTTTTCAAGGTGCGCTTATATACTAGTTAAAAATGTTTTCATATAAAATAAATGTAATCATAGCAGATGTAAAGGAAAGAAAGGGAACGAAATAAAATTCTGATAAGTATTGAATTGGTAGAGAATGTTTCCTTCTTTTTTTAAACACTTGTCTTCAATTAAGTTAGAGATTATTCTCATTATTATTTATAAATGCAATACAATGTTTAATGAGTGTTGAATATTTAGTTTTAATGTCCTATAATCTGGAACTTTCTTCAAATGGCATTATAGAGGGGTTTATTGGGTGAATCTAAAGTAAAAATAAATTTCTCTAATGAATGAAATAAAATATTTCTGAAGTGTGACTTATTTCCCATTAAAGCTATTTTTCCTGAATAATTAGAGGAAATATTTCTGACATTTCAACATTATTCTGGCTTTCTTTTGGTTTTAATTTAAAATGCCAGTGCTATTATGAAGTATTTAGATCTTTCTAATAAAAAATATTTAATTGGAATACCATTTTGTTTTTAATACAATGATAAGCCAGCTAAGAAATCTCCAATGTGTTTTCCAGGGTGGCAAAATCCCCATCAGGTGGACAGCCCCAGAAGCCATCGCCTACAGAAAATTCTCCTCAGCAAGTGACGCATGGAGCTATGGCATTGTCATGTGGGAGGTCATGTCCTATGGAGAGAGACCTTATTGGGAAATGTCTAACCAAGATGTAAGTGCTACCAATAGTTAAACTGCCATTTTGTGAATGTAAACACAGTAGCTTGAGGGGGAAATATGCTTTTTGTCCTCACTCAGATTGGCCTTTATCTTCCTGAGAGCTGCTCATGGTCTATGGCTGAGTTTGAGAAGCTGAGTAACCTTTCACTCTGAGATGTATTTGGTGTCCTCAGGGACAGCTGCCAGGCTGTGCCATGTGAGTGCCTGATCCACATGTTACATCTGAGATTTCCACGCTCATTCTAATGACGTTTGACTGTGTTTATGCAATAGCCTTGACCTACAAGTAAGACAAAAGAAAGAGTAATGTTTACTTTTTATTTCTTCCTTAGGACATTTCAATGCACCACTGTAAAGAACAAATTAATTTAGACTAGATATGACTTAGAGGGAAAAAAGTGAATGCTTTCAGGCAATGCATTGTCAATATATGCCATCTAGTACGGTTCTTTTGAGATACATGACCCGTATTGCAAATTGTTTTGTTTCTATTTTATCTATAAAACTACCTTGCTGGTTGATACTATAATATTATAGAACAGGAGAATTCACACATTTAACCCCTGTGACCTATCCACAGCGATAGAGATAGTATTCAAAAGATACAGGTACTCTGACAATGCATGTAAGTGTACTGTCAGAGCTGACATTATATTTTAAGTTCCCACTTTCTCATCTCAAAATTCAGGCTTTGTCTACTCACCTGTTCTTCTCAAAGTATATGATGGTTTCTCATACAATGGTAATGAGAAATCACCTCTAATGTGATTCTGAATGTTCATAGGTGAAAACAAAGACTATGTAACTATAGATAATCCCTAAACACTATCGCCACATCTCATTTGCCAGTTTTAACACAACTTAAGCAACCCACACACACCTCCACACCTCACACCGTCCCAATCTCAAATTGTCCAAGTATCTTAAGGACTTAATTACAGAGAAAATTTATCCTTTTCTAATGTCAGGCATAGATAAGATTGGATTTTGGTTGGCTGGCGATGGCTAGTGTTTCTCCCTGCCATATAGTACTGTTTTTGAAACTGACTCCTTAGTACTGTGAGTGTCTACTGACTCTGTGGAAAATGCTAAGTCCAGAAGCCAACATAGCAGCAGGCTTGAGGCCAAACACACTGCTCAGTCGTTGTGCTCCAACATCAGACTGCAAAGCCAGTGTGGCTGGGCCCTGCCGAGCATTTGCCCTTAAGGACAAAGTGCACCGTAACCAGCAACCTTTGCTCCACGCCCCCAATACTTAGACTTTTTAGATCTGGGTCATTTGCCTACAGTCTACTATTCATCAGGGAATCTTATTTGAAGAACCCCTTTGCTCTTCCCTTTGCTCTTCAAAGCCACTGGACTTTGTTTGGGGCTGTTCCTGACTGCTTTTCCAGTTTTTCGTAAAACTGAATTCCAGAGGCATAAATTTGTTCCTTCACTTTCAAAAGGAACCCATGTTTTGGGATTTTGTTTGTTTTGTTTTGTTTTTAATCAGTTACCTTAGGTAGTAAAAGCCCTGGTTTCAGTCACCATAGTTCCTCTTCTGCCCTAAACTCAAGATAATGCTTGCCTGCTTGTTCTATTTTAACACAACTAAAATAGGCCATTCAAGCAAATGCCCAGAATAAAACGTCCTCCTACAGATGAGTTACAGTCTTCACTGCACAGAAGAGGCTGCACCTCAAGTAACCTCCCTAACTGGTGTTCTGTTTAGTTATTGTCTTAACCAGTTCCCAGAAGACTTAAAAATTTTTAAATTTCTAATTCAGAGGGCCCCAAACTTTACTAATATACTGGTATCAATAAGAAGTTATTGAGCATCCATACATGGCATATGTTTATTTATTTGCAGATTACATAAAAGTACTACTGTACTAATATGTTCATTTAAAACTATTTAGTGAATATCTTCTCCATTCTAGGACCTAGGCTTTCACCAGAGAACAAATACTATATTTGGAAGAGACTGTAAAGATTATCTAGGCCAATCCCTTTATTGGTCATGAAACCGAGGCATAGAGAAGTGACATATTTCCTTAAAATCTCATAGTGGTGACTTACTAATGCTCTTAGAAAATAATTCCAATAAACTTCTAGAATAGGCCATGGGCAAGGAGAAGAGGAATAATTGTATCTTTCATGGTGGTTTTGTTTACAGTCCACGTAGCTCCTCATATAGGGCCAGTGGTTTCTTGCCCTCATGCAGCTTACTTTCTGATGGGAGGGAGACAGACTATAAACAAAATCAATAAGAGACATAGTATATAACATGACAATCACTGCTATGGGGGAAAAAAGCAAGAGAAGAGAATAAGAATTGGGGTGTTGACTTAAATATATATATTGCAAAATGTATTCATACAAGTAATTGTTTATGGTCATAAAGGTCATAATTATTATTAGACATTCATAAACATTCTTATAACAGGAGGATACAAATAAATATAAAGAGCAGTTCCATGATTTTTCCTGCCCCCCAGATTTTTCTTTTCTTTTCTTTTCTTTTTTTTTTTGTTTTTTGTTTTTTTGAGACGGAGTCTCGCTCTGTCGCCCAGGCTGGAGTGCAGTGGTGCCATCTCGGCTCACTGCAAGCTCCACCTCCCAGGTTCACGCCATTCTCCTGCCTCAGCCTCTGGAGTAGCTGGGACTACAGGTGCCCGCCACCACGCCCGGCTAATTTTTGTGTGTGTTCTTGCTAGAGACAGGGTTTCACCATGTTGGCTAGGAGGGTCTCGATCTCTTGATCTCATGATCCGTCCACCTTGGCCTCCCAAAGTGCTGAGATTACAGGCGTGAGCCACCACGCCCGGCCCCTGTCCCCCAGATTATGGCACCACCCATTTAGTAACCATGGTCACAGTTATGTGAACCATAACTCAACCATGAAAGACACTTAACTTTAAAAGCTTTAAAAGTGCCTCACTTTCAATAAATACAAGAAAGGGGTTACATGATTTTTAATGTCCACTTTAACAGTAACATGCTATGATTTTATAATCTCTGAAGAAATCGTTATTATATTTTTCTCAGCAAATGGAATAAGGAATGATTCATAATATTCTTTTCTGGTGTTTAGGACTTTCCTGAATCTCTGCAGAGGTGCCAAGAATTAGATAGGATGTCCACAAAACAGAAGGACAAATGAAGATGCCAGACCACAAGACAGATTTTTTAGGAGAGCAGCTTTTGCCCAAATGTGTAGTTTTCAACATAGACCACCATGTAAATTGTTCTTAATAATTGTAGCCTAAAGTAGTCCAAACCTTGTTGTCCCCCCTTCCTTTCCTGGATCTTGCCCAAAAGTTTGCCCAGCCATTCTGGCCATGTATATTGGTGATCTGTGTCCAAGATGACCATTTAGAGAGTGATTTTTGCCTGTTAAACCTCATTTGGCCACAGAGGCTCTATCGGGAACTGGGAGAAGATGCTGCAGCCAGGAATCGAGTTCCAACATTAAGCTCATTCTCATTGGTCCAGGGTTGCCAATGCTCACAGCACAAGGCTGAACTTCCTCCACCCAGGGCCTGGTGGTTTTTCCACCAGGTAGGGTGTAAGCTGTTGTATTGTCATGGTCTTGACGTGCATTACCAAAGAATATCCAAGCAAGAATCTGGGAAAGGGAGAAAAAAGAGGATGGAGGCCTGGGGGGAAAAAAAAAAAAAAAAAAAAAAAAAAAACCCAAACCTTGAGGTCCTCACATCAATCCAAGACTACAGGAAAATAGTCAGAGCTAAAATCTTTTATGTATCTTGCGAATATTTTTGGCTGCTGCAGTAAAGAGAGTTGAAATTCTGTTTAGCTGCACATATTGGAAGTCAGCATAACTGTGACAGATCCCGTAACCAGGATTTTGTTTGGAAGCAGAAATAGCTTAATCAAAAACTTCCCAGCTGCTCTCTCCAAATACTGGCTATTCCCTATCTGTCCTGCATTTCTCGTTTATTTGATCAAAATATGGTATTATGTTTGACTTTTTCCAAGCAAGGCCTACTTTAAATGAAAATGTGATAGACAATACAAATTTGACTATGTTCTGTGAGAATATTTTATATTTTTGCTACAATTTAGTGAATTTAACAAAGCTATTCATACAGATCAAATGGAATATTACCATGCTTTATGATTTTAAATTAGTTTAAGAAATTTCAGATTGTTTTTATGAGTTTCTCCATTCTGCAGACTGTTGTATATTTTATTACAATGAGCAATTCTGAGTCTGCAGAATCCGTTTTAGTGAATAATATAATGAGTTTCCCAAAGGTCAGTGGTATTATACTTTAGGGAAAGGAAATAAGAAAAAAAAGAGTACACAGAACTAGTCCGTAAAAGACCTAACAAAATGTAACAGCAGGTGCCATCTGCCTAGCCATTCAGCTATTACTTACTAAGCATGCACCAGTCATTAGACCAAATGTGCATGTGGGTGGGGATGGGTAATTAGAAAATCCAGTTCTCAGTAGGCCAAGTATAGTAGCTCACACATATAATCAATGCTTTGGTAGGCTGAGGTGGGAAGATCACTTCCCAGGAGTGCCAGACCAGTGCGGGGAACATAGCGAGACCCTGTCTCTAAAAATATAGAAAAAATTAGCTGGGTGTGGTGGCGCACACCTACAGTCATAGCTACTCAGAAGGCTTGAGCCCAGGAGTTCTAGGTGACAGTGAGCCATGATGTGCCACTGTACTCCAGCCTGGTGACAGAGTGAAGTCCCGTATCTTAAAAAAAAAAAAAAAAAGGAGAAAAAGAAAATGCAGTTTTCACTCTCAAAGAACCCACTATGTAGGTAAAGAGATAAAATTCTGGTATTTTTAAGTCTATCCCCACCCCCAAATAGAATGTAGACTCATTAAGGGTGAATTCTGTGCCTTCTACTTTTTTTTTTTTAATGGAAACAGTACTGTGTGAAAATACAGTTATTGTTTGATACATATATATGCCAAGAAAGCATAGCATGCAGACTCTATTTTTCAGGGTTCTTTTGATTATAAATGAAAGAAACCTAACCCAAAGTAACATAAGCAAAAATCAGGAAATTTTTTCATCATGAAACTAAGAAGGTGGTCCAGCATTGCTCAATCCAGAGGCTCATGCAGGATTTTTAGTGCTTGCTAGGTGCATTGACTTCATTCTCTCCTACTGCTAAGTTCTTCGCTGTCTGCTTCTTTACACTCCAGGGCTCAGTATTCCAGCTTTGCAACCCCAGCAAAATGAGACCTTCTTTCTGTGAAAATTCATACACCAATCCCAGAGGAGACTCTGGCTGGCTTTGTTAGGACCTTGCCCAACACTAAAACAAAACCATGCCAGGGAAATGGATACTATGATTGCCCCAGCTAGGTTTATATGCCAGTCTGTGCATTCAGAGGTAGTCGGAGCACTGTAACTGGCAGTTTCCCCATAATTACCTCCAGTGAGGGAGGAATTCCCCAAAGCAATGCAGTTGTGCTATCAGAAGGTGTATATTACTTTTTTGGTATACATCATTTTCAAGAGCAACTTTATTTACTTCAGTATCAAGTGACAGCAAAATATTAACATTGTGAATCACTGTATTCTAATGAGGCAGCAGATTATATTGAAAAGACCAGTCGGGCTTTAGAACAAGATCTCTCAACCTTAGCACTATTAACATTTGGGGCCAGATAATTCTTTGCAGATAAATATGTTACATGCTTTGCAGCACATTTAGCAGCATACTCAGCCACTAAGAAGCAGATGCCAGTAAAACCCTCCCAAGCTGTGATAACCAAAAATGTCCCAGATGTTGTCCAGTCATCAACATAAGATGGAGGGAAAAATCACCCCCAGTGAAGAGCCACTGCTTTCTAGCTAGAAAGATCTGGGTTCAAATCCCAGATCCACAATTCACTAGCCGTATAATCTTAGGCAAGTTGTTAAAGCTTTCTGAGATACTGGGTATACTGAGGTTCAAAATACCCAGCTCTGGAATTTGAAAGAATTAGAGATAATATATGTAAAGTATCTGGTACATAGGTGTTTAATCAATGGTAATAATAGCTTACATTTTCTGGTCATACTATGAGCCAAGTATTTTATAGTATTAGCTCATTTAATTTTCAAGCTTTTTCTCTGATGTAGGTAACCATTATTACTCCCATTTCTAGATAAGATAACTGAGGCTTAGAGAGTACAAGTGGCTTACCCATGGTTACATAGCTGGTTAGTGATAACACAAAAGTTCAGGCCCCCTGCTTACTCCAAAATGCATGCTTTTACCCATTAAGCTCTATTGTGGACGTCTAATTTTCAAAGGAGTCTTCATACCACAGTTCTACAAAATGAGATCAAAGCACATTTAATTATGCCTGCTACTCTATCACAAGAGTAGTATTTTTATTGTTTCCTATTAGCAAAAGAATGTGGATTGACTCCCAGTTGTTTGGAAATATAAATATTTTCCACAGGATTTTTGTCTTGATGTTAAAAATGTACCATACTGCCATTATATTTCTTAAAAATATTTAAGGCAGTAGCTTAAAATCAAATTTTAAAGATTGACATATTTAACCTATTACCAGAAACATTTCACAAGTACCTTGAAAGTGTGTAGTCCCTTGCTGTTTTCTAGCATATGAAGATTTTTTTCTTTTTTATAAGGTATTTCAGGGTAATGTTTTATGTTATTTTCATCCAAGTTCAAAATAATTATTATTTACTACATAATGGAAGTACACTGTAATGCTAGAGTTACACATGCTCCAAAGATGATACCAAGGGCACTGCGGTTCTTCCCTCCAACACTTACACCACGTAATGTACTTAACAGAAGAAAATGGAAGCAAAACATGAACAGCAGGCAACATTAAATAACCAAATCCCCACAGAGCTCATATGTAGGGAAAAAAGTAGCGACACTTAAATGAGAGGTGACTTAGCTCAAGCTAATGACCTAAATGTAAGATTGGAGTCTTGGGTTTTGTTTTGTTTTCTTTTCTTTCCCCTGACATGATGCTACTAAAAAATAAAAATCACCTTGAAGCAGTTTGAAGCCCAAATGCCTCCTGGGTATGGTATCATTTAGGCATATGCTAGCTACCAAACTAGTTCAGTTTCCCAAAAAGAGAACTGCTATCAGGGAGCATCTCATTTGAGGTTTACTAGGAAACAGGATGCTTCTCAGTGTTTTTGTTTTCATTTATTTTTCCCTCCTTGCTTTTCAAATGCTTTTAAATAATAATGAGTTTTGCTTTAGATTGCTTTCTGAAACTTACCCGAAGGGGAAAAATATGGAGTTTGTCATTAGAATTTTATTTTTATAGGTGATGTGGTCGGAAACAACCTTTTGATCTTAGCTGAATTGATTCGTTTTTTCCAAATTTAAGAAGGAAGAAAATAACCTTTTACTGTACTTCCTGTTTGTCCTCATAATTCTATAACCTTTCTCAATTATGTGTCAGTACTTCAGCCAAGAATGGTGGAAATGTAGAATCCACTTACCTGAAATGCAGCATGATTTTATGACTCGGAGAGTCCAGTCATTTCCGATTTTTGTCTCTGATTAGATTTTCCAAATTCTACTTTATTATGTAATGGTCCTAGTGTAATGATCTGTGTAAGACACTACAGTAAATTTCTAAAAGCCCATTTCTATTATTTCAACCTTCCTTATTACAGAAGACTTTTTACATTTATTTGAATATGTATTCTACCAAAGGAATTTTCAAAAAGACCTTCCTTTTCCTAACTTTTCAGTAATTCCTACTGTTGGTAAATAGGCTATCGCAGTATTTTAATTAAATACATACTAATTACATGAGTATGATGTACATCTGCTACAAAGACAAGAATAATAGGGGATATTATGAGATGTAATCAATCATAAACAATTCAAATAAGTTTCAAGGAGAAGAAACCAGTAACCAATATGGTACTTCCACAGTATAACTTTCAAGGGAAAATTTTTTTAACTGAATGACCACAAAACTAGAACATGTGTACATGCCAGCAATATTTTCATAAATAATTAATTATACCTTTAATTTCTATTTGGAAGAAATGTGTTTACCAGCTTTAGATCCTATGATTTTTACTCATTTTCATGCTCTTTGGAGCCTTTACAAAGAGGGATTTTCAAATTCCCTTTTTCTTTGTAGTCATAATCTATTTTTCCATAGCTTTTAGAGATTTTTAGTGGAACCAGGAAATGTATTATTTAGAGTTGTCTACTATTTTTATAAAATCAAAATTATCCACCAGTGAAGAAATCTCATATTTTCCCAGAGAGTGCTTGGGAAATGGCCCTAAGTCTTAAGAACATCAGCTTCTTAAAGAAAAAAAATAGTCTCAGAAAAGTAGATTTGGAATGTGTCCTTGTATTTTCAAAAATGTGATTTGTTGTCTAGGAACTGGCATAGTAAGAAACACTGTGGTACCCCAAATCTTCCTAGCTTTACTTTATGAGGATATACTCTGGTTCTGTCTGTATTTTTATCTCAGCATAGAGGTCCATCTAAGCACTTGGAACTCTGTGAGAAATATTCCTTAGAATGGAGACCAAATCCAGAATTAAATTTACAGAAACTCCAGATCTAGAGATGTTACCAAATTTCCTACAGACTAAATCTTTGGTTTCAATGACCAGAAACATAGATTTTTGAGGTGAAAGGTACTATTGCAAACAGAATCCAGTCCTCTTTTCTTTGTCAATGAAGAGTCAGAGACTTGCCCAAAGGCAGAGCTTGGTCAGTGACAGCTTAGGACTTCAGTGAGGTTTCAGGCAACTCCTTCTCTAATGTTTCCATGACTTACAAACTGAATCAGACTTTGTTAGGAATGAAGATTTTTTAAATGATAAATCATGTCATCAACAACTTTTTGACCTATGAGAGTCCTACATGTTGTTCCTCATTTTGTCCTCTCATTGAACAATCCGAAAAAAAGAGACCTCCTAAAGGACCAACACTTTCCATTTTATATAGGTCCTTGACATGCTATTGTGACTTCCAGAAAAAAACAATGGAGAATTGTCTTAAATGTAGGATTTTAAGAAAGTTGTTGGTTTTTTTTTTTTCAATCTTACAGCTAAGAAGAAAATCTTAAAAAGAAAATCTTAGGCTAAATAACAAATTAGTCTCTGAAAAAAGTGTTTTCTGTGTCTAAATATTTCATCACTGTAACCCCTTTTTTCTATCTTTTTATTAGTATATCTAATTTCATTTGGCATTTGATTGCTTTTAACTGAGTTATACATTCTGAATGTTGAAAAATATTGAATGAGAAAGTATATTAGTCCATTTTCACACTGCTATGAAGAAATAACCAGAGACTGGGTAATTTATAAAGGAAAGAGGCTTAATGAACTCACAGTTCTCATGGCTGGGGAGGCCTCACAATCATGGTAGAAGACAAAAAAGGAGTAAAGGCATGTCTTACATGGTGGCAGGCAAGAGAGTATGTACAGGGGAACTGCCCTTTATAAAACCATCAGATCTCATGGGACTTATTCACCATCATGAGAACAGCATGGGAAAAACACACCCCCATAATTCAATTACCTGCCACTGGGTTCCTCCCATGATATGTGGGGATTGTTGGAGCTACAATACAAGGTGAGATTTGGGTGGGGACACAGTCAAGCCATATCAGAAAGTATAAAGTTACAAGTGTTATTTACTTACAACCACTTTTCTTCTGCCTTTCTTCTTTTCCTTCTCTCTCTCTTTATATTGCACACCAGGAAAATGCATTACCAGTGTTTTCAGTGTCACCGTATTATGAATATAAATGTCCTAATCTGTATAAGTAATCATTATCACAAAAAGTAAGTATAGACTGTGACTCTCTGCTTTGCAATCCCCCTTCTACCTGAAATTATAGGTTTTCCACAGAGATGTGAAAAATATTTAGAAGGAAGATAAAAATAAAATCATTTCATATTCCATTTTCTAGTGTACATTTCATCCCTTGTTAAATTTTGAGACAGTTTCTTTTTAAAAGACTGTATAAATAACTAAATTCAATGTGCCTCTCTTTTGGAGATACCTAACAGCCTTATAACATAAAAATGTAATACCCTGCAGAGTCTAAGCAGTCCTTGCTCAATAGTATTGTTCAGAGATGTCTCAATATCTTCTTATTGACTAATACTTGTTTTCCTTAATATAAGATGTGCATTGCCTTCTTTGATTCAGAAACCATCAAGAAAATTGGAAAACTCATCAGATTCAGCAAGAGCAGAACAGCCTGCTATGTGCCCCAACTGAGCCTTCTGTTGATTCTAGGTTGTTAAAAATTGTGATGTCAATGACAAGAAACCAGTATGATCTATTTAGAATAAGCAGCCAGGTTTAAGATAATAATTTCTGGCAGAATCTAATTCCTTCTAATTTTTCATAAAAATTATCATTGCAGTCATTTTCATATTTTTTCACATTATTTTAATTTTCTTCTTACATTTTAAAATAAGGGTATAACCTTGTATAACTCTTCTCCCAAAGGATGACAGCCTACAAATATCATAAAACCAAACTGTTACAAAATTCTCTCTAGTTAATTACCACCCTTTCATATCCTAAAACAACAAACCTCAATTAGTCTTTTAGACAAAGCACCCCATATGCTGCTCCCTGTCAGTCCTTAATTAGGGAATCAGAATATACTTCTAAAGCAAAACTTTCCACAAAGGAAATGTTTATGAAGATAAAGGTTAATATAGGATTTCTCAAGCTTCTCTGAAAATTCAGCTTTCATAAATCACGTATGTCAATTGGCACTCCATTCTTTGACTTAACAAGGCATTGTGCTAGATGCTGGGAACACATGGAACAAAGAAATAGTCACTGCTCTGGAGGAGCTCAGTGCCCCCAAGCTGAGAGACTACAAATGTTTTGTACTGACTGGAGCCAAGGGTAAAACGGGACACAGCAAAGGTGAGGACTGAGAGCCAGGCACATGGTGAGCCATTGCAGAAATTCAGATATGGGAGAAACATGATCACAGGTCCACTTCAGTAGGATTGCTTTCATTGCATCGTGGGGGATGATTGGTGGAGGAAAAGGAGAAGCGAGGAGACCAATGGGGAGGCCTTTGCAGTGATCAAAATGGGAAATAAATCATTTGAAGACAGAATGAAAAATGGAACAGATTTAAATTTTATGAAGGCGGTAGAATCAGCATGATGAGTTAATTTTGAGCAACAGGAAAGGCAGAGGCCCAGATAACTCCCTGACCGCTAACTTGAATCACTAGAAGAATGGCAGTACCCTTCCTAAAGGACAAAAATCCCAAAGGAGGAGTGGGTTTAGTTTTGCACAAAATAAATCCAAGATACCTTTATGAAGTGATGTATCCTATAGGTGATAAATATAGAAATCTGGAGAGAAAGCTGAGCTAGAGCTGCAGACATGGAGACCATAAGCAGATAGGTGAGATAGGTGATAGTGAAAGCATGGAGTATATAAGTCCCACAAAGAGACCTCAAGGTCTAATTCTGGGGGAATGAGTCAGAGATGTGGTGCAAGACTCAGGACAGATTTTATCTACCACTACTGTGATCGAGAGGCTATCATGATGATAATATTAAGCTATTATTCATGAAAGTACTTGCTATGTGATATTGACCCAATCTTTTAATCAGTTTGAGCTTTGGTTTTCTTACCTATAAGATGTGTACAATCATACTCAAATAATAAAGTATTTTGAGACCTAAATTAGGTAAACTGTGTTAAAACACCTAGCTCTGAACTTGACACATAATAAACTCTCAAAGGTATATATGTTGAATCTGAAACCAGAAAGCTCATAGAAAATTGAACTCATCATCACTCCAGTCCCAGACTTGCTGCTTCTCCTCTGTCCTCTCTCTTTGCCGGCTGACAAAGCCAAAATTCTAGAAGTTGTTTGTCGCCTCCCTCTACTTGTCACGTCTAATCTCAGCCCAGTCCTGTCAAATCAGTTCACTTCTTGAACACCACAGCCATTGCTTCCACTAAGGCCTGGACCACTGCAAAGCTCCTTCCTGGATCCTTTGACTCCCCAGTGCACTCTCCGCACTGCAGCCACAGTGAGCTTTTCTAAATGGGAAATCTAACAAAATTTACTTTCTAAAATCCTTTTCCCCTTTGCGTAAAGTCTAAGTTTATATCATGCCAAATCCTTCATGATCTCAAGAAACATAATTTTACGTAACCTCACAACCTCAAAACTCACCATTCCTCTCTTTGAAGACTATTCTAGCCACCTAAATCTACTCGCATTCTAGATCACATCTCCTTTCCTCAACCCGCCCACTTGGCCCTCCACCCTTTCACATACCCCTTAAGGTCCGGTCACCTCCTGCGAGAAGTCTTCCTGAGGCTGGGTTAGGTACCTCTCCCACATGCTCCCAGAACAGCCTGTTCTATGTGGCACTTCTCATATTCATAGTCCCTGGTCACTCTCAATAGATAATGCATTTCTTAAAGACAGAGATATACCTGACTTGTTACATTATCCCTTGAATACAGAATGGTCAATAGTACATATTAAGTGTTTAATATCTATCTCTTTGGATGAATAAATTTAAAAATCTGTTAGAAAGATACATCTTTTAAGCAATTTTGTGAATTACTTTAAAAAATATAAATTTCTTATTGGACTACCTTTGAAGACAGTTTTCAGCTGTGTGATCTCGGGCACGTTAAACCTCTCTTTATGATTATTTGTCTGTAAAATGGAGGTAACAATTATACCTACCTCATAAAGTTATTGTGAGGATTAAAAGAGTTAATACATGAACATCGTTTAGAACTGGCCTTGAAAGTACTCAAGAGATCTCAATAATTGCTAATAATCTGTTTTTATAATGTCACTATCGCTTTATTGTTACTCTTTTCCTATGAGATGGGTCCCTTTGTGTTTGGCACCTGTCATGAGCCAGGGCTCAGGACAGATTTTGCAAGGTTGTAAGTTAAAGAATTGAGGAAATTTAAAAGCCAGAGATCAGCAAGAAGAAAAGTCACGAGTCTTCTGATCCTCCCACTGTCCCCACAGAGAGGCCAGGACCACATGCTCTACTGGACGCATTGTGGGTAAAATTTCCAGGCAAAGGAACCTACCTGCTCGTCACTCTTACAAGGCATGCATGAGAGCAACTTTGCCAAGAGGCGTAAGCAATCTAGCATTCTAGATTTGGATGCCAACCGTCTACAGGAGTCATCTGAAGCTAAGGACCTGGGGCCAATGGAAAATAGTAACCCTCTAGATAGGAGGCAGAAGCCACAAGTCTTACAGGAAGCTAGGTTTTGGTCAAGTACCTACCTCTTAGAGAAGAGCAAGCTTCCAGTCTCATCTGGCTTCTTATCCAGGAAACCCAGAGTGAGATTATGAAATCATTTTCAGACAAGGCTGCTTGACGCAGCAGTTTTTAAATCAATAACTTCCTTCAGAGAGGACTTCAAATGCTGTCATGTTTATACTTTGAATCTATTTTGAATAGGTCGAGACACTAAGTTTTCTAAGAATCTGCTCCTCTATCAAGACAAATCCAAAAATTTCTTCTAATAGCATTTGTTTAGGTCAATAATATTTATTAATGTGTCAGGCAATGTACTAAACGATGAGCACAGAAAATTTAGAGGTATAATTCCTGCTTTCCAGTACGTACAGCCTCAGATGAAAGGCAGATAAAAAATTACGCTGCAATGTCATGGATGCAGTCGTAGATACATGCACAAGACTCAGAGGCATTAAGAAATGACTCTATTCAGTTTGAGATTATATTTTGCAAACTATGAAATAAATAATTTTGGTTTACCCAGAATATTAAACCTAGGATCCGAGTAAAAATGTTGAAGTCCAAATAGCAGATGCCATGACAAAAGATAGCATGGTAATCACTACTAAAATTGTATTGGGTGGTAAGAAATTGGAGAGGAAGATGTTATAACATGAGAACTAAAAAGCGTTTCTGGGGAGTGGTCAGAGGAAAATGTTGTAAGTTAAAAGGAATTTAGTTCAAATTTCAACCCTGCCACTTACTAGCTATGTGAATTTAGGCAAGTTTCCTTATTCCTCTGAGTCTAAATTGTCTCATTTAAGAAATGGGGATAATAATATCTACCATATTGAGCTATTTTAAGCAGTAAATGAATAAAAATATGCAAAGCACATAGCACATGGTAGATAATAAAGGGAGCTCTTTTTTTTTCTAAGAATATAACCTCACTTGTCACCTATTTTATTCCATGCATTTATAATTAGATAACTGGAAAATTGACTATCAGGCACTCCTAGAGTGGGATTTCAGCACTGTTTTATAACGGAATTCTGTCCTATTTTTCTCAGTTACTTCTCTGGGCTATACGCAATAGTTTTGATGCATTGCAAGTGTTTTACACACATCCTGCTTTAATAAAACGTGTAACAAAATCTTAAAATCCAAGCCTAGTTGGTAGTAAAAGTAGTCAGAAAACAGATGAGAAAAATCCTGTTCAATAACAAAATATAAAATGAATAGAAAAATGCTAGTATCCTGACAGGCTAAAGTGGTCTGGTCAAAAAGACAATGATGAGATGATGAGAAATTCCCTATTACTAAATAGCTAAAACTTCGCAGTTAAGAGGTTCCTGCAGACATATTGTTCCTTTTTTACAAACAGCCTCTAACATAAATTAAGAATATGTTAGAGTCATGTCCAGTACTGTAAATTTAAAAAGAAATCAAATTGCATTTTTATATTTCTGGTTTTTGGGGTTTTTTTTGAGAGGGACAGAGGAGGGGGAAGTTAAATTTTGCCTATCTTTAAATATTAGTCTGTTCCTCTGTTTTCCAAACTCAACAATGGTGACAATAAACACTTTCTTTTGTCTTTTCCCCAGAGATAAGAATAAATGTTCACATGAATGCTTTTGAACATTTCATAAAAACCTAGGCTACATAAATTCAGGGTCAGTATTATCATATTGCTAGGAAGGTGGAACATACACTAAACAGATTAATTTCCTGCCTTATCTTGTGATTTCCTTAAGTACCAAGAAAAATATTTATTGTTATCTTGTTACTCTCAACTTTGGTCTCTTATACAGATTCCTTTCCCGAGAGCTGCACCATTCCATAGAGTAGCCATTAGACACATGTGACTATCTACATTTAAATTTAAATTAATTAAAAGTAACTGAAGTTGAAAATTCAGTTTTTTCATTCTAGTAGCTGTATTTCAAGTGCTCATTAACCACATGTGACTGTGTGCTACCATGTTGTAGAGAGGGAACATTTCTGTCATCACAGAAGTTCTGCTGAAGCACACTAGCTCAGAGGACATTCAAGCTCATGCTCCTATTGCCCTATAGCCTTAAGTTAGCCAGTGATAGCATTTTAAGGATTAAATGACCTTAGGAGTTATAGGAGTATGACTTAATAATCAGGTCAGTGTCAGACTAAGGGAAAGCTAAATGTAAGAGAATAGGAACTAAATCAGTGATGAAGAAAGAAGGGATGACAGAAACAGAATACACATTGACATTATTATAAAAGGATAAAAAATGACTCAGGAAATCAGTGCTTCAGCAGAATTTTTCTTAAAATTTTTACTTAAGACATTTGTTATATGTAATTTGCACTAAATGCATCAATCACAATGCTGACTTTCTGATGTTCTAATTGGGTTTTGAGATGTTCCAGCTAAGTCACACAAAAAAGTTATTTCTTAAGGTTGTAATGAACTTAACCTCCTCTATACTGGTAGCACATGTTTAAAACATATTTTCCTCTCATAGGGGTGAGCAGATGCTTTGGAGCTACTTGCAATTTTTGTTCACAGCTTTTGTATTTATCCTTATGTAGGTCCTTGTACTCACAAGTAGTTGTCATGCTTACCATTATTTTGGCTTCTTCTGCTTGTATAAAAAGAAATTATAACATAGCATATGTATTACTGCCTAAAAATAAGAGAGTAATCTGTGTATGTTTGCATTTAGGTCATTCTGTCCATTGAAGAAGGGTACAGACTTCCAGCTCCCATGGGCTGTCCGGCATCTCTACACCAACTGATGCTCCATTGCTGGCAGAAGGAGAGAAATCACAGACCAAAATTTACTGACATTGTCAGCTTCCTTGACAAACTGATCCGAAATCCCAGTGCCCTTCACACCCTGGTGGAGGACATCCTTGTGTAAGAGGCATAATGTTGAGCTTTTTCCTCTTGACAATTATAGTTTCTTTCAGGCTATAGATAAGAATAACAGGTAAAAAGGAAAAAAATGCCTTGATAACTGTCTAGTTGTTGACTTTGTAGAAACTATATTTCATTTATCAGCAGAAAAAGAGAATTATTAACATTAAAGTAAAAATGGACTCTTTTAAAACAAGATAACAGATTCCCCTTTTGTCTCTCTCTAATCTTTCTGAATTACTTTCTTTATATCTTGTCCTGTTTGGGTCTTTGATATTTACATAGCCTTTTAAAATCGATTGATCCTTCCTTACCTTTAGAAGTAGAGAGAGAGAGACAGAGAGAGAGAGAGAGAGAGAGAGTGTGTGTGTGTGTGTGTGTGTGTGTGTGTGTGTGTGTGTGTGTGCAGCCCCTTTAATTTTCTTGCCTATTCTATGTTCTGTTCCTCAATTTGAAATGGCAAGCCAGACAGGGGCAATTTGTGAATCAGCCCAGAGGAAGGATATTTCCTGCTGATATGATCACATCTAGTTGTTGTTACTCTCCATTCCAAAAACCAGAAAAGAACAGATAACAAGACAAGTAAACGGAGGCACTCATACACCATTTTGTAAAAGTCAGTAGACCTGAGAAGACCTACTCACCTCCCTGTGAAGTGCAATTATAAGAAGAAGCGTAGAAAAAAAAGACTATCTTCTATGTCTGAAAATATTACATTTTGAATATCATTAAGTTTAAAACATTTCTTTATTTAGGAAACATTGGACTTAGAAATCACCAACGTATATCCAAAGCTCACCTTCTTCACTCAGGGGATGGCTGGGGGCTATTCAGACATTCAACTTCAGATCACAGGTTCAAGCCAGTGCAGGTTTTCAGTGACGGTAAGGCTGAGGCTCTTCAAGGACTATTTGAAACAGACCTCAGTTCACAGCAGAGCACTTAAGAGTTCACCTCTAAATCACTAATTGGCAGCCTCAGTAAAGTGAAGCCAAGCATGAAATAGCTAGAGATTAAACTATTACTCTGGCCCATCTTCCCTAAAGAAGTCCAACACAGGAAGCAGTAAAGGAAGGAAAGGCACTTTGGATTTTATCATGAAAGCGATGGACAGCCATGGAAGGATTTTAAGCAAGGGAATAGCGTGATTACATTTGCATTTCTGAAAGATCACTCTAGGGACGATTTACACTGTGAGTGCAAAACAAGGAACAAAACTGGAAACAGAGACAGTTTTAACGTTTTCAGTAAATAAAGCTAGAAAAGATCAGGACTTGACTTCTGAAATGGGAATGAGCTTGGGGGTCAGGAGATAAGAGAATTTTATTATTATTATTATTTTCTAATAATAAGTAATAACATTTATTATTAGGAAAACCAATGCATCTTAGTCACTGATTGAATATGGAAGGATGGAGGAGAAAAAGAATCAAAGATGTTTGTCAAGTTTCTTTCTTATACAAGCTGGCTGATGGTATTACCACAGAGAGAGGGAGAGAGACAAGTTTTTGGAATAGAAATGAGACCATTTTGAGCATGCTGAGTTGCAGAAGCCTGTGGGACATCTAGATGGTTATATTTATAGGTTGAACCTAGGTAAAAAGATCTGGGCTAGAGATGTAGATTTGAAGATCATCAGCATATAGATTGTAGCTGAAGCTTTAACTGTAGTTAAGATAGCTCACAGAGAATATAAAGAATGCAAATAAGTACTGGAAAGGATGAAACCCTCTAATTTAAGATATGAACTGAACAAAAAGTACCCAAAGGAAACTGAAAAAGAGAAGCCAGACAAGTAATCAGGAAAACAGGGAAGAGCGGTACCATAGAAGCCAAAAGAGGAGAGCGTTTCAAGGAGTATAATGTCCAAGGCCTCACAAAATTGCAGTAAAATAAAACATGAAATGTCTCCATTGGATTCAGCAATAAGACATTCAGGTGTGCATGCACAACCTTTGGTACAGCATTTTCAATAAAGTTGTGTCAGACAGATTACAATAGAGGAAGAGTGAATATGAGCTCAGAGAAAGGAGCAATACATAGTACCAGTTTTTTTCAAGAAACCTGTCTCTGATGAGAAAGAAAAGTAGTTAGAGGAAATGTTTCTTGGTTTTTGTTTTTATATCAGCTATTGAGGTGACTTGGTCATGCTATAGTATAGAGGAGACGGAGCTAGTAGTGAGTCTGCATTAATGGAAGAGGATACTGGCATCTGTAAACTGAAATCCTTTAATCTGGGCCCCTCGTTGTGGTTTAGAGTTAACAGAATCCACAATCAGTGCCCATCAACAAAGCTCTCTGACTGTGCTATAGCTATAGAAGCAGGCATGTAAAAACCTTTTTGAAGAAAAGCAGATAAAACAATTTCCTCTCTGCTTTTTCAAGATTATGAATGATCATGATATTTGGAAAACATTGATGAAGAATCTAAGATGAGAAAGTGTCAAAAAGTAGCAGGGATCCAGAGGTCAAGTCAAGATGAGAGGGTGTATCTGAGGGCCAGAGGTCTGTGATTTAGTGGGCTGTTCAGCAGTCTAGTGGAAGAGCCCCATGAGTGGCAAGCTCTGCGATAGCACTGCCGCACGCAGGCCAAAAGTTGGGTGCTTTATACAAACTTGGCACCTTGATTCAATTCTAAAGTCTGATCTCTGGGAAACCAAATGGAAGTTTTGTGACTGTTTTGCTATCCTTGTTTCTGGCAAAGACATATGTGCTACTGTTTTTGCCATTAATATAATATACTTTTGTTTAAAAAACAAAAAGAATCAGTGTTCTAAGGTTCACATGCCTGAACCTTTATCAGCATTCTCATTTTCACAGCAGCCTGGATGGGTTCTCCTGCTCCACTCTCTTACCTCCAATACCACCCACCCACTCTGTTCATGATTCCAGAGAGCTGAGACTGTTTAGGGAGAAGAGACATGATAGATTAAAGGATAGCCATATTAGCTAAAGAACGCCAGGTTTGTTTTATGCTCATAAAACTGACACTGCTTCTCTATCTCCCAAATCGCAGAGCCCAGTTGTCTGCCCCAGAGTGATGTTGGATTAAGGAAACATAACATATGTAGAATTTCCATCTTTTCTCCTATATCTCTCAAACCTGAAAAGGAGTCCAGGTGTATAATCCACAGCAACGCTTTCAAATTCTTCTGCACTCTCCTTTTCTGTAGCATCCCCAACCCCCAGATTTCTCTCATACTTACATGCTGATATTACTCTCTCATCTGCTAGGTCCCCATGGTTTTTATTCCATTCTAATTGCTTTTTTCTCAAGACTCACCTGAGAAGTTGTTATCCTTTCTGTTGACAGAATAGTAAGAGGGGAAGAAATTAAAGTGACAGAGGGGATGAGGAAGGCCATGAAATCCACAATTTAATAATTTTATACTAACATATTGAAAATTTAATAATTTTATACTAACATATTGGAAATTTCATAAACCTGTATCTGCAATCGTTCCTCTCAGAAGTCAGAGTACCTAAATTGAAAAAATGTTGGTCAGAGAAGGCTTTCATTATTTGGTGCAGCGGTTACCTTTTCCTTTCTGCTGATATTCTTGTGCCTGACACACTCCCATGGGAATATTCAGAGCTCTGTGCAGTTCCCAACACGCTTGCTCTCTCTCCTACTCAAGAAAGTGTATAGATATACCATATAAGTGAATGTGGCAGTATTATAAGCATAACCCTAAATCCAACTAACAGTAAAAAACTAGTTTGCAGGACCACTGTATTAATATAAGCAGTTATCCTTTCATAAATGTGAATTTCAAACTACCCTCACATTCATTCAGTTTATGATAATGCCTTATAACTGCCTTTCAAATAATTATTTGTAGCTGTCATGTCATGCACAGCCCTTGGGAGAAACGACCCAGCTTAACGCCAAGGTTGTGTGTAGAACAGCATCTGGAGTAGTGCCTGGCCATGCACTTTAAAACACCTTTTTCTCCCTCTCCACTAACCCTCAGGACCAACCTTGTAGCTGCTCCCAACCTCAAGTATTTTCCCATAGAGTCCAAGATTAGGTCTGGGGTCCTATAGTTTAATAGCACGAAGTGGCTTGATAATTACATGGTGACCCTTCACCCAGTCCTACCTCCCCCACCCTCACCCACATTGTCCTACACATTTGTTCTGCATTGTCTTCAACCCTTGCCCCTGATTACTCCACACACTGAAGTCTACTGAATGCACCAGGCCGTAGTCAGCTGGTCAATATCCTTTAGGACAGAGTTTCAATGTAATGGGAAAATAATGCTTTCTTCTAATCCCTGCTCCAGGTCCCCAGCGTGTCACTGACAAAGAATTTGACACATTAGGGGCTTCTTCACTATCAGCTCAAATGTCGTATCAGGGATGGGCAGTAGTTGTCCAGATGGACAATGCCAGTCTATGATAGTCAGCTACCTCAGAAATAATGCTTTGCCCAGGCCAAGACACCATATGTACTGTATATTGTTACTACCCACTGGGCCATAATTAAGGATCGTATAAGACTTTAGCTATTAGCAACTGCAACTACCAGCTTCTGTAGTACATATTAGTCTATCTTGTAACTTTAAAGCACTTGCTTTCCAGTAATATGTGAATCATGAAGGTAGGGAAAAGCCCATACCAATACCATTATTTAGAACCTCTTCTTTAAAAAACTGTGAATAATGCTGTAAGACTGAATAGTACTATCTCTCTCCACTTAGCAAATTATGCACCAATAATGCTGTCTTATGAATACAATAACTTCCAACATTTTGATGTTAAATTTTCTACCCATTTTGAGAAGATTTTGTTCAATGCCACCTAGGCAATGCATAATCAGCACTTGCTAAATTGTTTATCGCTATACACCAAGTCATAGACAACTTGTTTTGTTTTGATTCTTGTTGCTGGCACTTTTAAATATGCTTTTCATGACAGATAAATAACTGGCTGGCCAAAACCAATGTTGAAATTGAATAATAAGCAAAGTTCTGTGGAAGGAAGACAGAATATGAAAGATATATCAGGAGATTTGAAACTTCCACCTGCCCATTAGAAAAACCTAAATTCAGCCAGGCTCAGTGGCTCACATCTGTAATCCTGACCCTTTGAGAGGCCAAGGTGGCAGGATCACTTGAAGCCAGGAGTTCACCAGCATGAGCAACAAAATGAGATCTATCTCTACAAAAAATTAAAAACTACAATTAGCCAGGCATGGTGGCACATGCCTGTGGTCCCAGCTGCTCGAGAGACGAAGGTGGAAGGATCGCTTGAGCCCAGGACTTCGAGTCTGCTGTGCACTATGATCATGCCACTACACTCCAGCCGGGGCAACAGAGACCCCATACCAAAAAAACGAGAAAAGAAAAATAGAAAATTCCCATAAACTGCTGGCACAAGATCTTTATAATATAATATCAATATCTGTATTAATACTGATACAAACTCTTAATATATATTATCAACAATAACTATGATTGCCTTTTGTTGACAGCCTACTATGTGTCAGTTGTGGTACTAGGGGCTTTTATTGGTTATATCACTTAATCCTCACTGTTATTATTCCCATCTCTCAGAACGGAAATGGAGACTTAAAGAGGCTAACTTTCCCAAAAGTACACAGCAATAATGAGTAGATCAGGAATTTGAAGGCCACTAACTCCATAGTCCTTGTTCTTTCCAGGATACAACATAGAATCACACACAAGGGCAAGATATTTGCTAATACAACCCTGCTTCCAAAATATGATTATAAAAAAAGGGGGTACATTTTCACATTTCCAGATAGATTTTATCTGGACTAGTCAAAATTCATAGATGGAGTCTATTAAAATTCAAAAAACAATTTTTAGTGGAGAGCAGCCTGTTATTTTATGTCCCAGTAGGCAAATAATAGAATGTAGAGAATATGACCTTAGTCATGGGAATAAATAGAAAATACGTAGTCCATATATCCCCCAAACACCCTCCTACAATGCCCAGCCACTTGAAGAACATTACTTGAAAAAGGAAAGTAGTAATAGCAACAATATAGAGAAATGAGGAAAATATGGCAGTAACATCACATAGTTCCAGAATTACGTCCTCAGACATTTCTGTAGATTGAATTTTTCTGGTGCTGGCAAATACGTTTTACTTCTTTTTCTCACTATGGCAGACATTACTAATCATCACAATACTCTCCTGCTGAGCCCAGACGCTGCCTTAGTATCCTTCTCATGACCACATTTTGACAACCACTGCCAATGAATTGCAGTTGGCATGTGACATGAAACCTATTTTCTGATCCTGGATTATTTCCTCACAAAAGTAGGCTTTTCTTGAGGTTCAGGGATCTATTACTCTGGCCGTAGGAACCATGTGCTGGGTACTCTACTGGGAATTATGGGGAATTTTTTATAAGTATTATCCCTGCTCTGCATCTGTTCCTCTTAATGTTCAAACATATCTGCAACTTTAAATTTTGCTGTGAAATTTTAATTTTCATTCCTTCATATTTTTCACTATTTATCAGCCTTATTATGCTTACATAATCATATAAATAACAAACAATTGAAGACTTACTGAAAATAAAAGACTGACAAAAAATAATTAATGTCCTTAACACTGTGGAGTTAGACTGTTTAAAACAGATATATGTTACCCACAAGCACAAAATATCTATATCTATATATTTCTATGCATTTGAGGTTTTATAACCCTTTGAGTAAAATTACACTTTAAAAATGTTTTAAATATCGAAATTCTTTCATTAATTTAATGTGTTCACATTGAATGTTAGCCTTAATTGTAGAGAGGACTTTTTAAAAATATATGATTAAGTAAATGCTTCTTCAAAGGGTATGTAGACAGTGTATGTATGACAAAATTATTTCATGCATTAAATGGATAGTGTGAAGTGTAGTCCCTGAGTCACAAGATGAGGAACTCATGTAAAAGCAGCCATATTGCATTAAGTCAATGTGCTGTTGTGGCTCTAGGTCTGGTTATAATTGCAGGTGAACCCTTAACCCTATGCTACCCAACTCCAGCTATCACTGCCTCTTTCTCCACCCTGAAACCTACAAAGACAGAATAAACAAACATTTTCACAATAGAAGGAATAATTTAAATAAACAGCATATTATTTGATAAGTTGACAACTATATCAACAGGTACTTATTCTTCTAGGTTTTTTATTTATTGGAATGATATGAAAATATTCATCATGAATCAGCCATCATGTTATGGACCAAAGTTTTCTGTACAGAATTTAATATTTGAGTCTGAGTCATCGTGTATTTAATGAACTCCTATAATGTTTTCAGCATTATGTGAGTGCCTACATAAAATAGAAAGATGTGTTCCTGCCATCAGGGGGTTTTCACTTATTCTTTAAACAATTCTTCTGTCTTATGAATTTTTCCCAAAGAAGTTATTCAACTGAAACAAAAAGAAACATGCTCTTAAACTACATACTCGCGTCTACCAAAAGACTGTTGTTAGCAACCTAAGAGTCTAACTTTAGAAAATTACAAATTATTAAGCATCCACATATAGAATATTACGTACCCATTTGAATATGAAGACTGTTGAAACATGGGATACATTCATGAATATATGAAATGAAGGCAATATAAAATAAAATGGACCCTATCTGCATATTTCTGCTAATCATATATACATGTACGAACGAGCTAGGAAACAAGAAGTTGTGTTAGAGTGTAAGAGAAGAAAAACCTTTAAGCATGTGAGGGTGTCTGTCATATTAAAACAGAATCTTAGCTTGCAATAGTGTTTCTCAAAATAGAACCTTTCTTAAATCATTTTAGTATGTCCATTACTATCATATATTTATATGATGAATATGAAACATGGAAAACTTTGAGGACAAAACACTTCTTGCCTTTTAATGGTAGTGATACACATTGATGACATATCTAAGGAACTTCTAAGTTAAAATGCTAGCACTATTGTGAACTCAAAGGACTCATTAGAGTAAAAACTTCTGGACTCTTACCAGAGCTATTCATTTTTTAACATACTTTATTGTATTGAAATTTTATATTTATTACTAAACTGTAACATTACCTGTAATATCTATGCTCCAGCCCTTTCTATTATCTAAATTGACCATAATTATACCTGAAATTTCCTAATTCTAGCCCCATTCTCATTTTTCTGAGGAAAAAGTTGATCCTTGACCTTCTATTCTACAATAAGTATTTTTTTAAATGTGAGCTGCAGGTTTGGCTGTAAAGATATTTCTCAGGTGGGCAGTACTCACTAATCACCAAATAGCACAAATTTCTACATGCTCAGCAAATAGCACACTAAATTTATCATTGTACATGTTTGATAAGAAAGGGCATTTATTGTTTATTAGGTAATATTCCAGAGAATTCATGTGAGGATAATGGTACCAAGCCCTCGAAGCCAGAAAATAGCAACATTTTTCAACTTCCTTAGAAGATAAGGTGAAAGAAAAGTTATTGCACAGTGGCTGTGAACAATGAGGGAACCCTGACCTTACTAAATCAACTGCCAAGGCAGTCGTATAAAGGCCAAAGAGTAACTAGGTCACTGAAGATGCGTGGAGAGAAAGGGAATTATGGTATTGAAGCATTCTGGAAGCAAACAGTAGATGCTTTTCAACAAGGGAAATAGGCTATTTGAGTCGTTTAATATACAGAATGTCCTTCCATGACCTTTTATACTAAGGACATAAATTAGCAAGATACATTTCCACTCACCAAATATATGAAATCATGAAATTTCAAGAGTTATTCCAGTGTCATCTCGGGAGAGAGAAGTAGAAGTCATCTGACTATGTCGGTGCATCGAGAATGACGTAGGAGTATGAAGGGAAAGTCACTTTAATACATTCTTTTAATTTTGTTCAGTTTTAACAAACTACTTTGACAAGTATTTAAAAGATATGAGAGTCACGTTATTTTGAAATAGGACATTCAATTTTCTAACGTGGTTTTATTTATGTTAACAAGCAACAAGGAGGCCGGGCGCGGTGGCTCAAGCCTGTAATCCCAGCACTTTGGGAGGCCGAGACGGGCGGATCACGAGGTCGGGAGATCGAGACCATCCTGGCTAACACGGTGAAACCCCGTCTCTACTAAAAAAAAAATACAAAAAAAAAAACTAGCCGGGCGAGGTGGCGGGCGCCTGTAGTCCCAGCTACTCGGGAGGCTGAGGCAGGAGAATGGCGTGAACCCGGGAGGCGGAGCTTGCAGTGAGCTGAGATCCGGCCACTGCACTCCAGCCTGGGCGACAGAGCGAGACTCCGTCTCAAAAAAAAAAAAAAAAAAAAAAAAACAAGCAACAGGGATATCCTGGTCATTTTGATATTTAGCCTCTTGGCCAGTGAAGTACAGTATATCCCCTGAAACTGGTCAAATAATTTAGAAAAATAATATAGAAACTATTCTGAATTCTCTTACATATTTACAATGCACATTAGAGCAGTGAAGACTGAGAAACACCACAACTTAAAAATCTGCTTCACTCTGTTTGCCACGGAGACCTTTATTATTTTGTGTTTTACATATGAATTTTTATTTGACAATATTCATTAACATAAACACCTCTAGGAAACTTTGAATAAATACGGCAACAGTTCAAGTATTTGCTGGTAGATAGATGCTATGATAGCTTTCCAGTCTTTCAACATGACTGACCTTTGTTTTAGGTCAAATCATGAATCATTTTGATGTTAATTAAAATGAAACAGTCCACAATCAAAATAACATTGCAATCTGTAGTACAGGAGAAAAGAATGCAGCTTAACAGCCTCCAAATAGGAAATGTAATGGAACTGAGTAGTGTTAAAAAGGACAGAAGTCACTGTTAAGGATAACCAGACCCAATACAGAGTACAGTGTAATCAATCACAAGGTATATGCATTTAATTTATGTTAATTCCAATCATACATAAAGAGTACAACCCCACCCTGTCATCTCTGTTCACCCCACCTCCACCTTCAGCTAGACCTCAGTTTAGAAAAAGGTAGGTCAATGTAGTAATGAAAAGGAAATCCAAATAAATGAATTCTAGGCCTTTAGTAGGGACTTTGTGCTGAATTCGAAGGGCACCTTTCAGAATCTTCAGGAGTTGTACCATACACAACTTGTGCTCCTAAAAGACTTGGGTCCTAGTGACTTTAGGCTGATTTAAAGGATTTTTAAGGGTAATTTTAATGGTTAGGGAATTACAGTTTTTGCCTTAAGTATTAACCTTAGGACCTAATTCCTATATTAGTAGTAGAACAATACCAGGGTTATATAGCATGTATATGCCCTTCTGCTTCACAGTTGGGGAATTCTTACTTCACATGGTTTAATCATGTGTGCTCGTAGCTTATCAATTGCTAGTTAAAACTGAAGTAGTTCAAATGTGAATGGTAAAAATATTTAGATAAAATAGTCCAAATATTAACTTTAAAATCTATGCCTCTAATTGTCTCTGTAGATTCTTTCATTCTTTTACTTTATAAAACTTTAAAAACAAAGCAAATGAAAGGTGGACTAATTTCAATATTCCAATAAAAATAACTCAGTGATTCACTTCTAATAAGGGAGTTTTTCATTACTTAGAATATGTAGATTTAACTCAAACACTAAATTTTTTTAAAAGATTATTACTGCTTTACTAGTTAATATAAATTACAGATCTAAGAATTCTTTAAATGATATATTTATTACCTAGAGCTTTAGTAACACATTTATTAGTATAAAAGCACTTTTACTACCAAGTATTTTTTAAAACATGCAAAATAAAACATGTTAAAATACACCTTAAAATGTTTTTAATTTGTAATTAGTAAAGAAACTAATACAATTTGTTGTCAGAATGACTTAAATACACAATTCTGAGTTACTTTTACCATAATTTATAAGAGTAATTCTGTTTTTATTCTCTCTGACTCAAGCTATTATATATATTTCATATATATTGCATATAAATATGTATGTGTGTGTATATATAAGCACATGTATACCCTAGCCTTTCCAAAGTAATACCTTTATACTGCCCCTTGCATCAGATCTGAGAAACAAAAATAAGGATCACTATATCATTGCCTTGGTAACCCAACCTAACATTGATTTTGTGGTGTTTTGTGTCTTATTAATATCTGTGCATTGGGGACATTACCCTATGCTTGTATGGGTGTAAATCTTATTCATGCAATAGAACTCTACGAAAATAAAAATTACATTTTAACAAATGATAAGTTATTATTGAATGTTTGAGAACAGCTAAATGGAAGTTTGATCAATGAATTCACCATAAGAAGGAGAAGAACTATCACAGCAAATGTAGAAAAGGACATGGATTCAGGGGTAGGTCAGACGGGGGAAGAATGAACATCCTGTGGCTAGTTACTCTCCTTGTGGGGACAAGGGATGGGCTATTCCTTAAGTTTCAAAACACAATTTTATGCAAGAGAAAAACATATAAGAAGAAGGGGGATAGCAAGATGTGAGTTCTCTCAAGATCCATCATGAAAAAATTAAAAAGAAAAAAATCAATATAAGGCCCAGTCGTAGTAGCAAAAACACAAAAAGCAAAAGTGTTCCACCAGATAAGTCACTGATTTGATAAATAATTTTTTAAAGTGATTGATTTGAATAAGATAGAAAATCAGAGGCTTTTAAATGGAGAAAACATTAGATGTAAGAATATTGTAAAAGGAAAATGAAAATTCCATGATTCATGCTTTTTTTGGCTTTTAAATGCTCTCCATGTTTTGTTTTGTTTTATTTTGCTTTGTTTTGTTTTCTTACAGAATGCCAGAGTCCCCTGGTGAAGTTCCAGAATATCCTTTGTTTGTCACAGTTGGTGACTGGCTAGATTCTATAAAGATGGGGCAATACAAGAATAACTTCATGGCAGCAGGGTTTACAACTTTTGACCTGATTTCAAGAATGAGCATTGAGTAAGTGATACTGGGGTTATTACTGTAACTAGATGCCCTGCTGGGGATTATATGTTCAAATGCTGTATCAAGAACACCTTTCCTTAGGCTAGTAGGTAATTTCCCAGTGTTTTCTCACCATTTCTGACTATCATTCTAGTGAAAGTTGGACATTACACTTTTAACTATTATTCTTTGAAAGAATATATTTAATTCAAATAGCTATTTAAAATATTTTAAATGTTTTCTAAAATGCACGTTACTCTCATCCAAATCAGACTTTATGCCAACTTAATTTTACCTTGGCAAATTTTACTCACATATATTAATATTGCATAATCAATTCCTATTACCTTCATCAAATTAATGCAATATGATCATGTCATTTTCAGAGCTCCTTCTAGATATTATAATGGTCAACCATTTTCCACTGTCTCAAAGATTGTCCTTTGCCTACATGCAATGAAAATATTTAACATATGTTTAAAAGACTAAATGGTTACGTTGAACCATATTAAAGTGCCATTGTTTTAAGACAGTAATGGCAATTTCATACAGTACAACATAAGGGCAATTTTTCCAGATATCAAAAACCCATGAGAAATCAAATGGAGTTCACTTTATACCCTCCATCCTACCTACTCACCATTTTGCTAATACTGTTGCAAATGTATATCATTACCTAAATTATATAGCCTTTACACCTATGAAATATCTGAATATTACATAAGTACCTGTGTATGAAATTGAAAAATACATATTGTTACATCTGAGATTAACTTTACGCATTCTGTGGATCCAGAGAAAAGGAAAAAAAATAAACTTTTGCTGCTCATCTAAATCTCTGCTTAACAAGTAAGCTACACCA
Source organism: Papio anubis (assembly GCF_008728515.1). NCBI lineage: Eukaryota > Metazoa > Chordata > Mammalia > Primates > Cercopithecidae > Papio > Papio anubis. The sequence continues at coordinate 17,874,687 of NC_044977.1, forward strand.
TTTTTTCGCAACTGTGGCAGGGCGCTTATTTAATATATTTACATAATCATTTTATCTCGCATGCTTATCAGATCTAAATGTTCATATTCTGTATCTCTCTCTCTCTCTTTCTCTCTCTCACTCTCGCTCTTGCTCTCGCTCTCCTCTCTCTCAGTGACATTAGAAGAATTGGAGTCATACTCATTGGACACCAGAGACGAATAGTCAGCAGTATACAGACTTTACGTTTACACATGATGCACATACAGGAGAAGGGATTTCATGTATGAAAGTACTACAAGCACCTGTGTTTTGTGCCTCGGCATTTCTAAAATGAACGATATCCTCTCTACTAGTCTCTCTTCTGATTCTCCAAACATCACTTCACAAACTGCAGTCTTCTGTTCAGACTATCGGCACACACCTTATGTTTATGCTTCCAACCAGGATTTTAAAATCATGCTACATAAATCCGCTCTGAATAACCTGCAAATAAAACCCTGGCCCACTGCAGATTATCGCTACGCAATGGTAAATAACTCAGCCTGGATGTGTAAGTTTGTATAAGCAGTATATGGGAAGTGTTCACGGACTTAACCTAAAGAAATGTGTCCAGGTGGGGCTTCCTTAGTGATGTATCTAGAGTGTGATGGTAGATGAGAAAGAACTAGTTAACCTTTCTTTCATGTTTTGTGATCAAGTAGCTTCCAAATTGACATAAATGTTTCATTTTTAGGTAATTATATTCAGCTCTATTGGTTGTATTGTTACTTTACTTTTTAATAGTTTAACTGTTGGTGCCTGATATTTTTAGAATTATTTGCAGAAATGACCAGTGATATCATGTAATGAATTTTTGTGAGGTATGACTATGATGAGAAGGGGGTTATTAGGGAGGGAGAAAAAAATACTGTGTTTATAAATCATCTGAGGCTGGGTTTGTCAATTTTTAAAAAATTAACTTTGTAGTGTCACACATATTTCATAGTAGGTGGTAGTTTAAAGGCTTTTCACCTCTAATTTTATTTATTTATTTATTTTTTACTAACTGTAGTATATTTCTCTACTACCTTATGAAGACCGCTCCTGGAAAGACCAAGAGTGACTTCATTGATCTAATAATGGCTTTCATAGAGAAAAGCTTGGGATAAATCCATGACTATTCCCTTTGTGCACTGTCACAAATTTGCAAAAGCAATTATCAAAGCACTGAGAAAATTAGTCATTCTCAGTAGAATTGCTTTGAATAAAATACATTAGATTATACCCTTAGATTTAATGTAAAATTATTAATTTAATTTAAACAGAACTTTATGATAGATACATGGTGGCCCAAGGAAATAAACATACTTAGCTGACCATTTGGTATCGGTGCATTTTGCAAGTTGAAGCGTTCTTATGTTTTCTTTGCAAAAATAAGTTACATGAACATGCTGAGCTCTTTTCCAAACCTTCTAAGAAATAAGTATGAATACTCCAAAGAGTAAACAGATCTTACACATGAGCATAGTGTGTCAATCTGGGTTCAACATACAGTTACATAAAATTGAGAACACAGCTAAGATATATTGTTGTTATCATCTTCTGAGAGGCTTAAAAAACAAAGGTAAATACATATGTTAAGTTATTTAAGCTGAGTTGGCTTATCAAAATAGTGCTATATCTTATGAACAAATTAAATTGTAAAATCAGCTGCTCCCTGTAAAACTAAAAAAAATGATTACTGTTTTAGGTGGAAGAGTAAGTAAAATGTGTTGAAGGAAAAAAACAGAGTAGGTTGTCTAAAGATACTGATTTAATAAATTAGCTTTTATAGGATCTCAGTGATAATGGTGCCCTACCCACATTGACAAATTCCTATCTAAATTCATTTTTTGTCATAGTAGTTTTTGTTTGTTTGTTTTTTAATAAAGGACCCTGTTTGGGTTTTTTGTTTTTGTTTTTGTTTTTTGTTTGTTTGTTTGTTTTTGAGACAGAGGTGTTTTGCTCTTGTTGCCCAGGCTGGAGTGCAATGGCGCGATCTCAGCTCACTGCAACCTTCCCCTCCTGGGTTCAAGCCATTCTCCTGCCTCAGCCTCCCAAGTAGCTGGAATTACAGATGCCTGCCACCATGCCTGGCTAATTTTTGTATTTTTAGTAGAGACGGAGTTTCACTGTGTTGGCCAGGCTGGTCTCGAACTCCTGACCTCAAGTGATCTGCCCGCCTCGGCCTCCCAAAGTGCTGAGATTACAGGCGTGAGCCACGGAGCCCGGCCATTTTTTCTTATATTTAGATTTTGTTGATTGTCCCATTATATTAGACCCTTCTACATATTTTCTTTTGCTGACTTATCTCCTGATTTTTCCCTACCACAGCTTAATCCTTCTCATTTCAAAACAAATGTGTAAAGCAAAGCTAGAAGGAAGAGTCTTTAGGTACTTCTTAAAATATACAAAAAGGAAAAAAAGGTGGGGGTCGATGGGAAATCCATCACTTTTTAAGTTAGTATGCCAGATATAGCTAGCCACATTTTCCAGCCATCAACCTGCATGGTTGTGCATCACTCATAGACTATCTGCAGTTTGCTTGATACATTACACAAATCTGGATACATTTAGAAGAAATATAAAATTTCCATATTTACCTATCTTCAAATATATATTAAATAAGAACAGATGTAAAACAGATTAAATTTATTAATCATATATTTATTTTTATAATACAAAAAAGGTATTTAGAAAAATAAGAAATAGAATAATATGGTCTTCCACAGGACTCTGTCAGCACCATCTGTGTACCTTGAAATAAATTCTATTAAGTTATTTAAACTTCTATGGGATGAGCATTCAGTGATTGCAAGATTAAAGTTGTCTGATAAGAATTTTTTCTTTTAAAATGTCTGATGATCCTATTCTACATCTGGTTAATTTGTACTTACTTTTTCTTTCCCTAACATCTTTTCTATAGTATCATAAAACTACCTTTTTGCTTTGTCTCTCACCCCATATCTCCTTCAAAATTCCTTTTAAATTATATTTTTATTTTTCAGAACTGTAAGCATGATAATCTTAATTGAAACTTTGAACTTCATCATGGTTACAGCAAGATTGAACTATGTGTGCAAGATTAAACAGAAACATTAAAATATAAGGATATTATTTACTGCCTACCAATCATGGACCCCATGATCCCAGGAATATTAACAGTTAAAATGCCAAATTCATTTGAAAATTTTACATGAAACATTTTAAGACTTACTAGTGTACATTTTAGGTAATTAAATCTGTTTAATATGCAAAGCATAAAACTTAATTATAAAAAGAGAATAAGTAACTTCCATAAATCATGAGTCTTCAGGAATAACCTTTGATACCTAAAATATGCATATAGACTCATATAATTACTTTATTTTAAATGTCTTGATCTATGCTACTGAGGGGGTGTTTTGTATTTTAAAACCAGACAGTCAAAAAATCATTTTCATTTTATTTTCTAGATGGTCAATTTTCAGTCTGTAATGAACTCACTATCTCATAGTAGAAGGCATATTTGGAAAAAAAATTAAAAACAATGTACAATCAAGGAGAGAGATAAGGTATTTAAATCATTTCAAAAAAAGCAATCAAATTGCAAAATTCATCTGGTTTAACACGAATCAAGAATTATAGCACTTTTGCACTGAGTTATAACTGGTGATAAATGTTCTACATCCCATATCAAAATAAAACATCTTATTTCACTCTGCATTGCTCTTTAAAATCTATCAAAGTATAACCTGAATAAAACTGCCTTCCAGCAATAGCTTTAAAACCTATCTCAGCCCATGAATGGAAAACAAATCCAAATCCGGTCCTTGAAAAGCAAAGGCTCTAAAGAAGCTCTTCAGAAGAGATGGTGAAGAATGAATTGTTTTACATATCACCCAACCACACTTCTTAAAAATGTGTTTTGGTGTATTTTCCTATCAAATTTCTGTTCTACAAGGCAGTCAGTTAAATCTCTCATCTCATAATTTTTACTGTACTAGTTCTTTCTTTTCTCCTCTTTTATTAAATTTTCTAAAACTTTCTCAGCCCTGTTTTTAATTCCCCCATCCTATCTTTTTATTCCTTTCTCAGCTTCTATCACGTCACACATTATCCTGATCAGCATAAAAAAGGTAGCCCAACAAATCTGAAAAGATTGTATAGATCTCCTTAGAAGAGACTTGGGGCTGGGGGATGTTGCAAAAGCTATAATATTTTGGGTTGTATCACATAATTGAGAACATTTGTACTCAAGAGGATATGGGTTCTGGCTTTTCCTTAACTTGAAATCAAGTTCTTTGGAAAGTAATTTTGAAATGGATGATGATGATCCTTTTCAGTTGCTTTAACTAAGGAAGTTTATTATTAGTTTAAAAAATAGTATCTTAAGATCAATATCTGCTAATGTAAACTCACAGTTGGTGTCCATGTCTGTATATATCAAAGAGACTTGAAGCATACGTATTACTTCTTTTAGTATGAGCATCTTAACTTTTCCAATCTCAAATTCCATGAAGTAGAAGAGACTCATATTACTTTACATTCAATCAACAAATATTTTAATATTTTTTAATGTGAAGACTCCAAAAGGTAGAGGAGTACACTGGGTTAAATGGATGGTATTCTTCCACCAGAATACAAGGTACTGAAACAACCTAACTTTCGGTTTTTATGAGCAACATTTTCGACAATTTTTCAATCTTTATAATGTTCCACAAAGACATTACAGATTTTATCTAGTTCAGCTTAACAAGTATCTAGGGAATATCTCCTATATGCACAAAATTTTACTACAAAGATAAGTTTGGCTGTGCTGTCGTTGTCTTCAAGTAACTCTCATTAAAATTTGGAGTTTTATTTGCTTTGTTTGCTCTGGTTGCCATGTCAGTGGGGGATAGCACTTTCCATAGAATATAAAGAAATAAATAGGAACTTCGTCCAGTGTGAATTGGATTTGCAATTCCAATTCAAATGGAAAGATATTTTGGACCTCAAATTCTCATAGTATTCTTCCCAAACACCCCATAATCCCTCTGGCAGGGGGAAGCATGCATCCTGGGTTCTCTTAAACAGTTTCTCTCATTAAGAGTTGATCCTTATCAGGAGTCACAGATTTTTATTGTCTGGTAGCATACCTGTCAGTTCGTATATGGATTCACTACCTCAAAAGTGCCTCCTGTTAGAAAACATCAGCTTTTTTTTCAAGAGCAATTCTGGAGTAATCTCTTGTTCAAGCTTATTCACTGGTTCTAGTAAACATAATAATAGGTATGAACTGCAGTGGTAGCATAAAATCCTTTCAAACTCCATCCATTTAACGGGGGACATAGACGATTACTCCTGACTATAACATATGACGAAGTGAAATGATAGAAACATCTTATATTGTGTAAAAGTAAACACTCAATCTTTTTCTTACTGTTAAAAAAAAAAGTACTGATGAGATGTATCAAAGATTTCTCAGGATAAAAATTAACTTTTCTTGTTATAAGTCGTTGTGGCATAATATACATGTATTCTTGGAAAAAATTTAAAAGATCCAGAAAAAGATACAGGTCATAAAAATGTTTTAACAAATCATCTTTTTCTGAGTAATAAATTAGCTTCAAATTAACAGTGAGTTTACATAAAATGTATAAAAAATAACATTTATATCTTTTTTTTTTTTTTTTTTTTGTCTTTTTGAGATGGAGTTTCGCTCATGTTGCCCAGGCTGGAGTGCAATGGCGCAATCGTGGCTCACCACAACCTCCGCCTCTCAGGTTCAAGCAATTCTGCCTCAGCCTCCTGAGTTAGCTTGGATTATAGGCATGCGCCACCACGCCCGGCTAATTTTGTATTTTTAGTAGAGACGGGGTTTCTCCATGTTGGTCAGGCTGTTCTGGAACTCCCGACCTCTGGTGATCCGCCCGCCTCAGCCTCCCAAAGTGCTGGGATTACAGGCATGAGCCACTGAGCCCCGCGAGAACATTTATATCTTAATGGAAAGACTTGGGCTCTTTGCTCTTAATTCAAAAGAGTTTTTGTTTTATTAGCATTTACTTTTTGAGATTTTTCAATATATTTGGAACTTGTTTAGGTAGCCAGTGTCAATCCAAAATTACATTTTAAAATGAAAAAAAAAAAAACTTTTCAATTACTAAGGGAGGCAAAGCACTATAAAATGAATAAACTTTACCTTTTAAAAAGGAATCTGTCAACTACAAAGTTTGTATATCTCAGTAACATCAAGTGATTTTTGCACTATCCCATTGAAAGCAAAGTTTCTTTCTTTCTTTCTTTTTTTTTTTTTTTTTTTTTTTTGGCGATGGAGTCTGGCTCTCTTGCCCAGGCTGGAGTGCAGTGGCGGGATCTCGGATCACTGCAAGCTCCGCCTCCCGGGTTCACGCCATTCTCCTGCCTCAGCCTCCCCAGTAGCTGGGACTACAGGCGCCCGACACCACGCCCGGCTAATTTTTTGTATTTTTAGTAGAGAGGGAGTTTCACCGTGTTAACCAGGATGGTCTCCGACCCCGTGATCCACCCGCCTCGGTCTCCCAAAGTGCTGGGATTACAGGGCCGGCCTCAAAGTTTTCTTTTAAAGGAAACATGGAAAAGTTCTTGCTTGAACGTTCACACTGATTAATCAAAGTAACAAATCTCTACATCATTATTGTTTTGTTTCATTATAGAGAAAGTCTCGAAGAATTCCATTACCCTTAGACACAACTAATTCATTCCTAAGAATAACAAAGGTATTAAAGAAAAATCCCTTGACAGATGAGGAGGAAAAATAGCTCTTAAATGTTAAATAAAGATGTGGCTTCTACATTTAATTAAAAAATAAGGTAAAAATTAACAACACAATCTTCTCAGGACTTAGAAAAGTATCAAAATTAGTGAAAATCTTCCCTCAAGTAAAACTGTTCTTACCTGTATTTTCTGCATTATTTGTGACCTCTGGCCATTTTTAATTTGTCATAATAAACTCATTTTTGGTTAGATAATAAGTTACAAGCTCAATAAATCAGAACAACTGAGATACAAGTATAGACAGGGTGCTCTACAAAATAATAAAAGGAGGACAACTCTAATTCAGGTTTCCTATTTAGTTAGTAACAGGGTCTCCATCTCATTATTCCTCACTGAAGTAAGAACTATCATTATCCCAAAATAATACATTATTATAGAGAAAACTCCAAGGATATAAAAATCATTTTTTGTATATTCCATTCAATTTGTATATTTAGGTATTAGTAACTGAGGATAGATATCTTTGTTTCATGAGTTAAATATGAGCTTACACAAGAAGCAAATTGATATGAACATTTCTCTACAAGTTTTTCCAAATTTGTAGCTCATTCTTAGAACAGTCTTAATTTGATTCTGTTCTATAAAGACTCAATATCCTTTAATTTTTCAAAATCAGGATAGGGAGAAGAATGCTAATTTGTAAAGATGGGCAAACACTACACTTTTAAGATTTTTACTGTATGTAAAATGTCCTCTTCCACTGCTTTTATAATTAAAAATCTCTTTTCTACCTTTAGTAATTTGTAGGATGAACTGTGTGCATTTAGATAGAACTTGCTTTTGTTAAATTTACATTTAAACACATCTTCATTCACTTAATTAGAGAAGCCATAATATAATTATTCATATTAGTTCATTTTTCAAAGTAGTAAGTTTTGCTATCTTTAGAATTCTCATCTACCTAGTAATATAATTATTAAAGTCATGAGGAAGTTTTTCTTTAACTGTGCATGCTTTATTTATTACCATATTGTTTTTGTCTTCAAAATAAGTCTGCTCAAAATTGTAGTCTTTAGAAGCTCTATAACAAAAATCAATGGCCAATAATTTGCTAACAAATTTGTAACTGAACAAGCTATTTTATTCTGTCAATGTGATTGATGTACACATTGTTACATTGAACTTATTTAAATATCCATTGGTATATTATCAGGAGCTATTACTGCAATATCCTCAAAGTATCTTTAAGACAATGCTGAATATCACATACAGTTAATAAACAATGATTGGGGCTTTTTTTAATTGCTGCTCTGCATGGAAAGTAAGATTTAATGTGTATAAATGTTTGTCATTGAGGTTTGGAATTTATTTTAATGTACTCTTTCTTCCCATGCTAGATAAGTCTTCAAAGAAAAATGTATTAATATATTCATACTATGCAAAAATCTCATTTTGTTCTTACCAAAAAGTGTAGCTTTGATAAAATTTTATGGTTTTTAGGCTTCTCAGAGTAAAAAAAATCAAAATGTGAAATGGGAGCATTTTGGGGAGGGAGCAGGACACAATACCTGAGCAATGTTAACAAATATGAACATGAGTAGCAGCTGATGTAAAGACTACTGTGTGTGCTTGATTTTGGATACATTATTATTCATTTGGTTAATCACATTCCACCTTGGATTGTGACATTGAAAAACATTGAATATATACAGGATATAAATATCTTTGGTATATTTTACATGAATTATACTTATTTTTAATTTTGTGTACAGTGAAAACTTTGACAGTTTAATTTTGAATTTTGAAGGAATAATTTTTAACAGTCTTTGTTTCTTAAAATGTCAATTATGGAATACCTGCTATAGTAACCTCATTTTTTGAAAAATCAGAGGCAAAGAAAGAATGCAGAACATGGCAACAGACTAAGTTCCATTAAAATTAAGGAAAACACTAAAAGGTAATACAGTACAAAGAGGAGTTTGTTTTAAAATTGTTACCTCATTTTTAAAACTGTTAGAAAAGAGTGAATAAAAAGTATATCATAGTACTCTTGCTGGTAATTTTGAAACTAAAGTGCATTTCAAGGATGGGAATCTCTAATATAAATGAGTACACTAATAGTTGTTAAAATATGTATTGATATATAAAATTAGAAAGAAATCTCATCAAAACATCAAAAATAGGAGAAAGTTTATTTAAAAAATGTTTTGTAATAGAATAAGTCATCGAAATTCTTAACATTTCCATATTATTAATCCTTTGTTTTCCAAGACATATATAATCAAAGAATTTGCCAAAAAGTTCAAATAATAATACATTGAATATTGGACTGCCATAGCACTTTAAACATATTAATAAATTATCCCAGGGATAATAAAGAGAATTTTTCCTGCCATTATTAAATGTAAAAATAGTATATATCAAGATGCATAAAAAAGGAATTTACTTGATACCATCTTTTAGCATCAATTTATCTTTTTAAGCAATTGTATTAATTTTACACATACTCAATGCTTAAAATGTAGTACTTACATATTAATTTAATGTGATATAATATATTTTTATTTCTAAATGCTTATATTCTTTCAAGAAGACTGCCTTCTCTTTCCAGTTGTTTTAAGTATTTTTAAAAAGAGCCATTGTGTTTTTTGTATTTCCATTTGGTCTCATTATGCTTGAAAGTTTCCAACTCTCAAAGAAGTTGAAACCCAGCATCATAGCACAGTGGCTAGAAGTTATTCTTTTTGAAGTTATTCTTCTTTTATTTAATTAGTCTGATATCCCCTAAAGTTTCCTAGAGAAAGCAAACGCTTCCCATGAATGGAAATACAAAATGAAAATTCTCCACTGGATGTTATAAATTCAAAAAAAAAACATATATTTTTTATAGTAACTTCTCACTACTTACTACTTATTCACTTTTTAAAATCTTACCAAATAGGATGCTTCAAACAAGAGTGAAAAGCTACTCCATTTATATGTAATCTGCTTATTTTCTTCAGAATTTCCAAAAACCTTTGCGAAAACAAAATAATCGTTTTCCCCCCTTACAACCTGGATCACTCTACCATTAAATGCAATAATAAGGTATCTATAATATAACAATAAAAAACATCAGTTAAAGATTAGTGTTAACCTCTTTAAACTATATAACAAATATGCTAACCATAGCAACAATAAATTAAAGATCATGTCTCCTTTACTGGTCCAAAATTGTATAATTCCTAAATTTTGTGTGTATATACATACACACACACACACACATATATGTATATATATGTATATGTGTATATATATACACACATTGACATACCTTTAAAATATGTTTATCTGTAAATCCATTCACTCCATTCAACTGTTTATTGAACACTATTACCATGTACCCTTGTCCTGTTCTAAGCACTGAGGATATATGGTGACCAAGACAAGCTAAGTCCCTGTCTCATGGAATTGACCTTCTAGTGATAAAGATACACAATGAAGAAATAGTGATGTGTTGATAATTAAAAATGTTACATAGCATGACTGTGGCTCCCTTAAGCGGTAGAGGAAATCTTCCCTAAGGACATGGTATTTCAACTGATATCTGAAAAGGAAGAAGGAAGCATCCATGAGAAGATTTGGGGGAAAAGCATTACAAGCAGAGGGAAAATTTAATGAATGAAATTACAAGCAGAGGGGAATAGTTAATGAACGAAAATTTGGAGTGTTGGAGAGTAGAGAACAGTGTTCTTGGTACACTGAAATGAGGCAAAGAGAGGAGAAGGAGATAGGGTCAAACAATATGCATGAGGCTACTGGAGTAATTCAAGCAAAAACGTGGTGGATTCACTACTTCAAGATTTGGAAGGCATCAGTATATACATGCTATTTAAAGTTTGCACCTAGGAAATGCCTGTAGAGGTAGGCCTAGGATTGCACTCTATGGTATTCCAATGTTTAATAGTTAGACAGATATTTAGAATTAAACAGAAGAAATGGAGTATAAAGTAAGCTAGAAAAAAGGAATTGCAGTTGCTCATCCAGATTAAATGCTTTTAAGAAGTCAAGATTAGAACAAATAAATGTCCATGGGATTTTGCAACATGGAAGTTGTTGGTGACCTTGTCAAGGTCATCAACTATGAAAATAGTGGAGTCAACTATCAACTATGAAATAGTGGAGTCAAATCCTAACTGACATGGATTAAGAAGAGATGTAAGGGAAGAAGGTGAAGTCAGTATCTAGAAACAACTCTCTCAAAAAGCTTTGATTTAAAGGGAGCAAGAGAAATAGGATAATAGCTGGAGAAAGGAAGTCAAGGAATTGTTTTGTTTTTTAAGGATGCTACAGCATATTTATCTACTAATGAAAATGACTTGGCAGATAGGGGAAAACTGATTATGCAAGATAAATGATCATTGTAACAAAGGCCTTGAGAGAGAGGGGTTTCTATTTAGAGCATAAGTAGGGAGGTTCATTTTTGATAGGTGTGGGAATATAGAACTCCACTGAAAGGGAAGGCAAAATGTGTAATGTGCAGATAGGTTGGTCTATTTGTGGTAGAAAGGGAAGGATGTTACTATGTAAGTTTTTTTTTTTAATTTTACCAATAATGAGATAAAAGCCAATATGGAGGATGGGAAGGGCGTATAGGTTGGAGAAGACATATGTAAGTAGTTGGATAGTAGGACAGTGAATATATATTTGATGAAATATTTTAAAGGCATATTTACTAAATATTTTTGAGACATCTTATTGGAAGACCCGAAACTTTGAATTCCGTGGTTTCCAAGGACTCTGACAAGAGTCCTTCTTTCCATAATGTAGAGATTGAGAACTTCTCAATGCCATGAATACTGTTTTCCTTATTTTCATCTATTACAGATTAAAAGGCAGAAACATTTGTAGCTAATCTGTTATAATTCAAAGCCTATCAAAATTAAAATTAGCTTAATCCTGAAAGATGTGTATTGCACGATCAAACTGTCACTTTTTTCAAACACTATTTGGGAGGGTATTGAGGTCCCATATAAATTCTAAAAGACAAACAGGAACTAATCTTTTAGTAAAAATTATTTGTTTTCATATGGAAAACATCAATGCCTTCTGTCATTTATGGAAAACACATGGGCAATATAGTTGGTTGTTCATTGTGCCCCTCTCTATCCTATAGGAAGAATGTGATATTTTAATTGTGCTTGGTGCTTTATTTCTGGAGAGAGATATATGTGTGTGTGTATATATGTGTATATATACACACTACATATATATACACTATACGTATATATACATATATACATATACATATATACATATACATACATATATGTGTCTGTGTGTGTATATGCATCTCTCTAGGTTGTCTGTAATTCAATATGTTGGAATTTAAAGATGCATTATTATTTGGATTTGATGTGAAATTAGATTGTGAATAATGGAATGAGATTGCTCTCCATTTTTTGCTGTTCTAGCATAGCCAAAAATATAAAGATATAGATGTACATATAAATATGTATTCGATTAAACATTTTAAATATTTAAATGGCCACATCAAATTTTAAATGGTAGACAATATCAACAATTGCAGTGCACTCAAAATGTTATAAAATCTTTGTAGCACAAATCCTAAAGTGTATGAAAACTGAAGAGCATATTTATATAAAATACCTACATAACATGTCTAGGTTGAGATATTTAATCCCTGATAGAGCTATATTTGACTAAAATATGACAGCTAAAAATTGTTTCCCTCCCTATAAGTACGAATATGATTTTTAAAGCATCTTTGTAACTTGTCAAGAAGCTATTTATTATTAATTAAGGATTTAACTCTGTACCCATCTGCTCTTACAAAAGGAGAAAAAGATTTATCTATGAGAATAAGGAAGTATAGCACTGTTTTATGTTTTTTCTCTTTAGTATTCTATCACCATTTAAAACTTCAATATATGCCTTCCACTCAGGTTCCTGACACAGCCTACGTTCTCTTTTCTGCTTGTAATCACAATATGGTAGAGCGATAAACAACGTCAAAAGCTGTTAACAATTGAACTGCAATCCTACCTATTATCTACTTTACTATAGCAGTGAAGTAGTGCAGACTTCTTTGAAGGTGGTACTATTTTTCTCTTTAAAAAATCTACTATAATATTATAACTTTCCATGTAAATTTTCATGTGCTGGCATGCTTACAAGTTAATAGTGTTATAGAATGCTCAGCTCTCAATATGAGGGGTTGTTTGTGGTGAATTGCATAACATATGTCATCTATTTGCTGAAAGAATATGGTGTTTAGCAAACTACCTGCTGAGCAACATAATAAGATTTTTGTACAAGGTACAAACTACTAATTATTGTATTTTATTTTTCTATGATTTCCTAAGAGGCATTATCAGGGTCTTACAGATGGAGTAAGCCTGTTTATTAAAATATCTATTGGCAAATAAAAGTTACAGTTTTGGTGGTTCAATTTGTGACTTTTTTGTATTGTTGTATGTATGCAGATTTAATGCATTTATTTTTTGGTCTAATCTAGATGCTCTTTAGATAATGTAGTAATTCCGGATGCAAAATCATAGTTGTAAATTTTTGAAATAATGTCTTTAGGTTTAAACATAAATTCACAGAAATCACTATAAAAAAACTAGTAAATGTTTTTGTAGCAATTTTATATTGGAAAATATTTTGTGAGATTCAAGTAAATTAAAGTGTTCATTGCAGAGGCAGTAGTGCACAGAAATTGCAGATGAAAAAAGGGTATACATAATATCAACTGTTGAAACACAGCTTTAAACCAAAGTTTACGCCAAAAACTTGCAGTAAGTTATAAATCAGGGATTATCTATATTCTTTTAAAAGTTGCTGGTGAGAAAATAACGCTAAAAGTATCCTGAATTAATCAATTAACCAGAACAGTGCTGTATTCATTGTATCTGACTCTTATTTTTTATAATTTTCTTACTACAGTTCTAAGTCAGTATGAAATTAAAACTGGTGAGAAGGTACCTAAAATTATCTTCTGTTATAGTTACCTTAAGTGGCTTTAAGGAAATCACGTAGCATTTTTAAAGCTTGTTATTGTCATAATACAATGAAAAGAGTCAAACTAACTTCTTAAATCAAGCAGAATAATTGTATCTGGGCCTCTGAATGTACTCTTGAGAGGAGTTTCAGTTGACAAAGCACCAAAACAGCAGATTCAACCATATGAAATATTTGTATGTATTTATTTTTAATAGAGATGGGGTCTCCAACCTCTGGCCTCCAGGGATCCTCCTGCCTTAGCCTCCCAAAGTGGTGGGATTACAGTGTGAACCACTATGCCCAGCCTTTATGCTTTTTGTTTCGTTTTGAGTGCAGGGTGTTACCCTGTTGCCCAGGCTAGAGTGCAATGGCACAATCTCAGCTCATCACAACCTCTGCCTCCCAGGTTCAAGCGATTCTCCTGCCTCAGCCTCTGGAGTAGCTGAGATTACAGACACGTGCCACCACGCCCGGCTAATTTTTATATATTTAGTAGAGATGGGGTTTCACCACGTTGGCCAGGCTGGTCTTGAACTCCTGACCTCGTGATCCACCTGCCTCAGTCTCCCAAAGTGCTGGGATTACAGGCGTGAGACACTGGGCCTGGCTGCCTTTATGTTTTTTTGAGGTTAGTATTTTCAAGGCTGACATTTTTTCTAGATTATTTAACTGTTTTATTTCATAACATTTATCTCTAATAACAAGCCATCTATCAACTATACTTATCTAAGATAACTATTTGACTAGCTACATTCTTGTAAAAGAATTAGCTGTCTGCCTTGGTTTCCTGAAAAGCTGGATGCTCAATGTGTCCATTATATTTCCAGTTTTCACCTAATGTTTCATACTAAGCTGAAAGAGGTGAACTCAACCTAGAAGCAGAAAATATCAACTCCAGGCAGGAAAATTTGAGTCTGTCCACGAAAGTTTTCTGAAATATAATATTTCTGCCTATCGCTAAGAAAAAAAAAAAAAATGTTACATTGTTTGCAAGCACATTAGCTTCCATCTCTTAAAAGTGAGTCACAACACCCAGGCACACAGAAAAGTGTTCAACACCTCCCTGTCAATGCATTCGGGATCAGAAGTTCAGAAGTTAAAGAACCACTACAGTTAGTGTTTGGGTCAATTTTGTTTATACAATAAAAATCTCAAGACACAAGAAGACAGGACATTATTTATTGAACAATAAATATGTGTCAAACATTTGTATATCTGTTATCTCTTTACTACTCAGAACTACCTGATAAGATAAATACTGTATTTTTGAAGGTGAGGATAGAAGCACGGAGAAGGGTAAATTGGGTTAAGACCACACAGAAAGAATGTATTTCCATATTCCATTTTACAAGGACATTTGTATGTTGATATGCATCCAAAGGGTCTTTGTTTTGTTTTTGTCTTTCAACAAGAATCACTAATCCAGGGCCGCTTTTGTTTTTTCGCTGTAAAAATGACAATTACATTTGGAAATTTGGAGAAGTGACAAAAGATAAATCACCCCATAATCACACGCTTACAACCGTCCCCCCTACCATATTACTTTGAAATAATTCCTTCTAGTCTCTTTTTGCACCCTCTTAGTCCATTTAATAGGCCAAATGAATTGACAGGCCAAAGAACAGGTAGTGCAGTAAACATAATACTAACTAGCTGAAAAGGGTCGCAGGCGGTGGGGGTGGGGGTGGGAGGGGTCAGAAATCCTACACCCATGGCAAACAAACAAAAAAAAGGAAGAGAGAGAAACCCCTATTTGAAGAATGAGGCCATTCACTGGGGGTGAGGTTAGTGGGGCTGGGCAGATTGAAAGGCTAGATCTGTAAAATGATTGCACCTGTAATGTGTCCGTTGGAAAACGCAGTAATAAAAGATGTGGGGAAGGGTATGCCTAAATATTTTCTATTTGAAGACTATTTGTGACTATGACTATAAAATTCAAGTGCAATTTAAGAAGGTGGCCAACTTTAACTATTGACTATTAATACCTTTCCTAACCACCTGCCGATTTGATTCTGGAGACTGTAATCTACTCACAGGAGATTATGCCTGGTAGAAATCTCTTCGGGAGACCAGACAACTAAGAAGCAGGGGTACAGGCATACTTTCTTAGCCGAACAACGCCTTTTGACTTTTTACATCAGTTCTCCCCTCTACCTTCCTGCATTAACAGTTTTACCTCTACAGGGACTCAGGGTGGCAGGCCTATCAGAGCCAGAGGAGAGTCGGTGCGATGGGCAGCGGCGGAACTCCGGCGCACATCTTGCCCCAGGGGGGACAGTAGCATCTCGCAGTCGTTGCCACCACGCTACGCTGGTGCCTGGTAACGACGCTCTCACCCAGTCCCTTGGATGCCCAGGAAGACCAGGGTCGAGCGACGCACACGCAGCACACGCCAAACGCTTCCCAGAAAGCTGTGCGCGCGCCTACAACTCCCATCATGCTACGCGGGGAACTGCACGGCTCCTCGCAGGAAATAGGCAGCTCACCCTGCCACCTGTGCACACATTTTTCTTCAATGTATAGTTCCTCGGCGCGCCTCTGGCTGTTTCCCGGAGCTCTTCAATCCCAGAAGCTACAGCACAACGGCCGAATCGCCAAGACCCCCGGGGAGGCGTGGCTTCAGCCGGAAGAAGCTCCTGTTGCCAAGGGAACGGTGCCTGCCAAGGCGCCTGCTCAGCTACTGATGCACAGGCTGCTGCAGAGGCTACCGGTTTTCCCAACTTGTAGAGACGGCTTTGCTCATTACCAGGCATCCTTCCCATGTAGGCGTAGAGAAGAAGGCTGAGGGACCCTCGCACCAGATTTCCATCCCAGAGACCGATACGAGTGGGTCCATTCCTGTTACCAGCTCCTACGCCTTCCGGACTAACCTCAAAAACCAGGTAATCTCCTCAACCCTGGTTTAAAGCCAGCGCCACCCTCTGCCCCCGTCAGTTTTAGAATTCCTCTTTGGCCTTTCCCATGTTTTTCACACCACGCGCGTAGTTGTTGCTAATGTCTGAGAAGTAGAAAAGAAGGTGAGTAAAAGAGGCCATAGAAAACTTACTAAACTGGTTTGGACGAATGTTTGTTTGGTTAATGGGTTTGAACAGAGCCCAACTTAGACCCCTGTATTTGGGGGGGGGGTGTGTGTGTGTGTGTGTGTGTGTGTGTAAGTGTAATTTAAATTCCATCATCAAAAACTGAAAGCCGAATAAGAATGTTTATTTTGGGTCATAAAAATAGGCAACATTTCAATCAACACTTTACAGAGTTTACTAAGTATCATTCGTGGTGTTTTCTCTGGGCTACCACTGTGTTTCTGCAGCTTACCCTCTAAGCTGTTAACTGTGGATAACATTCTAATTCCTCTGGACTTCTCTGGCAATATGTAATCCTTTAGGAAACAGTCTGTCAGACAATAACCAAGAGAATTTGGCTGGTGTGCAAAGAGAGGGTTACAGTAAGATAAGAAACAAGAAAGGAAGATTGGAGCCAGATTGTGAACAACCTTAAAAGCTATGCTTGGAAGTTTGAGCTTTATTCTGAAAGCCAGTAGTTGTCGATAGTAACTTCACACCGGAAACACTGGGTAGCTTTTAAAAACTACAGATGCCCTGATCTCATTTCAAAAATTTGGATTCAGCAATTGATTTCAGAGTGCAGCCAGGGTTGAGAATCATGGCTATCAGAGTAGGAAGCTGCAGAAAACAATTGTATCTGTCACTGCACACTTAAGACACGATAAATAAACGTTGAGTAGCTTGAATTATCTTTTATTAATTTATGCATGCAGAAAGTCAACTTATGGAAGGAAAATTGTAACTACTTGAAACGTAGAAGTTTAAAGGCTCTATGATAGTTGTTTATAAAGCAATTTCAATAAATGTGATTACCTCTTTAAGAAAAACTGCCTCCTCTTCTAAATTGTGTGCCCCAAAATATTTCAGTAACAAGTATCAAGTGATAATCCATGGAAAAGTGATGGAAAGTCACAATACAAGGTACTGTGAAAAACGAATATTCAAGCATCAGGCTTTAAACACTCAGTGCTTTATAGTAGATGCTTAGAGGGCGGAAAATGTTAGAAGTGGTCGTTTTTAAAAAAATAAGTTCTAAATTGTATGAAATGGAGAACAAGATATAAGTATTTATACCAATATGTTTACGCAGTAAATAAAGTGAGTAGTAGCAAATTTTGAAATCAAATGGTATGTGTTAATTGCTTCATGACATCAGAAGGTTAATTTAAAATAGAGTCTACAAATGCTGGTCCTTAAGCTGTAATTTAAAGAAATGGGCTGAATAAGATTTGAATCTCTAATACAAG
Source organism: Papio anubis (assembly GCF_008728515.1). Taxonomy (NCBI): domain Eukaryota; kingdom Metazoa; phylum Chordata; class Mammalia; order Primates; family Cercopithecidae; genus Papio; species Papio anubis. The sequence continues at coordinate 17,892,718 of NC_044977.1, forward strand.
GAGAAAAGTCGATTGAAGTGGCACAAATGGAAGTATCTAAGGTCAAACTCATCCTTGGGGAAAGACAAACGTGGTTCTGTTATAGGCCTCACCTTTTGGCATGGCGTTGTACCATCTCTTCTCTGCACATCACTGAAATTCAGTTTTGAAATTTCTACCCATAATCATGTCCCAAAAGGCCTAAGCAAAATGTTGACTATGCAACCTCCTTTTAGATACAGTTGTCTTGGAAGCCTCTTATTGATAAAGTTACTGCAGCCTCACATCCTTCAAGGTATGCCCTTGACTGAAATTGTATGGAATAAAAAGTATTGAAGAAACTGTAATATGATAGGTTGCTTATGCAACCTTAGATGGAGATGAGAATAAGTCAATTTAATGAGAATAAAAACATTAGAGAACTGTGAAAGTGACTGTTGTTGAGTAATGGGAAATATTTGGTGCAGAGATGTATTGTAGCAGTCCCTGCAACAGTAGGGGGCTGGAAAAAGGGATCTCCCTGTCCTCCTACCACAAAGTAATGGTTTGGGGAGCAATGGACCCAAAGTGAGCTCCTTTGAAAAGTTTAGTTTGGAGACCTGAAGTGTAAATTTAACAGTACCTTAGATGAATATAAACAGCCATAAAGTTACCACATAGCAAGTTTTATGTACATAGCAGTTTTATTTGACTTCCAAATACTTCTATTTTTGGATTGCTGATAGTTTTTGTTTTGTTTTGTTTTGTTTTTTTCAGTTTGCATTGGAAAGATTTTTTTTTTTGAAGAATCAATACAGTTGAACAAACGAAATGAAAACTTTAGGGACACCTTAACAAAGAAATTTTTAAGATTTTTAAAAAACTAAATTAAAATCTACAATTAAATATACGATGAAATTAAAATTCTTATTCTATACTAATATGATAAAGTTCTTTTAAAATAGCACTTAGTAGGATGTTTCTGATAAGTAACAGTTAAAAAACAGATATTTAGTAAAGTTCAGTAAATTGAATGTTTGTGTATTTATGCATAACCTTCACAAAGGGATTTATGGTGACTTACAAAGACGTATGTATAGGATAAGGGGAAATAAAGATAAGTATTTCAAGATTCTTTGCTTCTACTGACAGAAAACCCTACTTAAACTGGAAATAACCAAGCAAGCAAAAAAAAAAAAACTGAATTTATTATAACTTCATATTATTACAAAATATAACAATGGGGCTGGCTTCCGATAAAGATTTAACAGTGGCTTAAATGATATAACCAAAATCTCAAAATCTTTCTGCTTTTCAGATCTACCTTCTACTTTCTGAGTTTCAGTATCAGAATACATAAGCCCATTTGCCCATTCACTGTTTCAGATTTTCTGGAAAGGCTACAGCCTAATTTTTCCACATTTTCAAGTATCACAATGCGCAGACTCCAAATGATACTGAGGCTGACCATGTTTTATTGTTAAATATTATAAATTACAGAGAGAAATGTTGTTATTTCCAAGGCATTCTTCTGTGTTGCCACCTGTTATAAGCTGCAAATCTGCGTATCAGTTAAGGCTCCTTTCTGGTAATCAGCTTACACTCTGTTTACTAAGTGCGAAGCCACATTGACATAGTTTTCACACTATTATTATGTGTATTTAAATTATTACCTTTTAAAAATACATGTACCAATATTTTCCATAACTTAAGGTGCCTTTGGGTAATATTTTATTTCTTCTTAATTGCAGGTGGTTTGTAAATATTTGAATTACGTTATGGGATTGCTAGACAGACTTTCAGTCTTGCTTGGCCTGAAGAAGAAAGAGGTTCATGTTTTGTGCCTTGGGCTAGATAATAGTGGCAAAACAACTATCATTAACAAACTGAAACCTTCAAATGTAAGTAGCTTTGTTAGATTCTTTATGTATTTTCTGTCACTAAAGAATATTAATGTGCAGAATTATGTTATATGACATTAAAACCGCGTATAATCACATTAAGATATTCTGTTAAACTTTCAGTACCTTTAAGTGTCCTGAGCCATAATTTGCAGTGTATTTTATACAGCAAATCTTAATTACTAAACTGGAATATTATTTTCACTTGTCTTTTCTTTCAAAAGATCTTCACAAATATACTGAGTTTTCTTTTTGATATCATTGCCTTCCTTTTAGTTTCCTCCTTACAGGAGGAGCAAAATGAAGAGAAAGGTGAAACATTTTTAAAGGTTCTATGGACAATTAGACAATTCTCAAAAGTATAGTATGCATATTAGTAATAGTAAGCAAGATGATTTTAACCTACAAGTGTATGAACATATTGTAATAAGTGAAAAATATATAAAGCTAATACATTTAACATGTGATGTATAAGTTAAAGTCTGGTGCATATAAAGAAAGCCTATCTAATAGTGCTTTCCTAATTTCTGGCACCAATTCTTGAGCCTTTATGTTTAGGCAACTCTCCTGCCTTATCAGAAAAACTGACATCCAGGTCCAGGGAGAAGTGATTGGATTTCCTTTTTTTTTTTTTTAATGGTAATGGTAACAGCCAAGGAGCCACTTGAAATGGGACTTCTTGAAGGGTTTCAAACCTCTGTCACTCAGTTATAGATACAGATACAACACTTGCTCCCTTCCCACACCAAGCTCGAGAAGAGTCTCTTGTAAGCTTGCATCCACTACTAGAACATTATTTTTAAGGAATTAAATAAAATAAGTATAGAAATATACAATGCTCTAATAGGAAATGCCTTGCAAAAAATCATGCCCATCTCGTTTTATAGTAAAATTGTCTCACTTTTGTGGATAAAATCAGTTTCTAGATAAGTAGTTCTTTCCTGGACACAAACTAGTTTTTCCTATTAAGCTCTCTTTATGTGTATTTATTGTTAATGTACTGAGGTTGCTGGCATTTCTAAACTGAATAGGGAGAGAGGAAGGACATTTTAACCTGATAGCTTTTTTTCAAGAATCTAGTCTTAGCTGTCATGTTTTTAGAGATAGAATCTGTATACCTTTTTCAAAAATTTCAATCTTTATTCCATTCCCCAGTATGCGTGCTCGCATTGGCACATCATCCAGTTTTTATGTCATTTTTTTATTGATACATAATAGTTGTACAAATTTAGGGGTTACATGTGATAGTTTAATACATGCATACAATGCATAATAATCAAATCAGAGTCATTGGGATATCCATCTCAAACATTTATCTTTTTTATATGTTCAGAACCTTCTAATTCTTCTTTTCTGGTTATTTTGAAATATACAGTAAATTATTGTTAACTATAGTCACCCTACTGAATTATCAAACACTAAGTCTTATTCCTTTATCTAACTGTATTTTTATACCTGTTAACGAACCTCTCTCCACCCCTCTCTCCCCACTACCCTTCCCAGCCTCTGGTAACCACCTACTCTATGTCTCTATGAGATCTACTTTTTTAGATCCCACAAACAAGTGAGAACATGTGATACTTGTCTTTCTGCACCTGGCTCATTTCACTTAACTTAATGACCTTCAGTTCTGTCCATATTATTGCTGCAAATGACAGGATTTCAGTCTTTTTTATGGCTGAATAATATTCCATTGTGTATATGTACCAAATTTTCATTATCCATACATCCATTGATGGACAAAAATTTATTCCATATCTTGGCTATTGAGAATGGTGGTGCTATAAACCTGGGAGTGCAGGTATCTCTTTGATACATTGATTTCCCTTTTTTTGGATGTATTCCCAGCAGTGGGATTGCTGGATCATATAGGACTTCTATTTTTAGTTTCATGAGGAAACACTATACTGTTTTCCATAGTGGCTGTACTAATTTGCATTCCCACCAACAATCTATGAGAGTTCCCCCTTTTCCACATCTTCACTAGCATTCATTATTTTTTGCCTTTTTTGGTAAAGGCCATTTTAACTGGGGTGAAATAATATCTCATTGTAGTTTGATATATGTTTTTCTGATGATTAATGATGATGAGCATTTTTTCTTATGTCTGTTGGCCATTTGCCTATATTCTTTTGAGATATGTCTATTCAGATCTTTTACTCGTTTTTTTAGTCAGATTTTTTTTTCTTGCTACTGAATTGAGTTCCTTCTATATTCTGATTATTAATCCTTTGTTGAGTGGACATTTTGTAAATATTTTCTGTAATTCTGTAGATTATCTCTTCACTTTGTTGATTATTTCCTTTGCTATGTAGAAGCTTTGTAGCTTGATCTAGTACCATTTGTCTATTTTTGCTTTTGTTACTTGTGTTTCTGAGGTCTTACTGCCCAGATCAGTGTCCTGAAGCATTTTCCCTATGTTTTCTCCTAGTACTTTGATAGTTTTGGGTCTTAGATTTAAGTCTTTAATCCATTTTGATTTGACCTGTGTATATGGTGGGAAATAAGGGTCTAGGTTCAGTCTTCTACATGTGGTTATCCAGTGTTCCAGCATCATAAGACTATCTATCCTTTTCCCAAAGTATGTTCTTGTATGTCTTTTGGGAAAATGAGTTGGCTGTAAATACATTGATTTATTTCTGGCTTCTCTGTTCTGTTCTGTTGGTCTATGTGTGTGTGTTTATGCCAGAACTATTCTGTTTTGGTTATCATGGCTTTGTAGTATAGTTTGAAGTCAGATAGTGTGGTACCTCCAGCTTTGTACTTTTTGCTCAGGATTATTTTGGCTATTTGGGGTCTTTTATGGTTTCATATAAATTCTAGGATTCTTTTTATATTTCTGTGAATGTTATTGGTATTTTCATAGGGATTGCATTTGCTCTATTAATCTCTTCAGGTAGTATAGATATTTTAACAGTGATAATTATTTCAATCCATGAGCATAGATAGAATAGCTTTTCATGTTTTTATGTCTTCTTCAATTTCTTTTATCAGTATGTTATAGTTTTAATTGTAGAGATCTTTGGTTGGATTTATTCTTAAGTATTTTATATTTTTGTAGCTATTATATATGGGATTACTTTCTTGATTTCATTTTCAAATTGTTTGTTCTTGGAGTATATAAATGCTACTGATTTTTATATGTGGACTTTTGTATGCTGAAACTTAACTGAATCTCTTTATCAGTTCTAACAGTATTTTTGGTAGAGTCTTCAGGTTTTTCTAAATATAAGAACATGTCATCTGTAAACAAGGATAATTTGAGTTCTTTCTTTCCAGTACTGATGACCGTCATTTTTCTTACCTAACTGCTCTGGCTGGAACTTCTAGTATTGTTTTTGAGTAAAAGTGGTGAAAATGAACATCCTTGTCTTGTTCCAGGTGTAGAGGAAAGACTTTTAGTTTTTCTCCATTCGGTATATTAGCTCCACCAGTATAACATTAGTATATTAGCCATGGTTTTGTCATTTATTTGGCCTTTATTGTTTTGAGGTATGGTTCTTCTAATCCAATTTGTTGAGAGTTTTTGTCATAAAGAGATGTTGAATTTTATCAAAAGATTTTTCAACATCTATTTAAATGATCATGTGGTTTTGTCCGTGATACTATTAATGTTATGGGCTCGTATATTGATTTGTGTATGTTGAACCATCCTTGCATCCCTTGGACGAATCCTACTTGATCATGGTGAATGAACTTTTTAGTAGGTTGTTAGATTCAGTTTGCTACTGAAGCAACTGTTTGAAGATTTTTGCATCTGTGTTCATCAGGGATATTGGCCTGTAGTTTTCTTTGTCATTGTGTTCCTGACTAGTTTCGGTGAAGATACTTTGTTGAAGATTTTTGCATCTGTGTTCATCAGGGATATTGGCCTGTAGTTTTCTTTATCATTGTGTTCCTGACTAGTTTTGGTGTCAGATTAATGCCAGCTTTGTAAAATGAGTTTGGAAGTGTTTCCTTCTCTTTACTTTTTGGGATCATTTGAGTTGAATTAGTATTTGTTGTTTAAATGTTTGGTAGAATTCCATAGTGAAGCCATTAGGTCCTAATATTTTCTTTAATGGGAGACTTTGTATTAGTGCTTTGATCTCCTTACTCATTATTGGCCTGTTCAGGTATTTTATTTTTCCATGGTGCAATCTCAGTAGGTTGAATGTGTCCGGGAATTTATCCACTTCTATGTTGTCCAATTTGTTGGCATATAGTTTTTCATAATAATTTCTAATAATCCCTTGTATTTCTGTGGTATCAGTTGTTATTTCTCGTTCTTAAGTTCTAATTTCGTTTATTTGGATCTTCTTTCATTTTTTTCCTAGTTTAGCTAATGTCTTCTCAATTTTATATTTTCAGAAAGCCAACTTTTTGATTCTTTGATCTTTTGTATGTTTTTAGTCTCACTTTCATTTATTTTTGTTATGATCTTTATTTATTTCCTTCTACTAATTTCGGGTTAGATTTGTTCTTCCTTTTCTGGTTGCTCGAGGTGCATCACTGGGTTATTTGAAGTCTTGCTACTTTTTTTTTTGAGATGGAGTTTCGCTCTTGTCTCCCAGGCTGGAGTGCAATGGCGCAATCTCGGCTCACCACAACCTGTCTCCCAGGTTCAAGTGATTCTCCTGCCTCAGCCTCCCAAGTAGCTGGGCTCACAGGCATGCACCACCACACCCTGCTAATTTTGTATTTTTAGTTGAGACAGGGTTTCTCCATGCTGGTCAGGCTGGTCTCGAACTCCCGACCTCAGGTAGTCTGCCCACCTTGGCCTCCCAAAGTTCTGGGATTACAGGTGTGAGCCACCGTTCTCGGCCGCTACTTTTTTGATATGTGTGTTTATTGCTATAAACTTCTTGCTTAGTGCTGGTTTTGCAGTATCCATAGATTTTGGTATGTTGTATTTCCCTTTTCATTTAAGAAGGTATTAGTCAGGGTTCTCTAGAGGAACAGAACTAATAGGATAGATATTTATAAAGGGGAGTTTCTTAAGAAGTATTAGCTCACACAATCACAAGGCTCCACAATAGTCTGTCTGCAGGCTGAGGAGCAAGGAAGCCAGTCTGAGTCCCAAAACTGAAGACCTTGGAGTCTGATGTTCAAGGACAGGAAGCATCCAGCATGGGAGAAAGATGTAAGCTGGGAGGCTAAGCCAGTTTAGCCTTTTCACATTTTTCTGCCTGCTTTATATATTCTGGCCACACTGGCAGCTGATTAGATGGTACCCATTCAGATTAAGAGTGGGTCTGCCTTTCCCAGCCCACTGACTCAAATGTTAATCTCCTTTGGCACACCCAGGATCAGTACTTTGCATCATTCAATCCAATCAAGTTGACAGTATTAACCATCACAAGTCCACCCCTTGTCAATACACGTCTCCTGAGATCATACATAATGTTCAAATAAGGACAATAATAAGGTCATAATTACGCCTAACATAATACAACTATCCTTCTTACAACCAGAAATACACCAGTCCCCAACCCAAATGCTATTACATAAAGTCAACAGAATTTAAATGCTGAAATGAAGTTAGTAAATCTTATGTCACATGATAAAGGAAAAAGAAAATAAAATGAATATATTTTCATAGTACAAGTTTATACATACACAAACATGTTTTTAACAAAAGGAGGAAATGCTCATGGCAGTTACAGTCTTTGTTTCTGTAACTGTTCACATGGTCATAGCTGGTATTGATGACTACCTTTTTCTACTACCTATTCTGTATTCCCTTTGCCTTCAGCAAGCACCTCAGCAGGTCCTGTTTGTTTGTTTGTTTGTTGTTTTTGTTTTTTTCCTGGTGGAGTGACCCAAACCTTCATTCCTGAAGGGTCTGGTCTATATGTAGTCCTGCCGGATTGGGCTCTTTTAGTTTCCCATTGACCTTAATCACAGGGCATGGTAATACGAAGAGATGCCCTAATGGATCTCCTGTATTCCATGCATACTCTTCCTTACCTCCGTTGTGCAGTGATCGTCCGATTTCATCTTGATAGTCCCAGACAATCACCCCAGCCAACACTGTAACTCCCTTCTTAGCTTGTTGACTTAAAGGTAGGAGGAGCCCAAAGTGTCCAGGTGGCAATCTTAACTTCCAATTGAATGGAATCATTGTTGTATCCCCCTGTGGTAGCATTCCCCCTCTGGAACTAAGACCTCTAGGCCAGCTGTATGTAATGTCGTGGGAACAGAAAGCAAAAATTTTGCTAGTGGATCACTAGGGGTAATGGTAAGTGGTGCCACTTCCACTGTTAGATCTGACATACAGAGAAGAGCCATTAACAGGGCTCTTCAAAGATGCAGGTGCTGCCCTCACAAATCTATTTCACAAAGCACTGGTCAAGGGTATATCTTCTAGACCCACCCCACCCCCGGCCCCAAGCTGGGATAAGTAGGTCTAAAGTGACTAATCCATTCCACCAGCCCAATCTTCCTAAGCCTTTGGGTCCCTTCCTCTAAATTAAACCAAGGGAGATCAGGCATTTCCAGCTTGCTCACAGTGGGCCACCTTTTAATCCACATTTCAGCTGACCAAGCAAATACTATTAGAACCTTTTTTAACTCCCAGAGCTGCAACATTAAATGCAGAATCCCTACTTAGTAGGCCCAAATCAATAAATTCAGCCTGATCCAACTCTGTGTCTTCCACCATTATCCCACACTCTTAATACCCATCCATGCCTGTTCTCCAGATTACTGTTTATATAAATTAGAAAACTCAAGCAGTTCCTTTTGAATGTAGTGCACCACCTTGTGGATCACACTCTCAACCTCACCTCTAGGGGCCCCCCCAAGACTTTAGTTATAGTTCTAGAAGCAGGTAGGAGTATTGAGAGTGGCTCTTGAGGAGAATCAACATTATCTTGCCTGGCAACTGCCTCAGGGGATGTCATCACTGTTGCCCAGGCAGTGCAGGATTTATCTCCTCAGACAAAGGTGGAAAGGCTGATGGCAGCAGGGGTAGGGGAGGGGATGTTGCCACTACTGGGAATGGCAAAGCTGTTTGTTCTGGCAAAAAAAGTTCATCAGAGTTTATAAGCTCAGTGTCCCCAGCTTCATCAGGGTCCTCCCACAGGTCCCCATTCCAAATTGCAGGGTCCCATTATTTTCCAATCAATGCCCTCACTTTAACAGTAGGCTCCTGGCGAGGCTGAGCATGCACCTTTCATTGCAGGTCAGCAACTGATATGAGAACTTGTGCCTGTTTTTCCACAATTTCAGCTCTTTCTCTACAGGAGATAAGACTCCCACTTAGGGCAATCTTAACAGATTTGAGGCTCAGTATCTACTTCTGAAGCCAGGAGTTACAATCCCTGGGTTCATAATTTTCTTTCATTACTTTGTGCAGTGAACTTAAGAGTAACCAACCAACTTCATTATGTTCCTTGGTTCTCCTCCACATATGGTCAAAGGTATTATGTATAGAGTCACTAAACTCCATGCCTCTCACGAGCAGTGAATCAGGAGTGTCAAAGGCATTTATTTTGCATAACTCTCTAAACAGTTCATGCCAAGGACTAACAGTGTTCTCCATACTATTAAAAGTAGAATCTTTAGCATTTTGAGGTCTAATCATATTAAGCAGCCAACTCCAGAAACCCCCAAACCAGTGAAAGAACTCCATCCTTAATCTGTTCCTCTAGAACCACTCCTGGTACCAAAATCTGTATTAGTCAGGATTCTCTAGAGGGACAGAACTAATAGGATAGATAGATATACATATAAAGGAGAGTTTATTAAGTAGTATTAACTCACATGATCACAAAGTCCCACAATATACCATCTGCAAGCTAAGGAGCCAGGAAGCCAGTCCGAGTCCCAAAACTGAAGAACCTGGAGTCTGATGTTTAGGGGCAAGAAGCATCCAGCATGGTAGAAAGATGTAGGCTGAGAGGCTAAGCCAGCCTAGCCTTTTCAGGTTTTTTTGGCTGCTTTGTATATTCTGGCCACACTGGCAGCTGATTAGATTGTTCCCACCCAGATTAAGGATGGGTCTGCCTTTCCCAACACACTGACTCAAATGTTAATCTCCTTTAGCAGCACCTTCACAGACGCACCCAGGATCAATACTTTGCATCCTTCAATCCAATCAAGTTGACACTTAGCATTAACCATCACAAAGAACTTTTGAATTTCCTTCTTAATTTCTTCATTCACCCATTGAATATTAGGAAGCATGTTAATTTCCGTGTGTTTTTGTAGTTTCCAAAGTTCCTCTCGTTACTGATTTCTAGTTTTATTCCATTGTGGTTAGAAAAGATACTTGATATGATCTCTACCTTTTAAAATTTGTTCAGATTTGTTTTGTTGCCTAACATATGATCTGTTTTGGAGAATGTTGCATTCGATGATGAGGATAATGTATATTCTGCAGCTGTTGGATGGAATGTTCTATAAACGTTTATTAGGTCCTTTTGGTCTCAAGTTCAGTTTAACTTGGATTTCTTTTATTGTTGATTTTTCTGTCTGAATGATCTATTACTGAGAATGGGGTATTGAAGTCCTCTCCTGTTATTGTATTGCAATCTTTCTCACCCTTTAGCTCTATTAATGTTTGCTTAATATATTACGGTGTTCCCATGTTGGAGGCACATATATTTACAATTGTTATATTCTCATTCCGAATTTACTCCTTTACCCTCATATAGTAGTTTACTTTGTCTCTTTTTATAGTTTTGACTTGTAATCTGTTTTATCTGATATGAGTATAGCTACTCCTGCTCTTTTTTGGTTTTCCTTTACATGGAATGTCTTTGTTCATTTCATTTTTCAGCCTGTGTGTATCTTTATAGATGAAATGAGCTTTTTGTGGAAAGCACATAGTTGGGTCTAATTTTTTAAATCCATTCAGCCACTCTATGTCTTCTAATTGAAGAATGTAGTTCATTTACATTTAATACTATTACTGATAGGTAAGGACTTAGTATTGCCATTTAGTTAATTTTTCTCTGGTTGTTTTGTAGCTCCTATTTTCCTTTCTTCCTTTCTTAAGGGATATTACTTGTGCTAATCTTAGTACTGGATATTTGTTTTTGGTTTTCTGTGGGAGATATTGAAGCCTAATTGCTTCTTGCTTCTACTTAATTTTGGTGATGTTACCCTTATTCTTATTCTTATTCTTTTTTTTTTTTTTCTCTTTGAGACAGGGTCTCGCACTGTCGCCCGGATTGGAGTGCAGTGGCACAATCTTGGCTCATTGCAACCTCCATTTCCTGGGCTCAAGTGATTCTCCTGCCTCAGTCTCCCAAGTAGCTGGGATTATAGGTGTGTGCCACCACACCCCACTACTTTTTTTGTATTTTTAGGAGAGATGAGGTTTCGCCATGTTGACCGGGCTGGTCTTGAACTCCTAACCTGAGGTGATCCGCCCGCCTTGCCCTCCCAAAGTGCTGGGATTACAGGTGTGAGCCTCCATGCCTGGCCACCCTATTCTTAATAAGTAAAACAATCTAAAATTGCTCAGTTGATAACTTGCATATTCATTTGATAACTTGCTTATTAAATTTCTCTCATTATAAAAGAGCATAGGTTTTTCTCTTGTTCAGCACTGAATCTCAGATACCTAGAATAATGCTTGGCACTTTGGATGAGTGGATTGTTGAATGATTTTTTAATATTTATTTTTGGCCAGGGGATTATGATTGATACCACCAAGAATATCATTTTTATCAGACTTAAACTAACCAAACAGGATCTCTCTCAGAAATCTTATTCTCTTCCTGGTTATTTTGGTATATCCTTGACCTGTCTAGAATGTTTTGTTCCACTCAGGCAATACAATAACCACAGGAGATTTGTTCCAGGACACGCATTCCCCCCCACCCCCTTCCACCCTCCTACCTATATTAAATGGTATAGTATTTGCATATAACTTATGCACATCCTCCCATATACCTTAAATCATCTCTAGTTTACTAATAATACTTCAATACAATGTAAATACTATGCAAATAGTGTTTATTGTATTTATACATTCGTAATGTTTTTATTGTTAAATAGTATTATTATCTTTTTTAAATTATTATTTTCAATTCATGTTGGCTAAACCTGTGAATTTAGAAGCTATAGATACAGAGGGCAGACTGTAATTCCTATACTCTTCGTTTACTTTGTGCCATTCCCTGTCCAATTTTCAGAATGACCAAATGTATTTGTTCTTGGATAGAGCAGAGGGAGACTGATACTGTAAACTATCTCTTAGAATACATGGGAGGAAAATGAGTTCCACTTCAGTCTAGAAGCAATTGCTCACATATCTTGTTCTATCCTGATTAACTTGTGAAGTTTCTTTTTTTTCCTGATTGCTTTCTACTAGAACTTTTGAAACGATGGAAAGAAAAGAAAATTTATTAATTTTATTCCTACAAGTAAAATAGCAAGTTTCTCTGGAAATAAAAAGAGTTTGTGAAGAAATTAGGTGATCATGGGGAGGCTAGGGAAATGTTCTAATTACAGTTCATTGAAGACAGGGTTACTATTTTAATAACATTTTACATTTTAATAACCCTGTTGAGACTTCTTTAAACTTTAGCTTCCTATTTTGTTATTGTTATCTTTTTCCTCATAGTAGTAGCTGATGATTTTGTCACATGATTGGCACATTTAAAGTCCTTAAAATCAAAATAATGAAGTTGGGGGAACATTAAAACTTAGGAAACTTCTTATTGCAAAGGTTGTTCTGAAATGAAGGAACCCCAGGGTATGAGGCAGGAATCTTAGTAGCAGGAAATGAATTTTGTCTTACATAAACAGAAATATATTTTTGGAAAAATACTAGATCAGGTCTTGGAATGGATAGAAGGAAAAGGAAAAAGCTAAGTAAACAAACTTCAGAAAGGCAAAACAAGGGCAGCTCTGGAGGGCCTTTCTTCTAGCGCATTACCATGCTATAAGGTGACCAAGCTCCAGTGAATTTTGAGCTTCTGTCTTTCCTTGAATTTAAATTTCCCAGAAGTAGACTACCAGAGTGAATGTAACAGTGTGAGGCAAAATTTTTCCCTGTATTGTTTTTTTAATAAAAGCAACAAGATGAACTGAAGGGAAATTTTTTTAAAGTTATAATGACAATATGGGAAGAACTGGGGATGAGACTGAAATCAGTGAGCATATAATTATAATAATAGCAGACATTTGTTGAGCATTTACTGTGTTGAGTATTTTACATCCATTAACCTACGTAGTTATCATGATAAGTTTATGAGTTAAGGATAGTAATAACATATTTCACATTTGAGAAAACTAGGCTTAGAAAAAATAAGTAACATGTTCAAGGTAGCAGAGCCAAGTAGGAGCAATTAGGAGGCTGGTACAGTAATTCAAAGCAAGAAATGATAAGGGTCTGAACTAAGTTAGTGAAATAGAACCAAAAAGCGTAGAGCGTGATTACATAGAGAATGTAAAAAAACGGAGGAGTCAATAATAACTTCTAGGCATCTGGATCAGCAAGTGGATATATTTTTATTCAAACAGAGGAATAGTTTTTCTGGTGAAAGTGCTAGGAGACATTTAACAAGTTAGATTGTTAGTATAATACATTTTAATCGTCAGTGGGACTTGTCAACATGTCTGCTACTCTACTCTAACCCCCTTTCACTCTCTTCTCCACACAGAATTCCTTATCATTGCCTTCAAGCCCTTACGTCTCTTACCTCAACACATCGCTCTTTATCTTACCCAGCACACTTTAGACATTTAGGCTTTCTGCATTTCCTCAGTGGCAAGTTCCTTCCTTCCTCAGGATCATTGCACTGACATAGTGCAATGATCCCGACAAAGAACATTCTAACTGGAATGTTCTTTGTCAATAACTTGTCATGGTTCTTCCCCTCCTGTCATTCACTCCTGGGTCAGATGTCACTTCCTCAAAGAGACCATTCCTGAGCACCTTTCTTCCATGCCACCTTCCAGCTCCTTTCTGCTGCCTCCCACCCCCAAAACATTTGTTTTTTGCACTTATCTCTGCTCAAAATTGTGTTCATTTGTTGCTTAGCTTTTCAATTGCTATTTACCTCTTCTAGCTTGTAAACTCCATGAAGGCAGGAACCATCTACACATGAGGGCAGTCTGGAACGTACACAAACTCAATAAGTATGTGTTGAAAGATTAGAAAGTGCCGGGCGCGGCGGCTCACGCCTATAATCCCAGTGCTTTGGGAGGCCGAGGCAGGCGGATCACAAGGTCAGAAGATTGAGACCATCTTGGCTAATACAGTGAAACCCTGTCTCCGCTAAAAATACAAAAAATTAGCCAGGCGTAGTGGCGGGTGTCTGTAGTCCTAGCTACTTGGGAGGCTGAGGCAGGAGAATGGTGTGAAGCCAAGAGGTGGAGCTTGCAGTGAGCCGAGATTGCACCACTGCACTCCAGCCTGGGCGACAGAGCGAGACTCTGTTTCAAAAAAAAAAAAAAAATAGAAAGTCCTACGTGTGAACTCAGGGTGACTTATTAAACCATATATAAAACGCTTATGTCCTTGGTAACATGCCACAAGCCACAAATGTGAATAAACATTATGCAGATCCATAATTAGTAAACCTTGAACTTCTATAAAGAATTCACACAGAGTGATTCTATTGAAAAAATTATAAGTGTATTAAATCCTGTCATCTCCTTAGTGACAGATTTTAGAAACTGAAAATGTGGATACTTTAACTTGAGGAAAACTCGTTTCTGGTCATTGTAAATTTCTGAACTTTGTCTTTTCTCTTAAAGGCTCAATCTCAAAATATCCTTCCAACAATAGGATTCAGCATAGAGAAATTCAAATCATCCAGGTAATCCACTTTATCCCTTAACAAAAAAGTTACTAGTGAAAAATAACAATATTGGTCTACCTGGTCATTCTTCCTACCCTTAGAGAAAGTTATTTGTTGTTTCAGAATCTCATAGGTATTAACGTATTTCTACCACTATGGTTGGTTTATTTTTCAGAATTTAGAGTTTAGACAAACTCTGATAACTTCACTAGCAAAGAAGTTTTTTATGTTATTTATTGCAAAATCATGTTTATATTAATACATTTATTTCATAGAACTTTTACTTGTAAATTGGCCCATGTTGAATATTGCATATGAAGGATAATTTCTTTGATTGTAAGTAATTTAAAATTTTAAGTAAAAGTTATGCTTTAGTTAGTTTATAATGTAGTCATGCTTTGCTTCTTTTTGTAGTTTATCATTTACAGTGTTTGACATGTCAGGTCAAGGAAGATACAGAAATCTCTGGGAACACTATTATAAGTAAGTACATCTGTGAATGTTGCTAACTAGATGTTTTTATTTTGCAACTAATAATAATTAGAAATCCAAAGAATTATATGACTAAGTTGTTTGGCTTTTTTTTCATGTAATTTATGAACATTTCCTAATTTTAAAAATATGTAATCAGACTCAACATTGTTTGTCAAATGCTTCAGGTCCTTCATGACTTCGGGCCTTTGCACGTACTATCCTCTCTGTTTTTAATGCCCTATTCTATCCTACTTCACTTCAGTTTAAGGTTAACATATTCCTGCTTTAAATATCAGCTAAAAAGTCATCTCCTCTGAAGTTTCACTGTTCTGCCCAGTTATTTTGTCCCTCCTGTTCACATGGCACGTTGTCCATTTCTATCTCTCTAATCATACTTACCATATCTTGAAGTTATGTACCATAGCTGCCTCCCTAGTGGAAGTGTGAACTCCTCAAGGGAAGGGATTATTCATTATTCATATTATTTTCTCAAGACCTAGTATGATGCTCAGCATATAGACCCAGTAAATATTATTGACTAAATTTAGTTAAAAATAACAGTGTTGCCTAACAGTTGGTCCATTGTTCTATGAATAATTTAAAATGAGCTATTTTTCAGCATATGCAAGTCAAGTGCTCACTAATTTACAGTTGGCCCTTCATGTCCTTGGGTTCTGCATTCCTGGATTCAACCAGTTGTAGATCAGAAATATTTGGGGGAAAAAATGCCATAAAGTTCCAAAAAGGAAAACTTAAATTGCCATACACAAACTACTATATTGAAAGCAATGAACAAGGTCATGTGTAGGCATTGTATTAGGTATTACAAGTAATCTAGGGTGACTTAAAGAATATGGAAGAATTTGCATAGGTTATATGCAAATACTAAGCCATTTTATATAAGAGACTTGAGCATCTGCAGATTTTGAGTTTGAAGGGGATCCTGGAACTGATCCCCCAACAATACCAAGGGATGACAATACTTCAGACTAATGGCTGTCAAGTTACTAGGACCCAAATGTGTTATACCTTCTGGAGATTTGCATATGGTATTAAAATAAATTCATTAGCTTCTAATATTGTTAGGACTCCATTTAAGAGTAATGTAATTCACTGTTAGAGTCTGAAACTTAAAAACGGTATCTCTTAACTAAACTCTCTTTTGTGATTATGAACTCCTGCCTTGAAATGGTATGTGATATTTACCATATAAGATTTAGATTTAGATTAACTCTTTACTAATAATGTGAGACTAAATATTATATGGTATATATTTGGGATATGAACCAGAGGAGATTTATTCAAATTTTTTTTCAATGAGTCCTTCAATAAATTGAAGGCCTATTTAAATCATAGATCCAGAAGACTTCTGAGAGAGAGAGAAAAGATAGTGCTTCAGATACAAGGGTTAGTTTGGAAAAGGAAAAGTGGCATGTTTGTGGTATTCTGCATTAAATTCCTTAGGGAGATGTGTTTTATGTGTTTCTTGTTTGTTTGTTTAGGAAACCTGAATTTTCAGTACAGGATTTTTTAAATTCCTCCTCCAATTAGTTGATAAATGATTTCTTTTTAAAAATGTATTTAGCTACTTAAAAAATACTTTAATTTTAATTACAAAAATATATATAGAGAGAAAATAGTAAGAAAGTGAAGTTTGTTTTTATTTGATTTTAACTCCTTTTTTCTTCATACTGTTTTTGGATGAAATTATGAATTCTAGAATAGAGTGGTTACACTGTAGATTGAATGGAGAATATGATTACTATTGAAAAATCAACAATAAAAGTAAATTTACTTTCTCTATTTTCATATTTTTCTAACTGTGAAAAAAAAGTACATCTTGATCTATTAAAAGTACATCTTGATCTATTAGACTGAAAAAGGTTACAAAGATTAATAAAGTCTGCTCTTGTCAAAGTGAGCCACTCCTGTGAGAATGTAGTATCTTTTTCGGGGTAATTTATTGATATCTGTTAAAATGAAAAATGTTTATAACCTACAGCAAGCATTTTTACTTTTAGAAAAGTATTCTATGACCAGGGCTTATAGGCAAAAAATATACATAGAAGGTTGTATGTTAGCATTATTTATAACATTTTTATATCAATTATGTAAAAATGTTACTATCAGTATTTATCTTTACTATAAATATGTACTTGGTATATATAGAAAGAAGAAAGTTCTTAGTGGATTATGCACCAAACCATTAGTAGCATTTTTTTTTGGAATAGTAGGATTATAAGGGAAGTTTACTTTCTTTCATTTTCTTTTCTTTTTTCTTTTTTTTCACATCCTCTTTGGTGAAGAGAGACATTTACTTTCTAACATATATGATGCCATAATAATATTATGTAATTTTTACGTGCTGTTTTTACAACATAAAAAGATAATAGTATGCAAAAATATAAGGAATACACATTTTTTAAATTTGGAAAATATCGAAAAGAATATTGAAAACATGTTTCCCATAAATCTCACTGTTCATAAATTCACCATTGTCAGTCTTTTTGGTATCTTTCTTCTCCTTTTGAAATATATAACATATACTTTATATAAATAAGGAAAAAGGAACCATCTAAATTATGTATCATGTATAATTTTGTATCTTGCTTTTTTCAATTAACACTCTGTGGTATGCATAAATCAGGAAAAACATGCAATAAATACAGCTAACGGCTGCCTCATATTTTTTCACACAGCTTTGCCAAAATTTCTTTAACCATTTCTCTACTCTAGGACATGAAGGCTATTCTCAGTTTTTGAAAATTGTAACAGTCCTTCAGTCAAAATCTTGTTGTATAAGTCTTAGCCCCAGTTCATGATTCCTTAGTATGAATTTCAGAAATAAAATCACTGGCTCAAAGTGATTGAACGTTTTTATAAATCTTGATAGATGTTTCTGATTGTTCTGGTTTCTATATATACTGTTAATGTATGTCTCTGATAATCAGCATTGTCCTTTTTTAATGATAGGAGAAAATGGTGTATAAAAAGTTTTATTTTGTATATTCACTTGATTTTTTTTTTTTTTTTTTTTTGAGACGGAGTCTTGCTCTGTTGCCCAGTCTGGAGGGCAGTGGCGCCATCTCGGCTCACTGCAAGCTCCACCTCCCAGGTTCAGGCCATTCTCCTGCCTCAGCCTCCCCAGTAGCTGGGAGTATAGGCACCCACCACCATGCCCGGCTAATTTTTTTTTTTTTTTTGTATTTTTAGTAGAGACGGGGTTTCACCATGTTAGCCAGGATGGTCTGGATCTCCTGACCTCATGATCCGCCCAATCACATTGAAGTTTAAAATCTTAATTTATGACTAGAATAAGTGATTTGCAAAAAAAGTACAGATGTCCAATAAATATATGAAAAGATATTAAACCTCACTGGCAATTAATGAACTAGATCAAGATAATATGCTATTAGAGTGGCAGTTATTGATAAGAATGATAGTAGCCAGTGCTGGCAAAGGAGTGAGAAAAGTACTGAGTCATGTAAATTGATATGGCATTTCTGGAGGACAGTTTGGAAATGTTTTTCTGAAACTTTAAATTATGTATGTAGTCCTAGAAATGTTACTCCTAAGAATAAATCTTAAAGCATCAAGAACTTTTTAAAAATAAAGGTATGTAGGAGGATATTTGCCTTAAAGTTTTTCATAATGATGAAAATTGAAAATAACCTAAAAGTCCAGCAACAAATGTTTGATACAATATTTGATGACACATCCATGCAATGCAATACCTTAGAACCATTCAAAGAAGGTAGTGCAGAGGAATAATCAGTTATTTTTTAAGTGCCTGTATGATCCATCAGTGAATCCTTAACTAGTTCAATCACTGGTTATCAGCTTTTTAAAAAATCAAATAGAATAAAATAAAAGCTATTTGTAAGTATTTTTTTCAGAAGACTTTCACTTAAAATATATCTATATATACTTATGTGTCTACTGTATCTTAATGCAAAATATATTTCTTACTATGGTTTATAGTAAAAAAAAAATTTGACAAACATTGATGTAGTGCTTTAGCATTTCGTATAAAAGTAGTAAAACCATAGTTGTAAAAAAAAAGTCGAGGAAATTTACATATATATTGCAAAGGCAAGGTATAATACAGGATTCCATTTTAAATACATATATAATTTATTCATATGTAATATATACAAAGTGTGGCTTTATACCAAAATATTAATAATTATTGCATCTGTGTAATAGGGTTATGGTGTTTTAACTCATTTTCTCATATGCTGATATTTTAATGAAAAAATTACTCAATTTTTTAAAATTATGAAATAGCAAGTCATTAAATTTATTTTATTATCCAAATGAAAAGGTATTTTACATGAAATATGACTAATGGTTAATATATTTATCAGTCTTGGAAACTAACAAGAAACAGTACCAAAACTTCCAATGATAAACGGACATAGGACATAAGGAGGTAATACTTACGTTAGGAAATGCCCATGGATAATAAACAGGGAAAAATTTATAAGTAAAGCTTTAATTTTTCTTTTTCTTTGCATTACACAGAGAAGGTCAAGCTATTATTTTTGTCGTTGATAGTAGTGATAGATTAAGAATGGTTGTGGCCAAAGAAGAACTCGATACTCTTCTGAATCATCCAGGTATGTGTGTGTCTTTCAGTCTGTATCTGTTCTTTGGGGTTCATTTATGTGTAATGTTTTGTTCTTTGGGTATTGCTTACACTATGTAATTATCTTTCATTTAAAATTGTTGAATTTAAAACATATACATTATAGAGAATTTATATTTTGTGTACATCACCATATTTTTTAAATTTTGCATTGTAATGTAAATATAAAGCATTTTGCAATGTTTTTGGGGTCTCTAACATTTATTTCCTTCCTCAAAAATAAAAATGCCCTTTTTTTCTGATAACATAAGTAATTTGTGCCAATAGCAAAAAAAAAAAAAATCAGACAGAAAAAGAAAATAAAGATCTGTGTATTTCAACACCCATTAAAATTATTTGTTACCATCTTTTCATGCATTTCTCTATGCGTATCTGAGTTTGTGTGTGTGTTTAATCACAGCATTTCTTACATATTTCTTATGGGAATTCCTTTAAAACAAATCTTTTTTATGTTAATTTCCAACTGCCAGCTCCCCATCTCCTTTCAAGATACAAGTGTTTGGGTATTTTTTTCTTTCATACTTTTATGTATGTCATATTATGCACACACACACACACGCATATACATATATAGAGAGACACCAAAAATGTTGGGTTGAGGGCTGTGGGGACTATCATTGTTACTTACCAAAATGGAATCATATTCTTTACACTCTTCTATATGTTTCTATTCTCAATTAACACTTGATGGATATCCTTCCAAATCAAATTATGTGTAATTATGTAGTTATTCTTTTTACTGATGCCTAATATGGTTTACTATGAATGTACCACAGTTTATTTCATCACTCACCTGTTGATGTATACTTTCCTCCCGCCCAAGCCCCCGCTACAAACAGTGCTCCAGTAAGTAGTGTGGAACTCTGCATTTCTAGCCTTCCTCATGCCAAAAAAATTTAAATAGTGCTTGTGCCAGGACTTTCAAAAAAGGATGGTGGTTTAAGAGAACTGTGGATTTGTAAGAAATGGAATGGAAATAGTATGAGGCTTTCTAATAAATGTTACTGCTTAACCACAATATCTTTGGTATTTTTAACAGATGACCTCAAGCCTGTTCAAATTTTTCGAAAAAAAAAATTATCCACCCTGTACGTTTTATGTGACTTTTTCATGTTAAAAACTTAGCAGTCTTGGCTGGGCATGGTGGCTCACGCCTGTGATCCCAGCACTTTGGGAGGGATTACACGCGGGTGGATCACTTGAGGTCAGGAGTTCGAGACCAGCCTGGCCAACATGGTGATACGCTGTCTCTATTAAAAATACAAAAATTAGCCGGGCATGTGCACTTGTAATCCCATCTTCTCGGGAGGCTGAAGCAGGAGAATTGCCTGAACCTGGGAGGTGGAGGTTGCAGTGAACTGAGATAACGCCGCTGCACTCCAGCCTGGGCAACAGAGCGAGACTCCGTCTCAAAAAAACACAAAAAACTTAGCAGTCTTGTATCTAGATTGAGAATGCATTTTTGATTATGTCTTCCTTTCATATTAATCTTTACAGTTTTATTTCTAAAAAGTGTTGGAATGTTGAGCAGTAAAATGAAATAGTTCCTACAAAATATGCTTCAAACAATGGGGACTTTGGTTTCCTCAACTGAAGCCTTGTCTATGGATCTTAATGTGCTAGGTCCTTTATTTTATGGGATAGATTTCCAAGGGAGGGATTTCTCAGCTGAAGTGTATATTCACTTTTTTAAAAAAATTGACGGCCATAAAAAAATCTTTGAATAGCAAAATGTACTGTGAACAGATAAAGACAATGACAGGCAAGGGAAAATATTTGCAACTCATATAATAGCTACAGGGATATTTCTATACTACTTGTGTTTCTAAAAAATCAGAATATAAAAGCTTGATAGAAAATGGGGAAAGGACATAACAAGATAAGTCAACAAAAAAGTAAATTTAAACATCTTTTGAATATACGGAAAGATTCTTGGCCTTTCTATTACCTATGATACAGAAAATATCAAAAAGTTTCATAGCACTCTTTTGGCTAGAGGAGTGGAAACACTCATTCTTATACGTGGTTGTTGAAATGTAAATTGATATAATTTTTAAGAGAAAACAGTTTGGTAATCACTGTCTATCAAAATAGAAATTTATGTCCTTTGACCCAGCAATTCCACATCTCAAATTTATCCTAAGGACATACTGGCCGGTGTACAAAATTACCTGTGTACACATTTATTCATTACAGGATTGTTCATAGTTGTAAACTATGTAGCAGGTATCTGAGTTAGTTTCTAGTTAAATAAATTAATAGTACATAGTACTAAAAGAAGAAATAGTCCAGAACTGTTAAAATAAGGAAGAAGCTGCTCTGTATGTACTGATATGGGATCAGATCCAAGATATGTAAATAAATGAAAAGATAAAGGTAGAAACTGGTGAGGTTGGCCTGCTACTATTTGTATGAAAATAATATCTAATAATTATGTTTTCTAATACATAAAATATTTCTATGAAGATGCCAAGACACTGATGTTATGGGTTGCCTTTTCTACAGAGACCATTGTCCTAGGACAAAGTTAGGAAGGAGATTCTTTTACTGTATGCCATTTTGTGTCTTCTGAATTTTGAACTATTTAAATGTATTATCTATTCAAAAAAATGACAAATGTTTCCAAAATCATGACAAGGTAAAAATATCTTTTAAAAATCTAGCTTGTTACTTATTATATTGTGACTAAAAACTTAAAGAAGTTTCCAGTTTCTTTTCCTTCTACTTCTACTTGAAGTTTGCCTCCTTTCTGTTCACAATTAAAAAGGAAACAAACAAAATATTTAATGCTTTTTTGTAGGTACTTCTCTGTAATGCTCATTGAGCTCCCAGTCCCAGCTCACCCATCTTTGGGTAAAGCTCCTAACCAGAGGGTAGATGGTCTTAGGAAGTATTTTTTAAGTTTTCTTAGTGCTCAAATAACACGCCTAACAGTGCGACAGTATGTGTCTTTAAATGTTTTGGTATGTATGATATGAAAAAAAATTGATTAAAAAGCAATTTCATGGGTTTCAGTACTAAAGATTTGCTACAAAATGACCTAAAAAGCTGGAAGTGTGATGATAGTCCTATTTTCTCTTTTAGATATCAAACACCGTCGAATTCCAATCTTATTCTTTGCAAATAAAATGGATCTTAGAGATGCAGTGACATCTGTAAAAGTGTCTCAGTTGCTGTGTTTAGAGAACATCAAAGATAAACCCTGGCATATTTGGTAAAGTTTTATATTTACTTTTCACTTTGCTTTCTGAAAAACATACAAGCTTCAAAGTTGTTTCTTCTGACCTCATTTTTTAAAAATAAGTGGTCAAACATGGCGGGATATAAGCTAAGGATTTTGTTTTATAGAATTGTGGCCTTGTAGCTTTTTACAAATATGTTACTGTTAAAAATCTTTTTCAAATTTTTGTGGGGATAGGAAAATATAAACAACTCTTATAATGGAATATAACTTAAAATCTCACTTATTTACTGAACTTCAGCCACACTGATTTCCTTCTGCACATGGAGTCAGCCAAGCACAGTCCCATCTCAGAGCATATGCACTTGTGTCCCCATCCTTTGAATCATTTTCCAAAATAATTTTCCTGGTTTGCTAGAGTCACTATTACCATGTGACTGCTTTTTGTTTGTTTGTTTGTAGTCTGTCTGCCTATACAGGTATGTTAGCTCCCTGACAGCTGAGATTTTGTCAGTTTTCTTCACTTTAATAACCCCTACAATAGTCATAGTACCTGGTATGTAATAGGTACATGATGCATATTTGTTAAAATGAATAAATGGAAATGGAAATTTTAATTTTACTTAGACATCCTAGTAAGGTTGAACTCTTAAGTAATTAACGTTGAAATTGTATGCATTGTTTATTTGGAAAACTGTTTCTTATTTAACTCCTTTGTGCCTTTCTACCAAAATATTTTAATAAGGATAAACAGAGATTGTACATTAGATAGTATTTTTGCGCCTACCACTACCATATTAAACTCCCTTCTACCCACCCGCCTACCTCTCTGCTGTAAGAGGTCCTTTCCATGCCAGAGTTTCCCCCTTTTTATAAGAAGGTATCTATGGGGAAAGATTGGAAACAGAGGCAGAGAGATGCACTTCCACAAGAAGGTGAACTAGAATATGAAGCAAGGAGGTAATAGAGTTCAGAAAACAACTTTAGGAACTAGTTTTGGTGCTGAAAGAGTAATGTAAAGATCTTAGGAAAGCTCTTGAAACTTTCCAGTATTCAAAGCCTCCAGCACCTCTTCCCAGGAGCTCAACCCTGCATATCCCAAGTAAAACTTTCGTTACTCTAGGATCAGAAAAAAGTCAGTGTCTAATAAATGATTCTTGAGTTGGAATTTGAGGTCCTGTGGTATTTGGTAGGTAAAGAATGGTGGGATTTTGGATAAAGAAACATCTTGAGCTAGAGCCTTTATATTTCTCTAAATCATACCTAAGATGATTACTTCTAAAGTAGAATAATTTTTAATTTCTGTGTTGTATTAAGTATTGTGACTGCTTGATAGAAAGTGCACATTGAAAAACATGGATCTAATTAGTAAATAACCCTCTTTTCTACTTAAAATAATTAACCATTAAATTTTAACAGATTTATTTATTCAATTGTGACATCTCAGTATTTCTCTGTGAGAAAAAAGTAATATCCTGATGCTTATAAGGATGTAGGATGTTATAGTGCCAGTTGCTAGATTTTCTAGATAAGTTATAGAAGAAAGCAAAATGTTTCTTTTAAACATGTGTATAATTGTGACTTCTCCTTAATTCAAATTGGACCTCTTCTCACTAGGTTCAAGTTAATATCTCATTTATTCGTTTTGTTCTTTATTCTTGGCAATATTTTTAAAAGCATGTATAAAATTGAAAATATATTTATCCTTTTTCTATTTTAAATACAAAAGTAATGCTCAGTGATACAGAGACAAAATATTGTCTGTCTCCTGCCTTGGGTACAAGTAAATTTACTGAGCAATAAAGAGAAGATCCTAGAGAAGTATAGTCTGATAAATTAAAGAAAAATTTTGTGTTTTATATTTGACTATTGTACTAAACATATAGTCAGCTCTGATTTTCAGGGTCTGATTGTGTTATTCTTCTTCAGATGTGTTCTTTGACTCAATCCCTGGCATCATGATTGTGTGTGTGTGTGTTGTATGTGTGTATGCTTGTTTACCATCTTGTGGGGGAGACAAATAAGAAGCAACTAAATGTATAAAATGTCAGCTGGGTGGATGAGAAAAAATAAAGTATGATAAAAAGAGAAAGAATAATGGGAGTTGCTCCCTCTCTGAGACCTAATTGAAGTTAGGGAGCAATTCGTGTAAAGATTTGGAGGAATAATTGTCCAGAGAGGCCAGCAAGAAAAAGCCTCTTCTTGGATGAGAATGTACCTGTTGTGTTCCAGGAGCAGCAGGAAGTCCAGGTTGGTTAGAGCAGAGCAATCTAAGGGGAACTTGTAGGAAATGAGGCCACTGAGAAATAACCAGGGGTCATATCACACAGGGCCCAGATTTTTGCTTTATTCTTCCTTATTTGAGAGGAAAGATAGAATTCAAACATTTGTTATGAAAAGATGCAGTTTTTCGTAGAATAATGACACCTACACCAGAGGGGAAGGGTTTTGTTGTACTAATTGTTTGGAACTATAGGTGTATGATGAAATTAATATATTTCTCTTTCTTGATTTAAGTGTTTCAGTTACTGATGTCTTACTCTTACCATGGATAATCAGTAATTTGCTTTGAATAGTTGTGTATTTCATGTTGTTTGTTTCTTCCTTTGTATTTTATAATAATTCTATGATAAGCCATATTCTTAGTCTAACAAGTAATTTCTGGGAGATAATTTTTATTTTGATTAGAATTAAGTTAATTCTTTTAGGTACTTCACTATACTTTTTAAAGCTATGCTTCAGCATACTAAAAGGAACCCTAATCATTCAGAAAATCTAATTGTATATATTAATTGCTATTATACAATTATATTTTGAAAATAAATGCCTAGATCAATAACTGTACCTTTGAAAAAAGATTATCTAATACTCTAAAAATCCTCTGCATTTTATTTTAACTTATATACTTAATTATGATTATACATAAAATCTCACAATCACAATTTAAGTTTAGTCTCTCAAAAATGGAAAGACAATGGAAGCACCCTGTTTTAGGTGTTTTATCTACATACTTCAAGTGTTTAATTCTCACAATTACCATATGAGGTCAGTGGTACTATTCCGCACTTTACAGATGCTGAAACTGAAGGCAGAAGAGTTCAATGACCTGGCCAAGCTCCCTCAGCTAATAAGAAAATGATTGAGATCTACCAAGTTTCTGTTTTACTCTACCAGCTTACCAAAGCTATAATTATGAGTTTTTATCCTAAAGATATCAAATTCCATTTCAAAGAAAGGCACACCATAATATGGCTGTATTATAACCCAAGTCAAGCATTTCTAATAATGAGATGGAACCATTGGAACTGAGCAAAATAGGATAGTGGACTGTACAAAACTTTTCTACCACTGGAAAAATAATTCAAAAGTATTTGTTTTTTTAATGTCAGTGTAAGAACTAGTCCTAGGATAAAATAACTTTTCTGCGATATGGTTTTCAAAATCTGTTTATAAATTATAAACATATCTTGTTTCTGAGCACTCAGACTTTTATTTTCTGGTTTATTTTCAATTTCAGTGCTTAACCAGCTTTGCTCAGATGTATGTTATTATAATATATTAATTCTCCATATGGCAAAATTGTAATCCTTTATTCTTACAGTGTTATGATGTAATGAGATGGCTATGTTTCTATGGATTTTATTTCAGTGCTAGTGATGCCATAAAAGGAGAAGGATTGCAAGAAGGTGTAGACTGGCTTCAAGGTACATCACAAAATACTGTGTGTCTTCAGCCTTTGTTTCCTTTTTATTCATACTTTTATCTTTTTTTTACATTTTATTTTATTATATCATTGCCTTTTTTCCTCTTTCCATTTATTTCTGCTATCAGAAAAAATAATACAGTAAGTATCCAATACCTTGTTCCATTTATTTCTATAGCATATTGCTAAAGAATATTTTTACATAAAGTGTTTGAATCTTTACAGTCAATATATTTGACTCATATAGAAAATAACTTAAACTATGACAACAAGTTTCTGTCAGATCTAGTAATAGAAGCACATTTAAATTTTGGGACAAATGTTAGGCCCTACTGTCAATAACTAAAAATAAGTCTGAATGACATGTTTCTTTTAAGAATCATGCTGGCCAGGCATGGTGACTCAAGCCGGTAATCCCAACACTTTGGGAGGCTGAGGCGGGTAGATCATGAGGTCAGGAGATCGAGGCCAACATGGCAAAACTCTGTCTCTACTAAAAATAGAAAAATTAGCTGGATGTGGTGGTGCACACCTGTAATCCCAGCTACTCTGGAGGCTGAGGCAGGAGAATCATTTGAACCCAGGAGGCAAAAGTGTAGTGAGTCGAGATTGCACCACTGTACTCCAGCCTGGCAGCAGAGCAAGAGTCCGTCTCAAGAAAAAAAAAAAAAAAAAAAGAATCATGCTGTACTACAGATATAGCTCCATTTGTATATTACATGTATACACAACTTGTAGTACTCATATTTAGTATTACAGATGCTGATCTTTTATTGATATTTTGTATATTTGCAGTTCTGGTTGCTATTAATCAAAATAGTTATAGATTGGTACAGGCTTACTATATTAGGTAATAAATTAACATATATCATTTACCCTAATGGTCTCTCAGCCAAAAGAATGGCTTGAAGCACACAGAGCAGTAGATAGATGTGAATGAAACCAAGCTCATAGGTTCTTATTGCAGGATCCCAATGGCCAAGTCAGAAATTGCAGTTCTGAGCATCACAACTAAAGATCATTTCTATGGGGAATGTCTCTGCCCTGAACAAGAGTGAATAACAGGATATTATAAATTCTAGCTATAGTCTCATAGTTACAAATTCTTCTACACAAACCTTTTAATGCCAGTTGTGTCTGATTTTTTTTAAATCTTCTGCATGTTGCAAACAATAGCAGGGATATATCACATATCATGGTAGATCTAAGAGTAGCCTGCCTGCTCATACATCATAGTATTAATTTCGTTCAAAGTATGAAATGTGCATTTCATAAATATCTGTATGTGTTGTTGGTAAAATATGGTGGTTTAGTTAACTAGACAGACTATTATTGTATTTTTGTGTCTTTTATGTTTATGTAGTTATAACATCATTAAACTGCAAGGAACATTCAAGTCATATTTTACAATTAGTGACACTTAATCAGGAACCTCTCGTGGTTCTCAGAAGAACTAGCGGGATTTTTCTGTGAACCCAGCAACTTAGTTTCTTAGACTGCAGTAATGAAGTGTTCAAGGCAATGGGATGGATTTCCACCAGAAACAGGCTACAGAGGAATATTCCAGAGAAGATACCAGGAGTATGTTTTCAGCCTCATTTCATATTTGACAGAGTGCTTACCATTGCTAACAATGAAGATACAGCATGGATGGAAACCCTACTGTCACTCGTGATAATGTAATTCAGAGCACAGTATTTACTGAAAATAGGTTGATAGTCTTCTAGATTTTAAAGTGTGGTTCTCCATCCCTTCTTTTCTGGTTTTATTTTGTCATTAGCAGTTAGCCACTAGGTGTCAGTAGCAATCCAACATCACAATACCAATTGCCAAGTCTGGTCTTGATACCTAATTTTTGTTTCTTTGACTTTTCTGATCCATCATTATCTGTCTTACCGCCCAAGTTTTTGTAAGGAGGACACATTTTGGAAATACTTTTGTGTCCTTGTTTTTCCATATTACTTTATGTACCCTTTACAATTTTCTGCAAGGTAAGCAGTAGTACCTCTATTTTGTATAGAAAGCATTGACTGATAGTAAAAAAAAAAAAAAAGCTTAGGCTTTTAAGTACAACAAATTTATTCTACTACTTATTAATTTACCTCTCTGTCTGTTAGCTGAAATCTCTTACCTTGTGAAGTTTTTTTAATCTGTAAAATTGAAAAATAAAATGTGTTAAATTTTGTACAGATTAAATTAGATACTGTTTAAGTACCTAGCATAAGAAAGCACCCTGTAAATATTAAGTTTACCCTTTTACCTAAACACTCTGTTTTAAAAAGGAGGAAACTAACCACAGGATAAAAGAGTGTATCATTTGGTTTCAAATAGGAGATGCTTTGGTTATATTTTCTTTCCTTCTTTCCTTCCTTTCTTTCTTTCTTTCTTTCTTTCTTTCTTTCTTTCTTTCTTTCTTTCTTTCTTTCTTTCTTTCTTTCTGTCTGTCTGTCTCTCTTTCTGTCTTTCTGTCTTTCTTTTCTTTCTTTCCTTCTTTCCTTCCTTTCTTTCTTGCTTTCTTTCTTTCTCTTTCTTTGTTTCTCTCTTTTTTTGTTTTTTTTTTTTTTGATGGAGTTTCCCACTTGACACCCAGGCTGGAGTGCAGTGGTGCGATTTCGGTTTACTGCAACCTCCGCCTCTCGGGTTCAGGCAATTGTCCTGCCTCAGCCTCCCAAGTAGCTGGGATTACAGGTGCCCACCACCACGCCCAGCTAATTTTTTGTATTTTTAGTAGAGATGGGGTTTCTCACCATGTTGGGCAGGCTGGTCTCAAACTCCTGACCTCAGGTGATCCACCCATCGCCTCAACCTCCAAAAGCGGTGGGATTACAGGCATGAACCACCACGCCTGGCCGCTTTGGTTATATTTTCTGTGTAATAACAAATAGTTTACATTGTCATATTCCCAACTGTCTCTAGATTTGAAAAGAGATAAAAATCTATTTTTAAAAAATAAATAGCAGTAAATATAGGAGATTAGTTTGTGTTAGCTAAAGACATTTATGTGAATGTAGCTGTGAAAGGTATTCTAAACTTATATCTTATTTTGCTTCCAGAATTCTGGAATTTCCTAGTATAATAGACACGAAGGCCTTTGGTTCATTTGGGGCTAATTTAATCTTATTATTTAGAGTTTAAGGTTGGGGCCGAGAGCAGTGGCTCATGCCAGTAATCCCGGCACTTTGGGAGGCCAAGGTGGACAGATCACTTGAGGACAGGAGTTCGATACCAGTTTGGCCAACATAGTGAAACACTATTGCGACTAAAAATACAGAAAATTCATCGGGTGTGATGGTGCATGCCTATAGTCCCAGCTACTAGGGAGGCTTAGGCAGAAACTCTGGGGGTGGAGGTTGCAGTGAGCCGAGATCATGCCGCTGCACTCCAGCCTGGGTGACAGAGCAAGACTGTCTCAAAAAAAATTTTAAATAAAGTTTAAGGTTAGAAACTTCTTGGTGAAATATTAAATGGCACGTGTAATGGCATGATTCTATTGTCTTTGGAAACGGTCTCAATAATTGTGTATGTAGAACAACCCAAAGACAAGAATGCTTGAATAGACTAGGAAGTATTTTTTAAACTGCCAGAGAATAAACAGAAACTATTGCAGAACTGTAAGTTTTCTTGCCCTGAAACTTTCAAATTAGGTACTTTTAAAAAGAAATCTTCCCAAATAACTAATAAAATGTATTCATTTTATTGCTTTGTCTGCATGGAAAAAGTTACTGCTCCCAGATGTTAATATTAGACTTACAAACTATGCAGGAGTATTCCAATGAAAGAGGATTGATCAAGTACACTTAGTTTCATCTCCTCCCCAACTCTAACAGTAAAGAGACTTTAAAAAAAGATATAATATAGATGGACAAAAAGAAGGGAAGTAGTGAAAATGGCATCCAAATTTTGGAAGCTGAATATTTGATGAATGTTGAATTACTTAACAGACGTGAGAAAGCTGAATCTTAAACTACCAGTGGGGAAAACTGAAAAGCAGCCTAATTTGCATTGCAAATGCAAAGCCTCAGAAATCGGTGGAAATTGAAAATAAGGATGAACGTGGGATAAAAAGAAAAGATATGATTATACATCTTCCCTTTAAGATAAAATTGAAGGTTTATTTTCTGCAGAGTCAAAGACAGTGTCTCTGGACTAGAAAACCCTAGGTGCACAACTGTCTGGTGGTGCTGAATTGAAAAATGAGGAAAAAAAGTTTTCATGCTGAATATTATAACTCTCTTCTACTTCTCCTATTTCTCCCAGAAAACAATGACAGTAAGCAGGATATAGGAAGAGTTATCTTTGGGGAATCAGACCAGCCTAAGAGCAAAGATCTAAAGGTATTAATATTGGAGATCCCAAGGAAATGGCTTGGCCAGATGTACTAAAGGAAGACCACATTTAACAAGCTTCACACGTTTGCAAATTCCAATCAACTTTTTAGTGTTCACTTATACATAAGAGCAGATAGCAAAGGACGACCAGGCATTTGAGGATGAAAACATTATAAAATATGGGAATGTCCACAAACAATAAAAGTGGGTTCGAGTAAGTAGAATTTATATAGAGAGAACATTTCAAAAAACTGTTAAAGAGTATCCTCAAAGACATTAAGAGGTGTTATTTTCATGAATAAAGGCAAGAAACTACTTGAAAAGAAAGAACAAAAAAATGAGTTCTTGGAAAATAAGAATATAATAGTATAAATGAAAAATTTAATTTTAAACAGATGATAAAATAGAGGCAAACTCCCGGAAAGTAGAGCAGAAAGACAAAGAATAGAAAATTTGAAAGGAAAGAAAGGGGTCACGTTCAGGAGGCCCAATATCCAAATAATCGGAAATTCAGAAAGAGAAAACAGAAAAAAATGGAGGATAGCAAATCCTCGAACAGTATTTTCTAGAACTAAATCAATGAGTTTTCAGTTGACAGACTTCTCAAGAGCTCAATACAGCGGATAAAAATATTCCCACACCAGCAGGCATCATTACTAAAATTCAGTGCTTCAAACAGGGGAAGATTCTGCAAGCTTCCTGTGAAAAAAATGAAAAGCTTCCTGAGGAAAAAAAGAATAAGAAAACAGAGTAACACCAGATTTATCAACAGCAACAACTTGGAAGCTGTAAGATAATTGGGAAATGCCTGGAAGAGTCCAAGGAGGGAATAATAGAATTATGTACTCAGGCAGTATGAGTGTATTTTGACAGTAGAATAAAGACATCTTCAGCTATATAGCATCTCAAGAATTTACTTTCTATGCGTTTTACTAAGGTATCCACTGAGAATAATATTTTTCAAAAACAGGAAAATCTTGGTACAAGCATTATCAAAAAAAAAAAAAAAAGAAAGAAAAAGAAAAGGAAATAAACCAAGAAGAGAAAATTAAGGGATCATGACACAGGAAAACCAGCACAAGACAGTAGGGGAAGTAATCCCCAGGATATTAATGGAGACCCTGGAATGATAATGAAAGAAGATATTGTAACAAAATGACTGGAGCAGGCATAGAGAAAATGAGTATAGATTCTAGAGTTTTTTTAATAAGACTCTGAGGAAGAGTTATTCAAGAAGGCAAAGTTGATGGACTATGTAATGTACTTCATAGTAATAAAGGTTTAAACTCTGGGAGTGATGCAGTTGAATTAGAGTTAAGTACATACAACAATTAAATAGATGAGTTGGATGGGAGTGGGAAAGACAATTATTAACTCTAGAGGGATAAAATATAGAAGAGGAAAGGAAAAGTAAGTATACTACCTGTCTTAGCTGTGAATAGCATTTACATAGTCATCATATTGACAGTGACTATATTAGTGTATTAGGAGAATGGGGGTATTATAAGGGTTGCCTAGAAGCAGCATGGGAGTGTGAGAGAGCTGATGTCTCATATTACATTGAAGGAACTGATATTTGAAGAAGTAATAAAAGTATATTGTTTGAGGTATTGTAAGTATTCATCTAAAAGGGAGTTATAAGTAGTTGCCCCTGAAAGGGAGGAATGGAGATGAAGCAAAGTACTGCTGTTTTGCTTAGAAATCTCATAGAACTAGTTGACTCTATGCAAATGTACAACTTTAATAAAAATAATAACTGTAGAATGAATTGTGCTTTTAAAAAAGTAGATGTAGCTGGACCTGGTGCACACTTGTAGTCCCAACTACTAGAGAGGTTCAGGTGGGAGGACCACTTGTGCCCAGAAGTTCCAGTACAGCCTGGGCCACATAGCAAGATCCTATCTCTAAAAAATAATAATAACAAAAGCAAATGTATACATAAGCTTCCAACATGTTGTATAGATTTGACTTAGATTACTTTAGAAAATATATTTTGCCCTATAGAGATTAATAATTTTTGTTTCTTGTTATCAGATCAGATCCAGACTGTGAAGACATGAAAAGATAATAGTTGGAAACCTCTGCAATTTTCAATTCAAGGAATCTATCTAAGGCAAACAGAATACTTTACGTTTTGTAAAAGATGTTTATGCATCAAAAAATATAATTTTCTGCTTGCATTTATGGACTCTGAATGACCTTTTTAAGAACATAGGACTTCAGGTATGCTAATTGGGCCATTAATTATTTAAAAACTGAGTATTCCCTCAAAAGGGCTCCCTAAAATTATCAACTTCTTAGTGAAGGTCTACATTTGATTGTATGTAGAATGTCTAAAAGTCAGAGTTACAAGCCCATCATAATTTATGATATGTTCACTGTATTTTATTTTTTAATTGTCTTTTTTAAAAATTTAGTTTATGACTTTGCAGTATGAATTGTGCTTGTGAAAAAGAACTTTAAATATTTACAAGGGACCATGGGTAATTAATATATATTCAATTTTTACTATGTGTCACCGTCAATAAAATGTAAAATGTAATGTACCAACTAGTCTGCTTTGTTTATGCTGAAAAGAATAATGCTCTATTAGTATGGTATTTGGTGTCATACTGTGAAGCATTTGTAAACCATCTGAGACTAAGTTAAGCTGAATTTATTTATTCAGTGTATGTTGAACATCTCTACACCAACTAGTCAGGCATAGTCCTAGGCAATGATGATACGGGGTAAATAAGACATATCCTTATCTTCAGATAACTTAAAATTCATTAAGGGATAATTTGAGAAGCTTTTCATGGATAGTATCTAATTTTATTTCATTGGCTGAATGAAAATATTGCAACTTCAGATTAAGACGTATAAAGTAAATTAATGTTTGATTGTTCAGTAATCATAACTGACATCTTGTTTTTCCCTTTTAAATGCCTCCAATTTACCATAGCACTTTGTTAAAATAAATTGTGACTTTTAACTTTTTCATGGACATAAACTGCTACATAAATGTTCTTTATAATTTTAGACATATCTCAGACACACGAATTATTATTTCTTACAAATTAGAGACCACATATAATTGTGAACTCTAAATAGAAACCTTCATTTTAATCACTGAGCAACAGTATATAGAGCAATGTTGTTGATCCTGATAAACATTGCATATAAAGAAAAACCGTACTATATAATATATACCATCTCAAATGTCCTTAGCTTTGAAAATAGAAGACAAAAATAAGTAATAAAGATGTTATAGTAACTGCAGTAGTGGTATATGTTTCACAGAGATTTTAATAAAAGCATATAAAGCTACAATAAAAGTTTTATATTCCAGTTTCTCATAGTCCAGAAATACCAGTGATTTGGCATTTGGCAAATTGAAAGTTATCCAGAAAATTCCAATGGTGTAGCATCTTAGGTAGTTTACCATCTCTCTTGTACATTGTTTTAGAGGATACAAAATGAAAATCTTATTAATCTAAAGTTGCTGCAGATATGGAAAGTACATAATGATGGAAACAATGAATGTAATTTTTTAAAAAATTGATATGCTACAACTATTTTAGGATGGAGAAAGAACTGATTGAGAATTCAAATCCTCGCTCACTTATCATAAGGTAGTAATAAAATTAGTAAGAGTCACTACTATATGATCATTATATTATAAGCAGGTATTACACATACAGAATTTTCATCATTTAATCCTCCCAATAAGCCTATGTGGTAGGTGTTATTATTTCTATTTTATAGATCAGTAAACTGAGGCCTTAAAATGTTATGTAATTTGCCAAAGTTCAAAGAGCTAGTAAGTCTGGTACTAGGATTCAGTACCAAGCAGTCTGTTTAAGAGCGATGATTCAAGAGTATGGTAGATATTAGAAATACAGATATATCTACCAGAATAACAACTAAAATGATAGAAAAGGCTCTTTCTTGGGACAGCAACCAGGACAGGGATGGTAGAGGGAAGGTCAGAGACTAGAGACTACTCTTTGGTTTTTTTTTGTTTTCTTTTTTTAAAAAAAAGCTATTAGCTCTACTCAAATTTTAAACTCTGGACATAAATGACTTTGGTAAAAGTCCTTAAAACTATTTTAACAAATTATTTGGTATTCCACAAACTACAGTAGCTCATACCTATGCAAATATTTAGAAGAAGAAGTACCCTTTTTCTTGGTTTTCATGATCTCCAAAATCTGGTTTTTAGTCTATAAACATCCATCCCTACTCCATATTTTCATGTAAAGATCATGTAGAAATAAGTTGGGCAACAGTGTAGTCACAGGATGCCATATAAGTGTGAATAAGCTGAGATTATTGCATTTGTATTTAGCATATTATACAATTAAAATGTATTTTATTAAAGCTGAAGCAAGTTGTTTTTCATGTCTAGACATCACTGTGTTACAGAGTTTAATTCATTAAGCTCTGTATTTGAATATAACACCTTGTAAAATGTTTGAAACTTATCCTCTTGTGTGCTTTGCATTTAAATATTTGCATATGGCCCTGTTCAGCCTGTGCTTTGTAAGTCACAAAAGGGCTGGGTTTTATATGTTTGTTTTTTATTTCTAAGCTCTCTGCGAAAAAGTTACAAATTGTCTCCTGGTTGTTTAAGATATTTTTTCTTTGTAATTTTTTATATCATGTGTGATTTTCATAAATATGTGCAGTTACTCTTGATAATACTTGTCTTAGTCATTTCAGGTTGCTATAACAAAGTACCATAGACTGGGTGGCTTATAAACAACAGAAATTTATTTCTTACAGCTCTGGAGCTGGAAGTCTGAGATCAGATTGCCAGCATGGTTGGGTTCTGGTGAGAGCCGTCTTGGTTGCAGACTGCCATCTTCTTGTATCCTCACATGGCAAAAGGAGGGCAAGAGAACTCTCTGGAGTCTGTTTGATAAGAGCATGAATCCCATTACATCTTCACATGGCTCCTCCCAAAGACCCCACCTCCTAATATCATCACATATCATCACATAGGGGTTAGAATTTCAACACAGAAATTTTGGGAGAACACAAACATTCGGTCAGTTGCAATACTTAAGGCAAATTCATCTTGCTTATAACTCTGGTGCATTAAAATACTATTGCATCTTAACCGAGTTTGTACTTATTTTCTGCTTTCTGATTATTCCCTTTGTTCATAAAAATAAATGACTGGTATTACATGGTCACCTAAATAAATAGGTTTGTGTATGTCTGTGACTAGAAAGAAATACTATAGTGATTAAGAAATGGTTATTGTGTTTAATTGAATGTTTTAGGTTACTTAGTTATTACATTTTCATCTTTCTCCGTATGGATGCTCCTGCTCAACTTTGCCTGCCTCAGAACCTTTATGGCTCTTTCTTCCAATCACTTGATTTCAACACCAGATTTAGAAGCTTCGTCGGCATACCATGTTAAACTGCTTTTCTGGCAATTTAGAATAAACCAAGAAAGACATAAAATCCGTCTCCAAATTTTAAATCACCAAGTAATGCTAAAAGTCATCCAGGGACTAGATACGTTGAAAATAAAATTTGATTAGAAATGTAGTAGTAATGATAAACATCTTATAGCTTTTACAGTGTGCCCACACTTCATAAGCACTTTACATATATTCATTTAATTGTCATAAGAACCTTGTGAGGTAAATATCATCTCTATATATAGATCAGGTGACAGTAAACTGCTAACCCATTTTTGTACTGCTTTTAATGTTTATTTTACATTTTTAAAGAGTTGTTAGGCCAGGCATGATGGCTCTTGCCTGTAATCCCAGCAGGTAATCGGCCTTTGGGAGGCCGAAGCAGGCGGATTACTAGAGGACAGGAGTTTGAGACCA
Organism: Papio anubis; assembly: GCF_008728515.1. Lineage (NCBI taxonomy): Eukaryota > Metazoa > Chordata > Mammalia > Primates > Cercopithecidae > Papio > Papio anubis. The sequence goes on from NC_044977.1 coordinate 17,929,487, forward strand.
GCCTGGCCAACATGGGGAAACCTCGTCTCCACTAAAAATACAAAAATTAGCCAGGTGTGGTGGCATGTGCCTGTGCTCCCAGCTACTTGGGAGGCTGAGGCATGAGAGTCACTTGAACCCAAGAGGCAGAGGTTGCAGTGAGCCAAGACTGTGCTACTGTACTCCAGCCTGGGCAACAGAGTGAGACTCTGTGGGTGCAGCACACCAACATGGCACAAGTATACATATGTAACAAACCTGCACGTTGTGCACATGTACCCTTGAACTTAAAGTATGAAAAAAAAAAAAAGGTTAAAAAGGAGGAGGAGCAACAGAGAATACATGTGGCCTGTAAAGCCTAAAACATAAACTGTCTGATGCCTTTTACATAAAAAGTTTGTTTACCCCTGTAATAGATGATAAAGTGAGGCAAGAGATAGCATATTGCAAATAAATGGAAGAAACCAGATTTTGAGTCTACAAGATCTGGCCCTGGAATCTGTGTTCTTACCCTTTACATAGCTTTATAGCAAAGCTAAACGTTCTAAAGTGCAATAGAACAATTTGAAATTACTTTCTTCTTAAATAATTGTATTAAAAATGAAAAATTGGGTGCAAATGGCTGAAAAGCAATGCTCTTTGGAATTTCTTTAATTTCCCATTAAGAATGAAAAGTGTTAAGTCTTGGCCTTCTGGTTTTTGTTCTTCCTTTTCTTTAAATGGGTGGCAAGAAATAAGGCAGATGATGAAGCATCAAATATGTTAACTTTTAAAAGTATAGAAACATACAAATTGTCCCCAAGCATCTGGCTTGGACTTTCAGATTCCTTGATGATTTTTACCAATATTTTGAGGTAAATGATAGCTACTGTTGATAGTCTTGAAATGTATATGTTAGCATATAGTGAAGGAAACAAAAATAAAATATACTAATTTGGTGTATTTTTGAGAAAGCTATGCAGAGGGCCTGCAAACACAAGTAGCCCTACAAAGCTGTCTTTTGTGGGAAAGATTTTCTTCTGCAGAGAAAATCTGCGCTGATGCAGCGAAGCTTTCTCTGAGCCCTCCCATGTCTGGATCAAGGAAAGATTAACTGAGAGTCTGATACCTTTAACTGAGATTCTGCTGTCTGTGAGGTTTCATCTATATAACCAGACGACCTTTGCTAGCCAAGCCTCCTCTTCCCCGCTCCCATAACCTATCTTGCCACCATAAACCATTTTGGGTGAAGCGTCTAGCTATTCTTTCTGTAGTCTCAGGATGGTATCAAAACGCCGTATGGCCATTTCTTTGAGCCTTTATATTTTGTGTGACTCCTCTGAACATGACTGCACAAAATAAATTTGTATGCCTTTTTTCCTGTTAATCTGTGAACAGATCAGGGGAAAACCTTAAACTTCCCTGCAGGAGAAACATTTTTATAATTCAATTTGTAGATATTTGTATTTTTGAGTTATGTAACAAGTATAGCTAAGAATGTTTACTTCATTACAAACATTTCATGTTTATGCGTCAGTGTTCTACACTTGCCATTTGCCTAAACGAATAACATGTCCACAAAGGACTAGGCTCAGAATTTGGTCTGTCTCTTATAATCTCTTTGAAAAGTTTATAAATTCTTCCAAATAATTTATGAAGTATCAATGTTATATTACTAAAATTGATTTATGTGTCCTCCAATTAAATGTAATCCTTACTGTTGGAGTTAAAGCCAGTTTCACATTCACACTTTTCTTAGGCTCTGTGGGGTGTGTGTGTGTGTGTGTGTGTGTGTGTTTATAATCTCTTTGGGAAGTTTTCAAATTCTTCCAAATAATTTATGAAGTATCAATGTTATGTGACTAAAATTGATTTATGTGTCCTCAAATTAAATGTAATCATTACTGTTGGAGTTAAAGCCAGTTTCACATTCACACTCTTCTTAGGCTCTGTGGGGGGTGTGTGTTTGTATTTGTGTGTATGTGTGTATCAGGATGCATGCACCTTCCTAAAGTCATAGCAAGCTCACACTTTAGTGATCCCTAACTCTTCCCTGGGACTTTCTTAGGCAGATTTATAGTTATGTCTTCCAAGTATACTATTCTTACCAAGTTTTAGGGGTTTTTTAAAAAATATGTTGTTTTATGTAATTCTTAAATATGATATATCAGCTCTTACCTCTTGCCATTTCTGGGAACTTTATTATACATTTGATAGTGTTTTTAGTGCATTTTTAGATGCTGGGTTATTATCTTAAATGCTCTCTAATTCAGTGAGTTTATAGTTTCATAAAATATCACTTACTGCTTTTCACATTGTAAAACCCCCATACTGTGAATAATTTCATTTTATTTATGCATAGCAGCACAAGATTTTTTAAGAACAAATGAAAAGATTTTTAAGACCCTATATTTACATGGTATCTTGTTAATGTTTAAATTTGTATTTTCTAATACAGAATATATCTAACAGGACTTCAGAAAAAAATATTATTGATATGTTTCCTGATTAAAACAAAGTGTGAATCTCTATATATAAAGACAAGAGGCAGTATTTTTCTTTTAATAAGATCTTCAGATATAACAGAGATACTCAATTGTCTATGAGAAGAATGGGTAGAAATAGACTATGACTCTTTCTTAAAAGAGATCAGGAAAATCTTGAGGTGGAAGCCTCCGTTGATATCAGTACCAACCAAATCATACTAAGTGAGCAGCTTCTTAGTCTTTATATGAATAAAGCTTTCCCTAAAGTAGAATGAGTATGCAAGGAGCAACTATATTTATGGAGCCTACAATTATATTTCCCTTTGATATAACATTTGAATTACTGTCACCTCAAAGAAGACCTAAATTTATCTTAAAGATTATACAGTACCCTATATCTAAATCACATCAGTTTTATATTTATTTAAATTTTTGTCTTCACTCAATATATTCTACCTTCCAGAAACAAACAGAAAAATGCCTACATGAGATTATTGCATGACAGAATGAAAAGTTATAATGCTAAGAGTGTCTTATTCTAAGGAAATTTTTATATTCAGTTAACTCATGATTTTGTCTTTTTTTCTTTAGCACTACTTTAAATTGTTTTTCAAAGGGGCTAAATTCATATTAATGTATAGTCATATATTAAGATTACTAATGAACTGCAATCAGAAAAAAAAAAAACAGTGCATACCTCATTTAATTGAGCATCACCTGATTGTGCTTCACAGATACCCTGTTTTTTACACATTCAAGGTTTGTGACAACCCTGTGTTGAGCAAGTTTATCAACACCATTTTTCCAACACCTTTTGCTCACATTGTATCTCTGTATCACATTTTGCTAATTCCCACAATATTTAAAACTTTGTTATTATTATATTTGTTATGATGATCTGTGATCAGTGGTCTTTACTATTGTAATTATTTTGGGGTGCCATGAAACTCACCCATATAAAACTGCAAACTTAATTGGTAAATGTGCATGTTCTGACTGCTCTACAAACTAGCCATTCCCTAAGGGTCCTGTGGGATAACAGAAAAAGATTTTTTAATATATGCAATTGGAGGCTCACAGGGATAGGAAAGAAAGAATGGAGCAAATTTATGAAGAAATAATAGCTGAAAAAAATCTAGATTAAATGACAGGCATAATTTATAGATTTTAAAAGCTCAGAAACCCCCAAATAGAGTAAATACAAAACATAAACTTACATATGGCAAAGCTAATTGCTGAAAACCAAATATCAAAAACATCCAGAGGAAAGAAAACCTTATTTACAGAGTAAAAGTGATACAAATAAGTTTCTATACAAACTGATACCAAAAAAGAGTCCATTTTTATTAGAAACTATGCCAAATTCAGTAGTACAGTATCTTTTAAAGTGTTGAAAGAAAAATAAGAAAGTTAATCCAGAATTCTAAGATAGAAAACTAAGAAAAAATTCTGCAGGCTGGAGGGAAATTACACCAAATGAGAAGTCTAATTTTCAAGAAGCAATGAAATGATAAATATCTGGGTAAATGTAAAACTTTTTTAAAAAAATATTAAAATACATGCGAATGTTTAAAAGAATAACATATCCATGTGTGGCTAATAATGTATGTAGATTTCATACAAATAACATATGATAACTATAATTGAAAAGGATGGTGAGGGTGATAAAGGACCCAAACAGTTGTAAAACTTCTACATTTTACAAGGATTGATACAATATTGACTCTAATCGACAATATAAATTAAAGATGCATATTGTAATCCCTAGAGCAACTATTTAAAAATGTAGAAAAGAAATATTAAAATGCCAATACATTAAAATGGAATTTAAGAAATAATTAATCCACATAATAAGGAAAGGGGGGACAAAGGAACAAAACACAGAAGGAACAAACAGTCCTTAATACCATTATATCAATACTTGGAATAAATTTAATTGGATTAAATTCTCCAATTAAAATCAGAAATAAGCAGAATGAATTTTTAAAAAGCGTAACTCAACTATCTGCTCTCTACAAGAAATGCATTTAATATATAAAGATGTAGGCATGTTGTAAGTAAATGTATTTAAAAAAGATTATGGAAGCAGTAAGTGTAAGAAGATTTGAGTGCATATATTAATATAAGATAAAATAAACGTCAAAAGAAAAATAATTAACTGAGATAAAGACATTTCATTATGATTCATCACAGATGTGTGTGCATCCAATAGCAAAGTTTCAGAATATGTAAAGCAGAAATTGACAGATAAAGGGAGAAATAATTTCACAACTACAGTAGGAGATCTAAATACCTCTTCCTGAGCAATTGATAAAATAAGTAGGCAAAAAAGAAAAAAAAAAAAAAAAAAACAGTAGACATAGATGATCTGAATCAGCCAAATAGACCCAACTCCTATTTGTAGAATACTACACCCAACAACTACAACTTCTTTCAAAGTGTAAGACAAACAGTCCAATTTTAAAAACTGGAAAACAAGCTACATAACAGGAAAAACATCCACAATATATATATGTGACAAAAGAACTTGTATAATATATAAAGACCTATTATATATCAATAGAAAGAAGGCAACAACAACAACAAAAAATGAGCAAGCCACTTGAGTAGATACCTCACAAAAGAATATGGTCAATCAATACTCACAGGAAAAGATGCTTAATATCATTAGTCATTAGTCATGAGGGAGATGCTAATAAAAACTATGATTTGTTACCATTACACACGTACTAAAATAGCTACAGTTTTTAAAACTGGTATTACCTTGTGTTGGCAAGAACATGAAATCATTGGAATTCTCACACAATGCTGGTGGGGAATGCAAAATGGTATGTGGCGCCAATCAAGTTACGCATCTTTGTATGGAGGTGATGATAGAGCAGCAGGAGTGGCCTAGCACCAGTTGTTGGAACCCCCGTAGGATGACAAAGGCATCCATATTGCCTGGCATGGGATGTTGGAGCTTGAGAAGGGTAAAGAGGGCTCCTACATCAGATGTCCAGGGAGGTGGTGGTGGTAACAGGTGATTAGTAACATTTAGCAAGGAAATACTCTAATAATATATTGAAAATAATGGGAGTCATCCTCCAGAGTGTAGAAGAGAGTTACAGGTGTGGAAAGAAAACTAGTAGGATTGTTGGATTACTGTTGGAGGTATCGGTATGAGCTCGTGAATTTCAGTAGGTAGAAAGACAGAGATATAGATACAGAGATAGGCAGAGATGCTGTTTGTGTGTATATACCTGTGTATGTGCCTAGGGGCAGTGACTCTAACAGCAGTGAGAACACCTGGCACCCACATGTAGGTATCTTGGTTATATTGTCCACTAAAAAGAAGTAGGACTCTTTGGGAAAATGACCACTTCCATAACGGAGCGGAAAATGGACAGAATGAGCCTGGAACATTTTGTTTTTCCAGAAAGTTAAAAAATGCTCAAATAATGATGTAGACGTAGTAAAAGGACACAAAGACAGTTTGAAGGGGCATTAGCTGGCTACACCTGCGACATTTTGAACATCAAAATGAATAAAGATAGTAATGGACTATGTAACGACTAATGATGAGATAACAGTAGAACACCTACAAATAAATGTAGAAATAATGTTGGAATGAGAAAATCACCATTTGGCAATCATTGTAATAATTTATTCAGTTTAGAAACATCAATGGATGCTAAAAATAATAATGAAATGTTGTCAAGGAATGGGATATTTATATACCTTCAAATTATCTCTCCACAAAATACTAATTACAGAGAGGAAAAAAATAGCTTACAATTAAGGGAGCTTGCAGACATCACTTTAATCAAGTGATCCAAGTTAACATCATCTGTGATGAGAGAAATTGAAATCATGTACCTTAGCTTGGTGTGGTAGCAGACACCCATAATCCCAACACTTTGGGAGGTTGAAGCAGGAGGATCACTTGAGACTAGGAGTTTGAAGCCAGCCTGGGAAACATAGTGAGACCCCATCTCTACAAAGATTCCAAAAATTAGCGGGCTGGGTGGTGCTGCCTGTAGTCCCAGCTACTCGGGAGGCTAAGGTGAGAGGATCGCTTGAGCCTGGGAGGTCTAAGGTACAGTAAGCAGAGATCACACCACTGCACTTCAGCCTGTGCAACAGAGTGAGACACTGTCAGAAAGAAAGAAAAGAAAGAAGGAGAGGGAAGGAAGGAAGGAAGGAAGGAAGGAAGGAAGGAAGGAAGGAAGGAAGGAAGGAAGGAAGGAAGAGAGGGAGGGAGAGAGGGAGGGAGAGAGGGAGGGAGGGAGGGTAAGGAAGATCATGTACCACCTGACACAATGAGAATATAGCATTATAGAAAGAAAAGAAGGATGGAAGGAAGGAAGGAGGAAAAAGAAAGAGGGGAAAGGAAGGAAGAGAGAGAAAGAGAAAGAAAGAGGAAGGAAGAAGGAAGAAAGGAAAGAAAGAGAAAGAAAGAAGAAAAAAAGAAAGAATGAAGAAAGAAAAAAAGAAGAAAGAAAAAAGAAAAGAAAAAGAGAAAGAAGAAAGAGAAAGGAAAGAAAGAAAAAGAAAGAAAGAGAAAGAAAGGAAAGAAAGAAAGAAAAAAGAAAAGAAAGAAAAAGAAAAAGATTATGTACCACCTGACACAATGAGAACATAGGAACATAGTAACATACTTTCGGAATATTGCCAAAAATGTACAGCCTGAATCTAACCATAAGAAAACACCAGACATTTCCAAATAAAAAGATCCTGCTTACACCAAAATGTGGCCTGTAACAGTAAAAAATGTCACAGTCATGAAAGTCAATGAAAGACTGAGGAATTTTTACTGAGTAAAGGAGATTAAAGTGACAACTAAATGTGGTATGTGATTCTGGACTGGATCACTTTGCTAAAAAGAACATTAATGAGATAATTGTCAAAACTTAAATGGAATCTGCAGATAAGGCAGTAGAATACATCAACATTAATTTATTGATTTTGAGAGTTGAATTGCAGTTAGAATTTTAGGAGAATGGTTATGTTTGTAAGAGTTACACATCAAAGTATTTGGGACATCATTTTGACAACATAATTTCAAATGATTCAGGAAATAAAAAGAGGTTCTTCATACTATTCTTGTAATTTTTCAATAAGTTTGAAATACTTTCAAAATTAAGATATTTAGAAAAAATTATATGAAATAACAATATAGAGAAAATGGAATTTTACATAATGAAGAATTAGATAAAAGGTAGATGAGTGTTTTCACAAAAGAATGCCTGAAATGGTGTCACTCATAAAAATCAACTGTCTGAATAGATTGATAATTGCAACCAATATGGGAAATGTAAGTATACTTATCATATAAATTAAGTAATTCTTGAAAGTTATAGATATACTAGAAAATGCAGTACTGCTACCAATTAAAATAAACACTTTAACTCTTAATAATAAAGATGGACCAAGTGCCTTTTGGGATTTCATAATAGTAATGCTTACAACCTGCCAACTTTTGAATGAATTCCAGCTAATAGCTATGAGAAAAGCAATTCATGTAAGAATGCCACGCAGCTGTCAGATTGTTTTGATTCTTGTATACACTTGATTTTAGTCCTAAATTAGATATATGGTTATTAGTAAGACTTCTCCAGCTAGATTTACTCGTCTAACCTGTCTCAGGCAAGGATTGGCAGCTATAAATTCAAATTATGTAGGTCACTTTAGGATCAGTGCAGCAGTTTCTCCATGTGCCTATTTCTCATACCTGATCATTGTCATTTACTTTTTAATTATGCAATTATTTTGAAGAAGGTCAAGAGAATGTAGCAAAGAGTTCACTTAAAGGTAGTTTCATATTAACATTCCAAAGCCCTTATATGTTCTTGTATTACACATAGTATTTGATGATTCACAATGTAATAGCACTCATTCACTGCCGTATTTCCTAACCAAATCAGACAGCAAGCAAAAATTAATTCTCTCTCTTTTTTTGGCCTACTATTGCACTCCTAATTTTTGATACTGCTTTTTGACTAGCGTACTATTCCTAATATAAATGTTTCAATAGATTCAAAATCTGTTAAACAGTGTTTCCACGGGGTTCTGGTTGCACGTTTTCCATCCATGCTTCTAGAGCTGTGATTTGTGAAATCCATCCAGGACCCCAGGCACAGCCTGCCCAAATGATGGGATTTGGCACTTCTTCCTCCCTTTTCCCGTGTATAGACATACTTCAGAGATATTATGGGTTCAGTTCCTGACTAGCACAATAAAATGAATATAGCAGTAAAGCAAGTCGCATAAACTTTTTGGCTTCCTAGTGCATTCAAAAATTATGTTTATACTATAGTATATTAAGTATGCAATAGCATTATGTCTAAAACCATGGTGTACATGTCTTAATGTTTAAAAAAATTTTATTGCTTAAAAATGTTAATTATTATCTGAGACATCAGCTAACTCTAATCTTCTTGCTATAATAGTAGAAGGTCTTGCCTTCATGTTGATGGCTGCTGACTGGTCAGGGCGGTGGTTGCAAAAGGGTGAGGTGGCTGTGGCAATTTCTTAAAAGAAGACAACAAAGTTTGCCACATTGATTGACTCTTCCTTTCACAAAATATTTCCCTGAAGTATCTGATGCTGTTTAACAGCATTTTACCCACAGTAGAACTTCTTTCAAAACTGGGGTCAGTCCTCTCAAACTGTGCGCCTGCTTTAACGACTAAGTTTATGCAATATTTGAAATCCTTTGTTGTCATTTCAACAATGCTCACAGCATCTTCGCCAAGAGTGAAGTTGTAGATATATTAGAAAATACAGTACTGCAACCAATTAAAATAAACACTTTAACTCTTAATAATAAAGATGGACCAAGTTCCTGTCAGGATTTCATAATAGTAATACTTTCAACCTGCCAACTTTTAGCTATGAGAAAAGCAATTCATATCAGAATGCCACGCAGCTGTCAGATTGTTTTGATTCTTGAATATACTTGATTTTAGTCCTAAATTAGACATATGGTTATTAGTAAGTACCTACTTTCTTTGCTCATCAGGAGCAACTCCTCATCCATTCAAGTTTTCTCATGAGATTGTAACCACTTAGTCATGTGTTCAAGGTCTGTGTGCAATTCTAGTTCTCTTACTATTTCCAGCACATCTGCAGCTATGTCCTGCACTGAAGTCTTGAACCCCTCAATGTCATCCATGAGGAATGGAATCAATGTCTTCCAAACTCCTGTTAAAGTTGATATTTTGGCCTTCTCACAGGAATCATGAATGTTCTTTTTTGTTTTTGTTTTTGTCTTTGTTTTCGAGATAAGAGTCTCGCTCTGTCGCCAGGCTGGAGTACAGTGGCTCGATCTCAGCTCACTGCAACCTCTGCCTCCTGGGTTCAAGTGATTCTCCTGCCTCAGTCTCCTGAGTAGCTGGGACTACAGACACCCACCACCACACCCAGCTAATTTTTTTTTTTTTTTTAAGCAGAGACGGGATTTTACCACGTTGGCCAGGATGGTCTCGATCTCCTGACCTCGTGATCCATCCGCCTCGGCCTCCCAAAGTGCTGGGATTACAGGTGTGAGCCACTGCGCCCGGCCTCATGAATGTTCTTAATGGCATCTGGAATCCTTTTCAGAAGATTTTCAATGGACATTGCTCAGATCCGTCAGAAGAATCACCATCTGTGGCAGCTCTAGCCTTATAAAATGTATTTCTTAAAAAATAAGACTAGAAAGTTGAAGTTACTCCTTGATCCATGGCTGCACAATAGGTGTTGTATTAGCAGGCATGTAAACAACATTCATCTCCTTGTGCATCTCCATCAGAGCTCATGAGTGACTATTTCTGACAGGAATCTTTTTTTTTTTTTTTTTTTTCCCTGAGCAGTAGGTATCAAAAATGGGCTTGAAATATTTGGTAAACCATGCTGTAAACAAATGTGTTATTATCCAGGCTTTGTTGTTCCATTTCTAGAGCACAAGCTGAGTAGATTTAACGTAATTTTTTAAGTCCCTAATATTTTCAGAATGGTAAATGAGCATTGGCATCCACTTAAAGTCACCAGCTTGATTATCCCCTGAGGGTCAGCCTGTCCTTTGAGACTTTGAAGCTAGACATTAACTTCTCCTCTCAGTAATAAAAGTCCTGGATGGCATCTTCTTCCAGTATAGGGCTGTTTCATCTACATTAAGAATCTGTTGTTAGTGTAGCCACCTTCATCAATGATCTTTGCTAGATTTTCTGATAACTTGCTTCAGTTTCTACATCAGCATTTGCTGCTTCACCTTCCACTATGATATTATGGAGATGACTTCTTTCCGTAAACCTCATGAACCAACTTCTGCTAGTTTCCAACTTTTCTTTTCCAGCTTCCTCATCTCTCTCAGCCATCACAGAATTGAAGAGAGTTAGGGCTTTGCCCTGAATTAGGATTTGGCCTAAGGGGATGTTGTGGCTTCTATCAAGACTATTAAAACCTTTTCCATATCAGCAATAAGGTTGTTTAACTTTCTTTTCATTTATGTAGTCATTGGAGTAACACTTTTAATTTCCCTCAAGTTTTTCCTTGCGATCACAACTTGGCTAACACTGCTGGGCACAGAAGGCTTAGCATTTGGTCTGTTTTAGCTTTTGACATGTTTTCCTCACTAAGCTTAACCATTTCTAGCTTTTGATTTAAAGTGAGAGATACAAAAGAAGACAAGCATGCAGCCAACAGACACATGAAAAAATGCTCGTCATCACTGGCTATCAGAGAAATGCAAATCAAAACCACAATGAGATACTATCTCACACCAGTTAGAATGGCAATCATTAAAAAGTCAGGAAACAACAGGTGCTGGAGAGGATGTGGAGAAATAGGAACACTTTTACACTGTTGGTGGGATTGTAAACTAGTTCAACCATTATGGAAAACAGTATGGCGATTCCTCAAGGATCTAGAACTAGATGTACCATATGACCCAGCCATCCCATTACTGGGTATATACCCAAAGGATTATAAATCATGCTGCTATAAAGACACATCCACACGTATGTTCATTGCGGCACTATTCACAATAGCAAAAACTTGGAATCAACCCAAATGTCCATCAGTGACAGAGTGGATTAAGAAAATGTGGCACATATACACCATGGAATACTATGCAGCCATAAAAAAGGATGAGTTCATGTCCTTTGTAGGGACACGGATGCAGCTGGAAACCATCATTCTCAGCAAACTATCACAAGAACAGAAAACCAAACACCGCATGTTCTCACTCATAGGTGGGATCTGAACAATGAGATCACTTGGACTTGGGAAGGGGAACATCACACACCAGGCCTATTATGGGGAGGTAGGATGGGGGAGGGATGGCATTGGGAGTTATAATTGATGTAAATGACGAGTTGATGGGTGCTGACGAGTTGATGGGTGCAGCACACCAACATGTCACAAGTATACATATGTAACAAACCTGCACGTTGTGCACATGTACCCTAGAACTTAAAAATAAAAAAAATAAAAAAATAATAAAAATAAAGTGAGAGATACGCAAGTGTTTCTTTTACTTGAAACCTTAGGGGCCATTTCAGGGTTATTAACGGGCCTAATTTCAATATTGTTGTGTCTCAGGGAATAGGAAGGCCCAAGGAGAAGGAGAGAGACAGAGTAACGGTAGGTCCAGGGAGTAGTTAGAACACATACATTTATCGATTAGGTTCACTACATTATATGGATGTGGTTTATGGCACCCCAAAACAATTACAACAGCAGTATCAAAGACCTCTGTTCCAGAGCACCATAACAGATATAATAATGATGAATTATTATATGTTTGAATTATTACAAGAATCTCCAAAATGTGTCACAGAGACAGAAAATCAGCACATGCTGCTGGAAAAATGGTGCTGATAGACTTGCTCAACACAAGGTTGCCACAAACTTTCAATTTGTAAAAAGCACACTACCTGCAAAGCACAATAAAGTGCTATGAAAGGAGATATGCCTGTTCATATTTATCACACTGTTTTGTAATCTTATAACTGTTACTGAGTTGTAAGTTTCTTTCTTTGAAATTGATCTTCTTCCCCTCCCTCTCCCTCTGTCGCCTAGGCTGGAGTGCAATGGTGTGATCTCGGCTCACTGCAACCTCTGCCTGCCAGGTTCAAACAATTCTCCTGCCGCAGCCTTCTGAGTGGCTGGGATTACAGGCGCCTGCCACCACACCTGGCTAATTTTTGTATTTTTAGTAGAGATGAGACGGAGTTTCGCCATGTAGACTAAAGTGGTCTCAAACTCCTGACCTCAGGTGATCCACTCGCCTCTGCCTCCCAAAGTGCTGGGATTACAGGCGTGAGCCACTGCACCCGGCCTGAAATTGATCTTCTTGAGGGGAGATCACAGTGGGTATTTCGATTTCCAAATGCATGGCCTGGAAGTATTGAATAAATAAACATTATTGGATGGGTGGATGGCTACAAAATAACCTTGTAGATGGAATATTGGGGGTTTTTGTTGTTGTTGTTTCTCAAAATATATTCCTCCTACAAACTTCCCTAATCAAGTTCAAAGCAGCTAACACAAAAAGGAAGAAATTCAGGGTCAATGATTTAGATTCTACCTAGATATTTAGTTTAGAAGTTTTATTTTTCTTGTTTTTTTTTTTTCTTGAAATGTAGAATGACTTATAGACTTTTCTGAAATGTAGAGTGATTGATAGACTTTTCAGAAAATATGTATTTGTTATTTCTCTGACTACCTTCCTGAGCCACTAAGCAAGTGTTCTGCCCATAGCTATTTGCTAAATTTTATTTAAAGGTGCATCTTCAGCATCATGCAATATTGCCATGTAGCAAACCTGCACATGTACCCCCCATATCTAAAAGTTGAAATAAAATTAATTAATTTTTAAAAGATGTGTCCTATTCTAAACTAGACTGGGTTTTACTTCAATTCCAGTGGTCAAATTTACCTATAGAATACACTTGCATGGCGGGAAGTACTGGAATGAAAATGGCAGAACTCAGTAAGTTTATTTCCCTGAGACTGCACTGTGGCTAATACTGTTACAGAGACAGATTTTATATTGTAGTATGGTCAGCTGTTTCATTTGATGATGTATATAGTTGATCATTTGAATTGGAATTTCTGTTGAGCCAGATGGAGGTGAAACATCATTCTAATTTTTGGTGTTACTTAAAGTTAATACCAACTGGGTGGTTCATAAAAACAATTTGTTCATTAATTGTCTTCTGTACTCAATAATAAAAGTAGTATGTCAATACATTTACCTGTATGAGAAGTAGACCAAATGACTTACACAGAAACTGACTACTTAGAAGACCTTATTTGGGGAACTGAAGAGAAGAAAAATGAAATAGAAGATAGGATATAGAAATGAATGAAAACTTAAGAATGGTTATTAATATGAAATCAATTGAGAATTATCTTTTTACTTTGATATTTCAGCAAAAATAATTCTATTGAATGCTTATAAAAATAGCATTCCTTTTGCTTTTTGTTCTTTACTAAATGGAATGCTTCTGCAGTGTCTAATCAAACCCCATCATAACAGGGGCTTGGATAGAAATTACTGTCCTTTTCAAGTCAAGTACTCAACATCCTTTCCAGTAACTTTTTTGGTTTTTTTTTTTTTTTTTGAGACAGGCTCTTGCTCTGTCACCCAGGCTGGAGTGCAGGTGGCATGATCATGACTCCTTGCAGCCTCAACATCCTGGGCTCAAGCAATCCTGCCATCTCAGCCTCCCAAAGAGCTGGAACTACAGGCGCTTGTTCCCACACCTGGATAATATTTTTCTTTTTCTTTTTAGTAGACATGAGGTCTTACTATGTTGCTTAGGCTGGTCCCAAACTCCTGGGCTCAAGTGATCCTCCTGCCTCTGCCTTCAAAGCCGGGATTACAGGTGTGAGCCACTATGCCTGGCCTCCAGTAATTTTCAAAGTGAGAAATAATTGTGAAAATGTGACTAAGTACATTAAATAATACTTATGATATCTTTTCATGTTGATATGTGGTTTTTTAAAAAAAGACATATAGCTAGGCATGGTGGCTTGTGCCAGTAATCTCATCTTGGGAGGCTAAAGTGAGAGGATCACTTAATCCCAGGAATTCGAGGCTACAGTGCAGCAGTGAGCTAAGATCACAACACTGCACTTCAGCCTGTGCAAAAAGAGAGCCCATCTCCAAACCAAAAACAAAACAAAAACAAAAGGACAAATAAAACACATTTTAGTATCTGCAGTCTCATTCATAAAATTTCCAGAGGTCATAGTAAGGGGCAAAACCAAAAAGAAAACCTAACTTCTTGTCTTCTGTTTACCTCTTTTCATAGGTAACTCCTTTTTTTCCTTTACCAGTGAAAAGCTGACTAGAAGAGGTGAGGAAGGAATTCAATTGGTAGGACAAACTAAAACATTGCTGTCTGGTTCTTTTGTTCATTATTTGCAAATCCAGTTAAGTTATACTTCAAATAATTTTTTACAGGTTTTTCAAAATGAAAGTGGGGTCATTGAGACATATACCTGCCCCACTTTTAAGAAGTAAAAAATTATGTCATCTATACTAACATTTGGTTTTATAAGCTCCATATGGATTTTTTTGCTACTACCTTTAGCAATATTTTAAAATAAATTTTTCTGGAAGTTTGTTAACGATATTTTCTTTCAGAATGGAGTAAGATTTCCACAGATACGTCAAGTTTCTATTCAGCACAATATTCATCATTTCATTACTCCAAATTATAATCAAAGTGAATAGATTTCTATTTTATTCTATGCAAAGAAAATTCATGTATAGGAAATAACGTTAATCTCAATTTTAGATTAGGTAAAGTTCCCATGTGAAAACTGGTCCATTTTATATGACAGCATGTAGCATTTCCAGCTGCTTTCTCTCCCTAATCAAAACATTTGCTCACAAAAGCAGCTGCTACTATGCCTTGTTTTTAAACCATTTGCAAGAAATCAAACTGAGAACAAAGTATCCGTAGTAAAAAGCTCTAGCTTCTGGGACATGTATACTACAAAATGTCAGAATAAGATAAAAAGGAAGCCAATTCACAACCAATTTTTTTTGTGTTGTTTGTTTTGCTCCAAAGCTTTGTTTCATAAAGCCCTTAAAATTTACAATTAGCACTAACATAATGCAGTCTAGAAATTTATAAATAATTGTTCTTTATGGAACACTTTTAAAATTGTATATCAGAAGTGCATATTACAGTGCAGAGTTTATGAAGTCAGATGATCAGATGATATTTTGGGAAAACAGAATACAGAGGATGAATTTCTCATCTAATAGCAAATTATTATTCTGAGCCATTATCTACATTATGCTTATGAAGCTCCATTAATAAAACTTAATATCTTACATATGACCTTGTATTTTAGATAGCATTTGACTTAGATAAAAGACACACCACACTGAATTGGTGTGAACAACCATTTTGGAACACATGTTATAATCAGTGTTTGCCAAAGACATGCTACTCCTATTTATATATTTTTAAAAGTGCGACGTTTCAATCTTAGCAAATTTTGTGCTGTTTGAAAGCTACATATTTAATTTTTAATGTTAATGTTATATTTTTGTAAAGGACTAATTTCTCTTTGAAGTATCATCATATCAAAGGGAGAAAAGTGTAAATGTAATTTAGGTCAGACTAACACATTTTACTTAATTTAAGCATTAAAAGATGTGTGTTTGAAAGATCTCAATCTCCACATGTTCTGCAAACAAAAAACAGACAAACAATACAATAAAACATCATGCATCTCATAGAAGTTGGAATAACCAATTACTTAAAAATTTTACCATCTGTTCTCATTGAAGCAGCAAGACAGGCATTTCCCCATGTTACAAACCATGGTAATTAGAAAGTAACAATGAGAAATGCTAACATCATTTTTCCCCTTTCTTATTTGCTGCGGGGGTTCTTAATGAAAATTTGAGCATACAAACAAAGGAAAAGAGAGGATATTTCCCCACCCCACCTCCTAATTGAGTGCTTATATTCAGCAATAGCTTTTTGCTGCCCTGGGCAGCATGACACTGCCTCATTTGGCCACGCACAGCTATTATTCTAGGAGGCAGCTAGTGAAGTGCCCCAATCCATCTGCTTGCTTTTTCATGGGCTGGTGCTTTCCTTGATGTTGACAGCTGTCTTAATATTCCTGGGCCACCTGCCACACAGTAAATACTGTGCTCTAAGATATATACAGAAGTTTATTCCCCGGTGGACTTTTCAGAACAAAAAAGCTTAGCATTACTAAACTACTCTTGCAGTTTAAATGCTTCAAGGATCAACACTTTCATTCTATTCTCATACCTTTGAGAATGGTACTTACGTTGTGGGAATGACAATTCAGTTACAGTGTGATGAACTTCAGGATTTCTCATATATCACACAAGTTATTTAATTATAGTATTATAGGTGGAAATCAGGTGCTAAAAGGAGGCAGAGAAGAAGAGAGCATATTGACAGTTTCTCCTCTAGTGAGCCTTCCAGGAACCCATCAGACTGAGTTGGGGATCCCTCCTACATTTCCCATCTTACCCTATTTGCTCATCTTGCCCAATTAAACTTGCTCCTTGATGTTAAGCATTTGGTCTTGTCTACCACTGCATCTCCATGTCTAAGAATGAGCATGTATCTGACACATAGTATGCACTAGAGGACATATCCAGGTTTTGTGGGATCTGAAGTTTTTACAATTTGGAGGATCCTCTTTAAAGAAAAAGGATTTTAAAATAAGAACATTAGATACAAAAATGAATATATTGAATGAAAACATAAACCATGCAAATTACCAATTTTAAAAGGTGGACTAGAAAAACAATATAATTTTCTTATTAAATGTCGTGCACAACTCTATATCACTTTTTTCCTATATTTTTGGTAGTATACTCTTCAATAACCTTTCATATGATGATAATTTAGTAATATTATTTTCTATAATAATGAAAAGATAATGTAATCTTTCCTCTAGTTCTGTTGCTCTTATTGATAGAAGGACTGTGTAAACATGCAACACTACACACAAACACACACACACACACACACAGAGCTTGTGGTACTGCTACACGTTTGTACTCACAAACAAGAATTCTGATAAATTCTATTTTACATGGTTTACATCAACAATAAAAAATGTTTTGTGTTTACAGTTATAAAAATTATTTTGGGCAGCTGAGGCTTGTGGCCGAGGTCAGGAGTTCGAGACCAGCCTGACTAATATGGTGAAACCCCATCTCTACTAAAAATACAAAAATTAGCTGGGCATGGTGGCGGGCACCTAGCCCAGCACTCTCCTGAGTGGTTGGGACAGGAGAATTGCTTGAACCTAGGAGGCAGAGGTTGCAGTGAGTCGAAATTGCACCACTGCACCCTAGCCGGGGTGACAGAGGGACACTCTATCTCAAAAAACAACAACAACAACAAATATATATATATAGTATTATTGAACATATTATTGCTATGAGAGAAATTATATCAATCGGAGGTAATTCTTCCTGTTGAAACTTTGTCTTCTGATGCCTGGAATAACTTTCCACATGCCACCTGATGCTGCTTTACCTTTCAGATCTTGTCTCACCTCTATCACCCATATATTTTCAGTGTCAGAGACCACAGAAGATATGTCCTCTGGCTCTGCATCTTGGGTGTAATACTTGGTGAGCTGTGCTACAGAGAAATTGGAATTCAAGAAATAACTATATTTTGGAGAGGCTGAAAACCACATAAATATATTCCACTAAGTCCAAACTAAATATATTCCCAACTGAAATTCCCTAACAGATTCCCAAATGCACTCGATAACTCTTAAGTGGAAAGAAAATCTAAGTGGACATCTAAGTGGAAAAAAGAGAGATTGTGGTCTTAATCACATTATTCACTTTGGTAAATTTTAGAAAACTGGCCATGGATCACACTGCTGAGTTCACACTAGAAGAGCCTGTGCCAGTAGGGAGTCAAGAAACTTGAGCCTCATCAGCTTCACTGTAGATGAGCTTCTACGGCAGGCACTCACTAAACGTTGGGGAATAACTGGATGAGTGAATTAATGACACTGTGCTAAATTAGTATCTCTAAAATCCTTACAGCTCTAAAATTTGACATTTTTACGGGCTTCCTAATGCAATCTTAGAATTTAGTATTTAGAAATTGGTTAATATGAGTTCAGGTTATAACAATGTAGGACATACAGAAAACTAGTAAGTGTTCAGAAAGCAAATGAAGGAAAATTCAACGGTCATTGTTTTATGGCTTTAAGCTATTTTGTCATAGACGCAATTTGTCTTAGTGTAAGCATGGCATTATTTGTATTTAACAATCACTTAAGTGCTTTGCTGTGTCACCAAGTGGAGATCAGAGTATTGTTAGACATATTATTAGTTAAAACCATAATTTGTTAATTAAATCCTACTGACTCCCACCCATTTTTATCCCAAGAAAAACTTCCTGAACGAAGTACCCTCTGGGTAGGCATTGGGGCCTGGTTTGATCACAGAACAAGTGGGGGACAAATATACTGATTCAATAACACGTTGGGAAGACAAATTATCATTTCGACCTTTTAGCTGGAAAAAACAGTTTGCTTTATTACTCTCTTTGGGCTTTTTGGTAAGTGGGTCTTCAATGGAGATTCTCTTATAATAAAGCTAGAATTGGGAACTTTACTTGTCTTATTCTAGTCTATTATCTTAGATTTTTTCTATTTTCTCAGACTAGGCTCACAGAGAAGCAGGAAATATTTACCAACGAGTAAAAAAGAATTAATCTTGAGGGATAGACTGAGATGAACCCGATTGATGGAAACCGGGTTGACTGAACTTTAATGGGTTAAATCCTGCCAGAACAAATGCGAGTGAGTGCCTTGGCTCTATTACAGTTAGTAGGGGCCGGAGGGCTTCTGGGAGGCAGTGTGGGGAGGCAGGGAGGCCCAACAGCCTCCAGCAGGTGCTGAAAGGACTTGGGGCTTACAGGTATGCAATCTACTCATGCTGCTTCTCCTCCATCTCCCGAAAGCCAGAGGGGAGATTACTCCAAGGTTCGCCTCTGCTGTGGACATTTCATTTGTATCTCATTTACTTGTACACATTGTTTAATGAACAAACACCATATCACTTCCTTGATGCCTACCCCAGGGGCAGCTCGCCTTCAAACGAAAACAAAACACCTGGGGTGAATGAGCCTCTTAGTATCTCCTGTACTAGCTGCTAGGGTATGAAAAAACAAGAAAAATCCATACCACTGTACTTAGACTTAAAACAAGTCTTAAGGACCCTTTGGTTCCCAGATTTCAGTGGCATCTGTGTAACGACTGCTAAATATGTTTCAGCACTGACAAGCTTGAAATCATACTTTTTGATCAGTGCCGTTTTTGAAAGAGTTCGCAGGGGAGTACGTAGCGTGGAGTGTGAAAAGTGTGAAGCACAACGCGGTTAGGAAAAGTCACACCACAGAAAGCCAGCGGAACGCGCCGGGAAGTGGTGACCGCCTGACAGGTACCCCCTCTCCCTCCCGCCGCCGGGTGCTGGGCTAACGCGATTTCGCCCTCAGGGCTGGAGCTGTCCCTGCGGTAGCTGTTTCTTAGCTCCCAGGAAGTTCGGGGCGCCCCGGTACTGCAGTTTGCCAAGTGTTTTCACAAACCTTAGTTCATAAACCTCTTTCAAAAGTCTGGAGAAAACTGTTTGTGTGCTCTCACTGTAGGATAGAAAACACAACGGTCACAGAAAGTAATTGAAGGCAAAGCTCAACAGGCTGCAGCCTGAACTCTTTTGAGCGGGAAGCTCGAGCCTAGCGTCGCTCGCTGGGCGACACCCCTCAGGCTCTCAGGCCGGCGCCTTCTGGGGACCATGTCGCGCTCCGGCGGTGGCGGCTGCGCCCGGCTCAGGGCGGTGCCGCGGCCGCTGGCTCCTCCTGGGGGTGGGGCGGGCCGCGCCGGGCGAGGGCGGGAGGAGGAGCAGCCGCAGCGGCTTGAGGAGCTGCAGCGCGAGGAGCGCGTCGCGTCCGCATTTCTCCCGCCCGGGAGAGACAGCCGCGCTGGCAGCTCGCGTCGAGTCGATCTGCCCGCGCCGCATCCCGCGGCGCCCGGTCGGGCTCCGGGCACCAGGCACCACCTAGGCAGTTCCCTGCAGACGGCCCCGGGCCCGCGGCCCCCTCGGGAAATGTCCAGCGGCCGGAGAAAGGGCAGCGCCCCCTGGCACAGCTTCTCCCGGTTCTTCGCTCCCCGAAGTCCTTCCCGGGACAAGGAAGAGGAAGAGGAGGAGAGGCCGGGGACGAGCCAGCCTCCGGCTCCAGGCCGGTCCGCTGCCAGGTGGGAATCGCGGAGGAGGTCGCGGGGGGGCCCTGCGCGTACTCGCTAGACGAAGGCTCCCGGCCTGACCGCCGGCAGCTGGCCGCTCTTGGGCCAGGCTGCAGTTCGCCACTTTCTGTTCTTCTTCCTCCATTGCTAAAGTTTCCTCCTCCTTGCCCCGTTCCCGTGCCGCACCACTCGCCTCTCCTCTGCAGGTTAAATCGGGCAGAAGTTCTTGCCCGGCGGCCGGACGCATATCCCCCGATCCCCGCTTGGCTCCGCGCTCTTCCTTTCCCACCTTCCCCTGCCGGAACGTGATTGGGTTCCCGTTCCACACACGCTCTACTCTCCAAGTTCTGTGGCAAAAGCGATTGCCCGGGCGTCCCGCCTGTAGTAATGGGAAACACTTGTGAGCCGAGCGGAGCCGTCGGCCAGGGGAATTGAGGGCGCGATCCCAGCACCACTTGTGGGGGAGGAGATCGGGGCAAAAGTGGAAAAGGTAAAGCTTTGGGGCGTCACCCCCTCAGCTAAGATGGTATTTTGCCATCTTATTTAAATTTTCTCAAAATGATTTTTAAAAGGAATTGTGATAATGCGTTCCCAAGACTGTCACCAAAAGGGACTGGCCATGTAAACGACGCCACATTTCTTTACTTCTCATCTCTCCTAGAAACAGCTGCCTCAGGTTCCCAAACAGATTCTGGAAATCAAGTTTCCAGCTGTCTTGGTTTCAGTAATCAAAGGGTACCCTTTCTCTGTAATATTTTTATCTTTCCTTCACTTTCCTATGTTCAAAAATCAAAAAGTTTTAGACATGCCTCATTTAAATGCGTATTTCTGAGTCTTTTCATCCCCCCTGAAGAAAGAGGGGTTAAGTAAAATGCAGCCCGCTTTCTTAAACTAATGAGAGGCTTACACTATCTCCTCCCGAGATTGCACTAGAATGACCATTGTCATTGGAAGGACACTCCAGAAAGCCATGTTTACTTCGGACTCAAGATTTCCTGGTGGGCTTAAAAAAAAATGGATAGGAAACAGAACTGAGAGTGAGCCAGTTCCATTAGTATTCAGATTTTGTGATGTGATTTTGGTGGTTTTTGTGTTCCTCAGTTTACCCGCTTGTGAAACATTTTCATTATGACCGTCTGTTAATCACATGCCACATATTTCCAAGAAAGCTCCTACGATAATTGAGTGGTTAATCTCCTGGGACGTTTCAGCTATTATTGCTCTGACTGTTGAGAATTTAAAATTCAAAGTTACACAGTAGTTAAAAATAGTTTTGAAGTCTGACAGATCTCATCCAGGGTGTCAGCTAGTTCTGCTGGTGTGGGCAGGCAGCCTGTGGTGCCTGCCACCGCCGTAGCAACACTAACAGTCTTGGATAATATGAACGCAGCCTGCAAGGAAATCCCAAGTAGGCTCAGCACAGTTGGGGACTTGAAAGTCAGTGTTAGAAAGGAGTAAGCAGGTCAGTTTCAGGGTCATGTCAGTAATGGCCTGAAATCCTACTGGTCTTTCCGCCCCATTTTGGCTTTTTAAGGCACTTCTCAATTCTAATTTCTTTACTGACTGGAGCTGACCACTCCAGCAGCTAGTTCCTTGTTCACCTACCACTTCTCTATTCTCATCATCTCCAGATTGGCAAAACTGTGGCTTTTTAACAATGAAGGTTTTAATTGTGCTTATATCAATGCTAATTTTGTTCTCATCTTTTTTGGAACTTGCCAGGTGTTAGGGGGATAGCAGATGACCCCTTGTGTGGGTGTTTTACTGTTTTAAATGAGCTTACATCTTTCATTTCAAGGGCATAAACAAACACAAAGCCTTTATTGAAAATTTAATAAAACAAATGGAACCTCTTTGTAGTAATGAATGTCCCAGTAACACAACACCCTGATGTTAACAAGATTGGAAACAGAATTGCAATTTGTCACTATGATCTTATTTCAAAATGAAAGGGTGTTTTGGCTATTTCTCTTTGTGGGCATAAAAACTCGTGTCATTATGAGAGCTGGATATACCTTCTGTAGAGGTGATTTTAGATGAAGAGGAGTCAGTGCAACAGACAAACGGGGTTGGTGTGGTAGGGACATAAAGAGTAAGAAGAAGGGTTCTTTGTTTAAGAGCTATAAGAAGCTGGGAAGACCACTTGAAAACATTAATATGAATCCCTATCATATGTCTGGCACTTTACAAAGTACTTTCAATAATATTATTAAACATGACCTTTGACCAAACCTATATTATCAATATCCCCATCTTACTGTAAAAAACAGGGTTAAGGAAACTTACTGAAAGTTATGTAACTACTTTTCAGTCAGTGAACATGGTATCAGATGTGCCTACAATTCTGAACATGTAATAAAGGTTATTGTCTGCATCGTGGCTTTTTGATGTACTTGAAAGGAAATGCACTCTCTAAAACCTGTGTTTTGAAGTCTCCTTTTTGCATCCCCAGTGTTGATTTGCATGAATTTTTTAATGTAACATGTACAAATATAAAACAAGACATAAGTTCCTTAAGAACAGAATTCCTTGTTTCTTAAGTACAAAATTAAAAAATAAACTAAAACTTAATTATGAGACCCATAAAAGTAGAATTTACAACATCCTGAAACTGTTTTTTTGGTTACTCACAAAATGCATACTGGGACAAACACCAGGTCTTTGGGGAGTTGCCATGCCTTGATACAGCTCTTCCAATATTTTACTGTTTTGAACCATAGGAAAATCTTTGTTTTTATGGTGTGCTGTGAGTTATATGGGCTTCAGTTGGTGAGAACACTTCATTATGTTTTCTTTGTTGCTGTTCTGATCTCATTAATCTTTCACAATTAAAGAAGGCCTATTAGCATCAACACTATTGTATATCCCAACTTAGGCGTGGGCACTCAAATTGCTTGATAGTACTTATATCAGGTGGTTGACCATTTCCAGGAAATGCTTATATTAATTTATTTTAGATGATATAAAAAGGAAAACTGCAATTGAAGTTTTCATAGAAAACTCCAAAACTCCCAGAGTTCTGTGGATCCTAGTTTGAGAATCAGTGCTGCAGTGTTAAGCCCAGTTTATAAGTATACAAGGAATGGACTCATTAGAAGTGATAGGGGAGACCAGGAAGTGCTTCCTGGTAGGGATGATTTTAACTGGGTCTTCAAGGAATTGGTGATGGTTCTATACAAAGAGAACTTAGGAAAAAAGAGAAGAGGGAACAGGTATTCCAGACTGAGCAAAGGCCTACAAGGGGTTTATGATCTGTTAGGGGCTATATACATTAATTGGACAGAGTGGAAGGAGCAGTGAGAAAGTTAGATTGGAACTGGGTCATAAAGGTCTCTAGACAAAGTGTTTGGCTCTAGATTTAAGGCTCAGAGAATTTTTGCAAAAGCCTGTTATACAGATATTGCTGAAATATGCAACTTGGAGGAATTCCTGCTTTATTTTATCTGCTTTGAGAAAATGATTGCTCAACTTTGTTTCTTGGCTGTATCATGCATGATGGACCTGTTTAAAATGAGTTCTGTGCAATGTTTGTAACTGAAGAGAGATGGTAAGGTGAGAACAGTATTTATCAAGGGCTGACTGTGCACTTACTCCTGGGCTGGGTACTTTTACTTGCAACATATCATGTAAATCTCACACTCAGCATGAAAGGTTGGTCCACTTATTACCATCTGACAATTAAAGAAACTGAGTTTGAGAGAGCACTCAGTGATGGATGCTATGGGCGTTTTGAATGGAACAATTCTTTGAACTGGACTCTTTTGTCCTTTGTAAGATATTTGTTATCCATGATTCCACACACTAATTGCCAGTAGCATCCTCTGGCCATTGAGATAACTGAAAACTCCTCCACCCAGGTGGGTGGGAGGGAGAGTGGTACCACTCCGAGTGGAGAGTGATTTACCCTAAATCATGAGAGGAGGTGAGAGGTGACGTTTGAACTTAGGTCTCTCTAATGGACTCTAAAGTTCTGGTTCCTTTTTTGACACCATCCTGTCCACCACCCTTCTGAACTCTGCTCCTTCAAAACATATTTGAATATGTGAGGCAATTGGATTGTTCCTTACTTTGTTCTAGAATGGGTGACACTGTGGCCCATTTCAGCTATATTCCTTTTGGCTGTTACTTTGACCAAATACAGTGTCATTGATGAAAAGAAGGTGAAACAGGATTACTAGGCCCAAGGTCAGGGCCTGTGTCTTCATCTTTGTGTCCCCTTCATCTTTGTGAACCCATCTCTTGGGTTCAATAAGGTGTCTACCAGGTGGCTAATTTGGGAATTCTGTTTTTTGCTGTGAACATTCTTTGGAAATGGACTCAATTGTATGTTCTGAATGTGTTAAAGTTGCAAGGATACCACAAATTGACCTGCAGTAAGTTTATGTAACCAGAACTTCTAGCTTTATTGATAGTTATAACATTTTTAAGTTTTTTTCCTCATCACAGTGGAAAATATGTAAAAAGGGTAATAGCAAGTTTTGTAAAGTAAGAGAAAATATTCCCTCAAGATAAAATATTTTCTATCCAAAGTTCTGATGAAATATACCAAAACCCAGATATAAGAAATATTAGTTACCAATTATTAAACAAAATGGTAGCAACAAACCGTAGGTGGTTGTAAAATTAAGGAAAATAATCCAGGCTATATGCTGAAAAGAGGGAATCTGTGTGAAGTAAAAGTTAAGAAGGTAATACTTTGAGTCTGTTCAATCCATAAGTTAAAGTGGCTGCTTTGTGTCCCACATGGTGCAAAGCAATGTGAATATAAAAATAAATGAATGACCAAATATGCCTTCATAGAATTCACAGATTAATGGAGGAGATAAAAGTGTACATCTCTGTTCTTAATATGAACTCAGTATAAATCAAACACGTCTTTGGAGTGTGTGACTTGTTTCATTCAGAGCATACTTAATGTTTCACGAATGTCATACATTGTATGAGAACTTTAATTGGGCTTTCAAAATACATTCTCACATTATTAACTTTTCTCCAAGCATGGTTTGGTGAGCTTCCTTTGCCAAGCCAGCATAGTGAGGGAAACATGATAGTAACTGCACCATCAAGGTGAATGGAAATGCTGCCCCTTGGTTCTGTTGCTCTCCTCCTTGACCCTGCAGGCTTTGCAAGTCCTAGACAGAGGCAGAAAAGTGCATCCTTTCAGGAATCAACATTCCAAATAAGTGGCAGTGCTTACACAAAATGACTTGAAGTTGTTAGAGAACAAATCGAAGTTTTCAACTAGTAATAAGTCATTCTTAGTGTTTATTTGGCAGTTGTATGTGGCCAAGTAATGGTACCACTCCATCCAGCGGGACTTCCCTGAATGTTTGACTCCCAGGAGTTCCTAATTGGAAGTATGCTAAAGCACTGAAACAACTGCTTAACCAAGTGTGTGTGTGTTTTCGTTTTTCCTAATCAATTAATGATGACAAAACCAAACTACCCTTTATTAAGGCACTACTCAGATCCAAGCCCTGAGCTTGGAACTTTAAAAATATCAAATCACTTAATCCTCAGAGCAAACGTATGAGAGAGGTATCTTTACTGCCTTTTACAGACATATAATTTAAGGTTTCAAGAGGTTCAGTAGGTAATCAAAAGTCTCACAATATTGGTAGTAGAGTCAAGAGTCAAATTTTCCTTCCTGAATTCAAAGCCTACACAGCATTATGTGACAGCCTCCTCCGCTTAACTTGGGAAGCCTCGTAAAAGAAGGCTGCCCTTAGAAAATGGTTTGGAATGGAAATAAAAGACAATGGCATGCAGCTGGACATCTGTCCAGATGGACTGGGTCAGGGCTATGGACAATCAAGAATTATACTCCTGACAGTTGGGAGAGGAAAATAAATGTATACATTTATGCAGATTATAGATTTATATTTAAATACAAAGAAAGGGTCAGTCTCCTTCAAAAGAGAGTTTCAAATGGAAACTATAGCAAGATACCGTATTCTACCTATTTGATAAGCAACACTCCAGTTCGATGCTGGAACTCTCATACACTACTAGTGGGAGGGTAAATTGATATACCACTTTGGAGAGAAATTTGACAGGACCTATCAATATTGCAGATTCACATACTCAGCATTTCTTCTCTGGGAATTCCACTGAACATGTACAGTTTGCAAACAGGCCAAAAGTTGCCTATAGAAGTTAGTCATTGTGGCATTGTTTTAACAGCAAAAGATGAAAAATAGAGTAGAATGCCATCAGTTGTGGACTAATTGATAAATCATAGTACATCCATATAGTGAAATATGATGCAGCTACCAAAAAGAATAGGAAAGCTTTTTACGTACTGTTAAGGAAATATCTCCAAGATACATTAAGGAAAAAAAAAAAAAAAAAAAAGGCCAGGTGCGGTGGCTCATGCCTGTAATCCCAGCACTTTGGGAGGTAGAGGCGGGTGGATCACCTGATTATCAGGCATTCGAGACCAGCCTGAACAACATGGTGAAATCCCGTCTCTACTAAAATACAAAAAAAATTAGCCAGGTGTGGTGGTGCTTGTCTGTAATCCCAGCTACTCCAGAGGTTGAGGCAGGAGAATTGCTTGAACCTGGGAGGCTGAGGTTGCAGTGAGTCAAGATTGCGCTCCAGTCTGAGCAACAAGAGTCAAACTCCATCTCAAAATAAATAAATAAATAAATAAAAACCTACAACGAATTGTGTATAGTATGCCCCATTTGTATATACAAATGAAGGGGATATGAAATCTGTTACTAGTGTTGCGTAACTTATTTTGGCGGTATGGGGAACTGAGTGAAGGGATGAGAGGCAGGAGAAAGACTATCTTATGCCTTTGTACACTTAAAAATTATGTGAATTACCTATTTCATAAAGTGAGAAAAAGACTGGATTAAAATCTGGTGAATATCTGTGGTTAAAAGAAGGGAAAAAAAAGAGAATTTATGATCCAGAGTTGGCAAAAATCCTCCAAAGAGAGAATACGCTACATGAACTTATTCAAGTGAGAAAAGTTTCAGTTAAGGATATAAATAAATAGAAGTAGTTCTTGTAATGCAGAGTAATTTGATATTTTGACACTTTGCACAAGTAGGAGTGAGGCTTTTCTATATTTTTACTCTCTAATGTGAAACTGGGTAGAGTTGACACAGCCACAAATTTATCAACATAACTCATTTTTACGTGGTCACCTGTCATCCACCTTGACTTCTCCAGTATGACCCAGGACAGGTTATTAACCTCAGAGTCTTTTGTGATAAATCAAGGGAGTTGGTTTTCATCCGTAAGGTTTCTCTCAGCTTTAGCATACCAGCCAAAACTCCATGGCTATTAGGTGTATACAAAATTGATATGCCTTACAATTAGAAAGATTTATGGTTTTTTTTTGGGAAAGTCACATATGAAAATGCTTTAGTTAATCCTCCATGTGATCCTAACATTTTGGTCATTTGATTTGAAAGCTTCACCTGTGTTTAAAATGAATTAATTTAGTGTCGCTGTGTCAAGCACCAGTCTAGGTCCTGGGAATCCAGCAGTTAACAAGGTGCACCATTGTCTTTGCCTTAAAGCACTGATGCAGTTTTGTGGGGAAGGCAGACATTGCACAAATTTTTCTTTTCACTTGAAGTAAGTACCAAGGTAACATGTAGGGGACTGTAGGAGCATTTAACAAATGTGAGCCCATCCTTGAGGCTCTCAGAGGAAACTTTTAATCTCATTTAAGCTATTTCTCCTGGAACATGTGTCTAAGTAATGTCTTTCTGTTCTTGATTTATAAACTTTGGACAATATATATTGACTTCTGGTTATGGTGGATGAGCACTTAGCCATTTTATACCCTTCCACATCTCATTACTTATCCAGCCAAAATAATCATTATAATTGGAAGATTAAATAAACCTGTAGATTTCTATGACTATGTAGCTGTTGTTTTCTGCTAAGCCAAGTGCTGTACTATGGTTACTTTCTTTGTGTGATATTTTGGTTTTCATGGAGTAAATTACCTTGTTTTTCATTTTCTTATTGCTGCTACTTCTAGAATGCACAAATATTCTTATAAAACCACCACTTTCAGTGTTTTTTTTACATCATTAAATCACATCTACCAGTTTACCCCATGCCTTCCAAGACCTTTCTCTTGGTCTCTGTGTCTTCCTGTAATTTGTGTCACCTAGTAGTTCCCAAGCTTCCTGCACTGATCTCTACTACTCAGCCCTATGTGAGAGCACCTATTTTTGGACCTCATGTATTCCTCTTTCTTGGTTAACTCCCCCTTTTGTTGGCATATGTCTAACAAGAAAGGGTGCATCTTAGATAATTTTTTTTTTTTAGTCTTTGCCTTTTTCTACTCTAGTAAATCATAGTTTTGGTATAAATTTATAGACTCAAAATTACTTGCACGCAGATTTCTGAAGACATTTTTCTATTAGCCTTCTCTTTAATTCTGGATTGTTGGGAAATCTGAGGCTAGTATAATTTCTGGACCTATTTTTGTGATTCATTTTTTCTTTGCAAATTTTGAAATCTCTTTTCAATGTAGACTCTACAAATGCACAGTAATGAACCTTGCACAGTGCCTTTTTAATTTATTTTGCTGGACAGTTGGCAGGCTCTTTCTCTTGAGAGGCTTATATCTTTCGATTTAGAATGGAGAGTTTGGCTCAAGCTCCTTGTGTGTGGTCTGTGCTTTCTATACTTTTATTCTTGGTATTCCAGAGTCTGGAGGCTTCTCTTTTTAAAAATTGCTAGGCTCCTGCCAAATGTTATAATTTGGAGATGTGAGTTCACTAAGAAATCAACTGACAAGAGGAAGATTAATAGGAGAAATGACATAGAAATTTATTAGCATGCAGGGCGAAAAAAATCACAGAGTGACTACCAGATATCCCAGTAAGGTACAGATGCTTATATACCCCACCTCTTAGGAGAGAGGAAAGTGGATGATTTTAGGGGACTAGTAAATGATTTTTATGGGAACTCAGTGAGCTTGAAGAACATAACAAAGGCCTGGGACAAAATCTGTTGGGCCCACGGAACAGACAGTGGTTTATGACAAAAGTCTGTTGAGATATTATGACAGACTTCAGTCTTTCTTCTTGTGACGTGAGTTCAGTTAATGAAAACTAGGGAAGGGACTAGAGGTAATTGTTTTCTTCTTTGATGGGTCCAAACTTTAAGCAGATAAGAGAACTTCAGAGAACAGAACTTCATTCTGTGCTTTGGGAGAGACAGAGGAGCAAAGACAAAAGACAAAGGTGGAGTTCAGAGAGACCTTGAGGCTGCTCAGTTCAGCATGTCAAAGTGCCATATTTTGGGATATGGGATTCTGAGTTTTTATCTATTCTTTTTTGTAAAAGAATTATTGATACATAATTATTGTACTGTTTATGGAGTGAGTATATGTGATATTGTGTTACATTCATGCAATGTGTAATGAACAAATCAGGGTTTTTAGGATATCACTTCAGCTTAGCACTTCACTGTTAGTGCAGGAGGGAGATTAGCGTTAACAATAGTGTATTATAAAATAGCTAGAAGATAAGATTTGAAATGCTACCAACACAAAGAAATGATAAAAGTTTTATTTATTCTAAATTATATTTCTGCCTGTTTTTCTTTCCTTTGAAAATCTCATCTATCCTGAATGCTGTTATTCTTCATCTTTTTTTTTTTTTTAACCTGGTAGCTTATTTCCTCTTATTAATTGCTTTACCATCATTTCCATGGGACAGAGTTAAACGTGTTCACCTATACTGTTTTGCCAGAAATAGCTAGAAAATCTTTGTAATTATCATTGTTGCCAAACTTTTTAATTCTTTGAGTGTAAATTGAACTCCATAACCTAACCTCTCAATGATGGCTATGAGGAAATAATTGCTTGCTCATGGATAGGAAGAATCAATATCGTGAAAATGGCCATACTGACCAAAGTAATTTATAGATTCAATGCTATCCCCATCAAGCGACCACTGACTTTCTTCACAGAATTAGAAAAAACTACTTTAAATTTCACATAGAACCAAAAAAAAGAGTGCATATAGCCAAGACAATCCTAAGCAAAAAGAACAAAGCTGGAGGCATCATGCTACCTGACTTCAAACTATATTACAAGGCTACAGTAACCAAAACAGCATGGTACTGGTACAAAAACAGATATATAGACCAATGGAACAGAACAGAGGCCTCATAAATAATGCCACACATCTATAACCGTCTGATCGTTCTCAAACCTGACAAAAAACAAGCAATGGAGAAAGGATTCCCTATTTAATAAATGGTTTTGGGAAAACTGGCTAGCCATATGCAGAAAACTGAAACTGGATGCCTTCCTTACACTGTATACAAAAATTAACTCAAGATGGATTAAAGACTTAAATGTAAGACCTAAAACCATAAAAACCCTAGAAGAAAAGCTAAGCAATACCATTCAGGACATGGGCATGAACAAAGACTTCATGACTAAAACACCAAAAGCAATGGTAACAAAAGCCAAAATAGACAAATAGGATCTAATTAAACTAAAGAGCTTCTGCACAGCAAAAGAAACTATCATCAGAGTGAACAGGCAGCCTACAGAATGAGAGAAAATTTTTACAATCTATCCATCTGACAAAGGGCTCATATCCAGAATCTACAAAGAACTTAAACAAATTTACAAGAAAAAAACAACCCCATCAAAAATTGGGTAAAGGATATTAAGAGACACTTCTCAAAAGAAGATATTTATGCAGCCAATGAACATATGAAAAAAAGCTCATCATCACTGGTCATTAGAGAAATGCAAATCAAAACCACAATGAGATACCTTCTCACATGTTATAATGGCGATCATTAAAACGTCAGGAAACGAGATACTGGAGAGGATGTGGAGAAATAGGAATGCTTTTACAATCTTGGTGGGAGTGTAAATTAGCTTAACCATTGTGGAAGACAGTGTGGTGATTCCTCAAGGACCTAGAACCAGAGATACCATTTGACCCAGCAATCCCATTACTGGGTATATACCCAAAAGATTATAAATCATACTACTATAAAGACACATGCACATGTATGTTTATTGCAGCACCGTTCACAATAGCAAAGACTTGGAACCAATCCAAATGCCCATCAATGATAGACTAGATAAAGAAAATGTGGCACATATACACCATGGAATACTATGCAGCCATAAAAAAGATGAGTTTTTGTCCTTTGCAGGGACATGAATGAAGCTGGAAACCATCATTCTCAGCAAACTATCACAAGAACAGAAAACCAAACACCACATGTTCTTACTCATAAGTGGGAGTTGAACAATGAGAACACATGGATACAGGGAGGGGAACATCACACACCAGGGCCTATTGGTGGGTTGTCAGGAGGTGTCTAGGGGAGGGATAGCATTAGGAGAAATACCTAATGTAGATGACGGGTTGATGGGTGCAGCAAACCACCATGGCACGTGTATACCTATGTAACAAACCTGCAGGTTCTGGCCATGTATCCCAGAACTTAAAAGTATAATAATAAAATTGCTAAAAGATTACAAAACAGAGGTTTTCTGCTGTCATAGTCTGTGTTGTTACATAGCTGTGTGCTATAAAGGAATACCTGAGGCTGGGTAGTTCATAAAGAAACGGGATTTATTTAGCTCACGATTCTGATGCTGGAATGTTAAGACTGGGCATCTGCATCTGATGAGGGTGTCAAGCTGCTCCCAGTTGTGGTGGAAGATACAGGAATCACTTGGGAAGAAAGGAAACAAGGGGTCAGGAGGTGCCAGGTTCTTTTTAACAGCCAGTTTTCGTGGAACTAACAGAGTGAAAAATCACTCACCACCACTCCAGGGAGGGCATTAATCTATTCCTGAGGAATTCACCTCCATGACCCAAACACCTCCCGCTGGGCCCCACTGCCAACACTGGGGGTTGAATTTCAACATGAGCTTTGGAGGGGACAAACATCCAAACCATAGCACTTGCATACTTCTAAAATCAGATATGCTTTTAAGTGCTGCTTTCAAGTAAGGTGTTGGCACAAAAATATAACCCATTGTAATAGGCAGAATTCCAAGATGGACCCTAGCATAGTTACAGAAAACAGTTAAGGAAAAATATTTTATATGTTATTTATGACAAACAGTACAAATGGCAGTGTCAGAAGTGAAGTGAAAATGGTATTTGGGTGGTCTCACCAATATTTGTTTTATGTAATTTTTAGAAGATATGCTAGAAATTTTTATCTTTCATATTAAAATTTATACAAAAGTGGTTGCTACCTCAGTGGCAGATCATAAATTTCTTGTAACTACCATGCTTCTTATGACAAAGAATGAAGTATTTTGAATTTGATGTTTTAATAACCGGGGACAGATTAGGTGAGATGTAAAGTCTCTTGCCTTTTATTGTCTTGTCAAAGCACAAAGGCGCATTCACAGGCTGGAAGGATGGCATTGTGCTTTTTATCAGTAAGAGCTGAAAATGTGAACCGTAATAATGGTGCTTCATTGTTCTAAGTAGGCAAATAAATTTTTGGCCATGTTGCATATATTATGATACAAAGGAATTAACATTAGGTAATATTTGCAGTATTTGTATTTTGTTATTTAATTGCTTGCATTTTTTGCACTGACTTGTTTTTGCTTTCTTTTTCATCAGCTATGCTACTTTTTTTTTTCTCTTTTTGATAGTAATATTTGCTTTTACAAAACGGGTATAAAATTATAAGAGGACCAAAAAGCAAAAGCACACTCATAACCCTACCCACTCAGAAACATATATCGTTCTTTCAAATGATTCCCTATGGGTTTGTCTAAATACGTCTTCATGTCTAAATATTTTTATAAAAGTAAAAGTTCTTCTTCAAGAGTTTGGAACTTGAATTTTTTTCACTTAACAATAGTGCTGTAACATTTCTGACAATAATACATTTATTTATATGTTGTAAAAATAATTTAAAATTGAATTATTAGAACAACTTAGTTGTGTCATCACTTTTCAGAATCTTGTTTGCATATCTAAATGTGTCTCTACTTACATAGGGTTGTATTCTAATGGGGAGGGAAGAAAATATCTAGATTAATATATAATATGCTTTGAAGTAAAAATAAAATGGGGAGGGATAAGGGCATAATGACAGTGGTGAGTCCAGGTAGGGTGGTCATGAAAGGTGTCTGTATTGGGTAGCATTTAAGCAAAGACCCCGGTGATATCCGGGAGTGGGGCATGAACAAGTCTGAGGAAAGAACTTTCTGGGCAGAAGGAACATTCAGTTAGAAGGTCCTGGGGCACAGTCATGTGGCACAGATGCCAGTGTGGACAGAGACACAGAATTAGAGGAGGAGTGGGTGTTAGTGACATGGGGAAGAGAGCCAGGGGCCAATGAGGTAAGACTTGTTAGTTCATAGTAAGGAGTTGAAATGATGAGTTTACTTTTGGAAAGTATCACTGGGCATGTGTTTATATGTGTTTGTAAATGTGTTTTTATATTCACATATATATTATCGGTTTATCTGTGTCTGGAAGAATTTACAGAGGAGGAAGGATTTCAGTTGGAGGGGAGGTCAGCCCAGGTCAGATTCTGGGGAGCTTTGCGAGGGCACAATCTCGGGTCTCCAGTTCCCTGTCCTCAGAACAATTTGTTGAAAGATATGTGAATGAATGCTCCATTTTAGAAAGCAGCTAAAATACTGTTGTGAGTTCACATCACAGCAAGAGATTCAGGGTATTGAATCTTGCGGGGGTGAGTCAAACATTCAGAATCTGAAGGTTATGAGGTGGATGGAGAACTTGGGGAGAATGGAGCAATCACTCACAACACATGTATGGTAGACAGCTCAGGCACATCTCAGACGTACTGAGATTCTCACTCTGCAGCCTGTGATTTAACTGTAATTATGGGTCTTATTTTGGGGGCGTGAGTTGGGGGACAGGAAATAAGGCAGCCTCAAGGTAGATACATAAATTATAGGAGAGGACTGACATTATAGAGCAAAGGAGTGTCAGAAGTCTCAGATTGTGAAGCAACAGAGCCTCATAATCATGCCTACCTTTCCTCTCTCCTCCTGATTTTTCTCTAGAATTTTGAAATCATTCAACTGCCAGATGTTTGGGCTAAAATATATGCTGTTTGAGTGCCTTAAAATTGCAGCTTTTAGTTACCTTTTAATTTGAAGCCCAGAAATAGTGCCATAACCACCTGTTTTATATTCTGTTAATAGCCATTAAAAAAATACAAGTACCACTCTACTGCTGGCAGACACCATTTGTGAATGGACAGTTTTCCAGATGGTGGTTTGCAAATCATTGGTGTGGAACTCTATTTTTCTTCCCATATCATTGGACCTGCTGGATGGTGCTCCAGGCCGGTGCACAAAAGTCAATTTAATCCATAATGCATCTGCAGTATAGCTTTGAACAAAGAAAATTATAGAACTTGTCACGTGAGGCTATATTTCTAAGAAAAATATCCCAAGGGTAATGTAGATCCCATGGCTTGAGCAGATGCTTTGGGAGGGTGTGAGGATGAAGTCCTTGCTGTATTTAAGGACCCAAAAGAGGGCCAAGAGGTAGAATCTGAGGGAATAGAGGGCAGGCCCAGAGCGAGCCTCAGTCATTTTGAAATAAGGAACGGTAGACATTTCTGCCTCTTTGTTATGGTGCCCTCATGCTAATTTAGATCTAAGTTGGTTTCTTGGCCGTAGTCTTTCTCATCTTTTACCAGAAAAGCCTCAAGTTTAGTCTACCTGTTTTTTTCCCACCCATTCTTCTGTTGTAGAACATAGCAATGTGGGATTTTAGATCTGACAGAGATCTCATATCAGCTGGTCTGAACCTTTTTAATTTACATGGTTGTAAACCAAAAACGTTCATTTTGACAAGTGCATTTTGTCCTCAAGGTGCTGTCTCTGAAACACACAAAAGTTCATTCTGAGTTGTTGCAAAGCATTTTACTACTTATGACAGAAGGAGAGGGAGTGGATGGGTAAAGATCTCGTCTTGTTCTGCATTATTTTTCATTTAGTCCAAGGGAAAGTCTCACCTGGAAGACTGGGGTATTATTTGATGACATTTTAAGGGAAGGATAGGTTCTGGCTACTTTTAGGACTTCATCACAGGAGTTGGGTCAGGTGGGCTGTGTGGTGAGGAAGAACATACCAGGAAGGAAAGGCCTAATGAAGCTGAGGTAGAAGGAGAGGTGCTGCTGAGTGGACCAGGCTTTTGGAACCAGCAGTTTTACGGTAGTAGGGGAAGATAAAATGATGGGGAGATTTGCCCTGATTCTTTTTCCCTGTTCTCAACAGTATTGCTGATTCTTCTACTGTATACCACACCTCATGTAGTAGAAGTGAAAATCTCAAGTGGGAGGATACTTTCAGGCAGCATCAGTTTTGAGTGGAGTTGGAAACAAAGGAGAGAAGGTAAATCGGCCCTGGAAGTGGAGAAATGTCCCTGTGGACAGAGGGTTGGGGTGTGCTGTTTAGATGTAAGAGCATTCCCAAATTAGGGACTACCTTATGTTAAGTGACCTCATATTTGGGGGTGCTCTGAATTGCTGCCAGTGATGGCATTAGCACCAAAGATCGCTTCCTCTCTCATAAGGGCAAGAATTCATAGACTCTGGCATCCATAGAGAAGTAGACAAGCCTCCAGAAGACGCTTATGGAAGCTGTATTCGTCTTTACCGTTTCCAGATTTTCCTGATGCAGTCACGGTTATGTGTGAGAGAAAGGCATAGGAAGAGGAGGTGCCCAACAGGTGCTTACAGGAGGGGAGGAAAGCTTTACTCTCCCTTACACCCTCCACTGAGTGTACCCTTTGTTTCTGTGCGTCTGTCCTGTGGCCATCCAAGAAGGTGTTTTCTTACCTCATGAGAAATTGACTCTGAGAGAGGCCCGGAAGCTTCCCTTGTGCTCCAGTCTGTGGTATGGACTGAATGAGGGGAATTTTTTCCTTCCAGGTCCCACCCTATACTTTCAGTGCTATATGTGCTCATTAGGGCAACACTGCTTTTCTGGATGGAGGAGCTTTGCTGAACAGCAGTGTTGGAAAATGGGTAGTGTTTTCTAAATAATTGTTACCTAATCTTTAGCCACACTTAACATATTTAAATAATAAATGGAGATCCTCCTGGTCAGATTTTTCTCTTCCCTCTACATCTATCAGTTGTTGATGTCAGCTAAAGATAGAGAGGCTCTCAGACCATTGTTTATCAAGAATGGGGTCAGAGGGCCACCTGCCTTAGAACAACCTGTGGTAAAGGGTGATTTGTAGCTCAAAATGGAGATTCCTGGACCCTGTTCCAACTGGATTCCTTGACA
Organism: Papio anubis; assembly: GCF_008728515.1. Lineage (NCBI taxonomy): Eukaryota > Metazoa > Chordata > Mammalia > Primates > Cercopithecidae > Papio > Papio anubis. The sequence continues at coordinate 17,966,453 of NC_044977.1, forward strand.
ATCAGGCCCAGAAATCTGTTTGAGAAACATAGATACCCCAGGTGATTCCGATGAATATAGACATGAGTTCTGAAAGAATGAGGGCAAGGACCTGTCTGGTTTGTACATTGTGCAACCCCCAGCACCAAGAACGGTGCCTGACACATACATGTGTGCACTAGTAGTTTGTTGAGTGGGTGAGTCCTTCCGCCCAGTTTTCCACTGCTTGTCTGCTATTGGTTAGGGAATCTTGTTATAATTTAATTTTAAGAAAATAATATATCTTCAGTGACAGGTTAGGAGTTCTCCTTTATGTAAATTATTTGAAATTTAGAAGGTTAAAGTGATCCTTTTTTTGCATTGCTGATGAAAAATATTTTATGTCTGGCACAGAGTCACATAAAGGCTAAATAACTATATGTTGAATTCATTTTCAGGCATGGTCCAAATAAAGTTACTTGAAAGATGAGGAGCTTTTATGTTACATTGACCTTCATATTTGAGCTATTTTGAAAGATTAATTCTTAGTTCTGTTAGCTAAGGTGAGGCTATTTAGAAATGTTAGGTGGTTTTATTTGTGCCTACGTGTGATTTTGAATTCTGCTCTTCACCCTCTGCCATGAATAAAATGTCTGCTTTCTAAAAATATTCCTAATTGAAATACCCTGGGTCCCAAAGGGGGTTAAATTGTGAGCAAACAATAGGAATGGATTGTGGTCTCTCATGAAGTTTGAGGCGAACATGTTTCTCTCTCCTTGGTATTTATTTTTTAAGAGATTGAAAATATCACCCCAAGCCTTTTGAGCCCTTTTAATTTTATTTTATATTATATTTGAACTAAGCAGACATCTGAGTGTTCACTGTTTTTGAGTATATTTAGCTACTGTGTTCTCATTTTTTGTGTGTTTTGTTTTATTTTTAAATCAACTGAAAATGACCTTGTTCTTGTTGAGTGATTTTTTCCCACCAGCCCCACTCCCTACTTAATGGTTTTAGAGAAGTATGTTGTAGGATAGGAATGGCTGGCATATTCTTTCAAGAGACTTATATGCTACCTCCTTGAGAAAAAAAGACTGATGTTATAATTATATTGTTCCCAGTGTAACAGTGTTTTCTGATGAGGGTAAGCAGGCACAAATGGAAATATGGTTATAGATTTTTTTTTTTTTTTTTTTTTTGAGACAGGGTCTCACTCTATCACCCAGGTGGAGTACAGTGTCATCCTGAATAGCTGGGACTACAAACGCGCACCACCATGCCCAGCGTTTTTTTTTGTTGTTGTTGTTGTTGTTGTTGTTGTTGTTGTTTTTTTTTGTCAAGACAAGGTTGCCATGTTGCCCAGGCTGGTCTCGAACTCCTAATCTTAAGCCATCTGCCTGCCTCAGCCTCCCAAAGTATTGGGATTACAGGCCACACTACACCTGGCCTGGTTATAGGTTATTTTTTAAAAGTCATCTAACAAATACTATTTGAGTGCCTTCGTGGTGCCGAGTGGGATGCCAGGCTCTGGGATACAGACATGAATGATACATCTTCTGAATTAATAAGTTTATATTCTCATTGGGAAGATGGACAACTAGCTGTTAATGATAAAGAGTGGCAAATATGTGGGAGGTATTGCTGCATGCAGTGAGAGCACAAAAAATACAAGTAAAACCAGAACTAGGCTGTAAAGGATTTAGAGTTGATTAGGGTGGGGAAGGATGTTGCAAGCAGCAGATTAAAGTGATTTGTAGGTGTGTAAACTTTGGTATATTCTAGTAATGTCAAGTGGTTATGGGTAACAGTTATATCAGGAGCTAGGGCATGAATAATGTTATCTATGCTAAGAATGTTTCATGTGGCAAAGTGTTGAAATTTTAATAAAAGCAATGATTTTTATCAGTCAACCAAAATCTTAAAATATGTCGTTTGCTTTAAAACTCAACACATTTTAAAATTTTGGTTTAGTAATAAGAATCATGCAACTTAAAGGATATAAGGGAGAATTTTAAGAAATATCAAGTAATTTTTCTTTTGGTGATTTTAACTTAAATTCTTTCATTGTTTGCTCAATACTTACATGCTGATTTCCTGCTGTGTTTTTCTGGAATTTGTGTGTGTGTCTGTAGTCTGTACTTGGAAGTGATTACTGGTACTTGAAAAGACTGAGTTCTGCCATAATCTCATGAACTTAGCTGCATTTTCTGGAGAGCTTTTATATTAGAAAGGAAACCTTTACCGTTTTCATTTACAGTCTTAGGCAGGAGGTTTATAGAAAATCCTGTAAACACACCAAATGAAGCAGAATTTCAGGAATCCTGAAGCATGAACTAGGAGACTAAAATTAGATGTTGTATGTTTAGATAGTTTTTAGGTAGATCATTCAAAATAGATTGTAGTTAGATCACTTGTCGAGGTCAGCATTATTCTTAATTATACCCCAAATCTTTATAACATGATCTTTTTATATGTATTTGCCAGTTTGTTTTTGTTAATTTGAGCTGAAATAGACCAAAATCAATTCACATTTACTTCAAAAAAAAAAAAAAAACCAAAAACTGAATCGTAAACAGCCTTTTGGCAAAAGATAAAGACTAGTAAAATAGAAAAAAGAGATAAGAACTTATTCACTTTTAAAGAAGCAATTATGAGACATTCTTATTTTATACATATGTACAGGTTGCAATTCTGTATTGTACAATATTTTCTATTGTTTTGTTCTTGATTTTATTCCTGAATTGCCCCACAGAATTTTTTATGTGTTTAACACACAGCTTATGTGTTTTTATATATGTGTGTGTGTGTATATATATGTGTCTGTGTGTGTGTGTGTATACACACTTTTTCTATTGACATTTAGAAGGTTTAAGGATCTGTCTAGCTGTATCTGTTTGGTCCATGTGTTTGTGCATGGAGTCTTGGACTTAATGACATTTTATCCATTGTATTTTCCAGGTGTTCATGATTTATTTTTTGTTTCCATATTTTGACCATGACCATTTGTTTCTTGGATACTGTGCATAATAACATAGACTTTTATGGATAGAAAATCTAAATGGCATAAATCGTGTCCTGTCTTTCCATCTGATCTGCTTTGGGACGGCCTTTATATACTTCCTCCTTTCCAGGCCTTCCACCACCAGTGACCACTATTCGACATCTGGCCCACTCTCAGTCATCCTCCTGCTTATGCTTGTCCCCTCCTTGAAGGCTTCCCACTGCATGTAGGACAAAGGTCAGATTTTGTAACAGGTCAGGCCTGGTCTTCATAGTCTGGGATCCACTAATTTTTGGTCTCAGTCTCATCCCTTGGAGGATTACCTCTGTCCTTCGCAAGCTTTGTGCTCCAGACTTATATTAAAAGCAAACAAATAAAACTTGGTTTTCAGAAAATGCCTGATTCTCTATTACCACCTGCTTTTGCACCTCCTCTGAGGGTACTTTACTGAGCAAGTAGAATTGGTTGTTCCTTGTTTCTTTTATGCTTCATAGAATTTTGTTCATTTAGCAATTATAACTCTTATGAAACTGTATTAAGGTTTATGTATTAGTCTCTCCAACTAGACAGAGTTTTGCAAAGAACCTGACGTACTCATTTTTATATCCTTAAGGCTAAGCACAATCCTTGGCATATGGTAGAGAGTCAATAATCTTTAGAGTGAAGCTAAAAAAGAGATATAAATATTTAGATCTGGAAGCTGGGCGCAGTGACTCATGCCTGTAATCCTAGCACTTTGGGCCAAGGTTGGAGGATCACTTAAGGCCAGGAGTTCAAGACCAGCCCGGGCAACATAGTTGAGACCCCCATCTCTACAAAAAATGAAATAACTGGGCATGATAGCATGCACCTGTAGTCTTAGCTACTTAGGAGGATGAGCCAGGAGGATTGCTTGAGCCCAGGAGGTTGCAGTGAGCTATGATTGCACCACTGCACTCCAGCCTGGGCAACAGAACAAGACTATCTCTAAAAAAGAAAAAAAAATCTTAAATGTGTATTGGGAAACTAGTTTATAATGACATCCCAGAAGGCATCTGAGGAGGTATTCCAGACTAAAGACAGTTAGAAGTAACTATCTGGGAAATCAGATTTTAAGGTGCCATCTGGAACACGTTTGGGGCTAGATAAGCCTACATCTATTTTTGAGTATTCCCAGAATTCACTAGATAGACCTAAATGTTTATAGTGATTTGCTGAATAGAAATGCATTCTGTTCCAAATAACACCCAGCATAGGCATTAAAAAAAGATCTGGCTGTGGGGAACCTTCACGTAAATAATATCTTAGAGTGCTAGCACTTGCCAGTGTTATGAAAGTAATACACAGGTGCTCTTTTGTTCAGATATATCGTTACTGTGATGTTGACTATTTGTATAAGAAAATATGAGGCACAATGAATTCTCACAAATATCTGAAGCCTAGATGAACATTTTTGAATGCATTTTTTGAGTTTAGAGATTCAAATCAATATATCCTTGGTATAACATGGTGTATCAGTCTTTGGGCATGGAAGATAGAGGACCTTTCAGTTTAGGTTTAAATACAGAAAACTTTTAGTTTAGTAGTTTTAATTTCAAAAGAAACTGTGGTTTTTATTTTTCAGTGTTGAAAATGAGCCCATGAGCACAAGTCAGAAAAAGGAAAATGTACTTTCATCAGAAGCAGTAAAGGTATAGTTTTAAATTAATATTACTTTATATCAAGTAAATATCTTAAATTACTGTTAATTCTTTTAGATTCTATCATCTTATTTTACATTTCAAAAAGAACACTGTGTAATTACTATTTGTGGAAATCCAGCCCGGCTTTGTTGGACACTTGCATCGGGAGGTGGGATGGGGGTCTGGACGGGTGGGGAAAGGCTCTGAGAATGGAGTATACAGAGTGGTGTTCTTGGCTTTGCCACTAACCCAACTGTGTGATCTTCAGCTGAGGCATTTAACTTCTTTATGTCTTTGTTTGCTAATCTGTAAGTCAGATTACATGACCTCCATGGTCTTTTTCCTAGGAAGTTCTGGGATTTATGAGTTTTCTGAGATGTTGCAAAGTAATAGTGCTTTTGGAGGGTAGAAGTTAATAATCTGTTTCTACATATCATTGCTCTGTGTTAGGTGTGTTTTGGTTAGCTTGCATGTCATTCTTGGCTTCTCTAAGAGGACAAGCACAAAAAGTAGATACCTACACACCTACATAGGGAATTCTCCATGAGTAGTTGAAAATCCTTGAAAACCACTAAACCTTGTGATCTCTCTTTTTATTCATAAGTGATTTTCTAGAAATTTGATGTTTCCAATTTCTAGGTATGTGATCGTGTTTTGGTAGCTATCCCACAATCATGGCTTTTGGTCCCAGTTGCTTTCTTTTCACATGATTTGTGACAGTCAAGGAGAAAATTTGAATCTTCTGGGAATTTCAGAATAAATTAGCTTGGTCAGTAGAAAGACTAAAATGTCATCTCAATTCTTCATGACTGATATGGGCACTTTGTAATATTTTTAAAAACTATATAATGCCCAGCGCATTACACATTATAAAGACAAAGTTGTTTTAATTCTTTATGTCTACCTTCTCCATTATAATAAAAAAAATTTATTGAAAGGAAAAAATGAAGATCACCTTGCTTTCCTTTCTTTACTCCTTTGTGAGTCTGGCTACCAAATCCTTCTCCTGGTGGTTTTATCATGTATCTCACTTCTCTTCTGCAATCAGTTGCTAGCCAGCCTGCTGGTTTACCATTGTATGGGCTCTATAGCTGCTGCTGCTTTTTCAGTTTGTACATGCTTCGAGTTTCCCTACTCAAGACTTTTACTTCTAATGCAATAAACGAAACTTGCCCTTGTGTTGTTTCATAGGAAGGCTGTTACATCTGAGATCTCAAACTTCCCAGTTTCTTTGGTTATCAGCTTTTGTCATTCCGTCTCTTAATCCCTTGTTTCCTCTGTACTCACTCTTGACGTTTACCAAACCTTCCTGCTTTCCTTACTCCCTTTTCTTCTCTTAGTCTCTGCTTCTTTCCCCATTTAGCCTATACCTGATGGTTTATTTTAGCTATACGTTCACCTAAATAAATCTTTAGTGTTGAAACTTGAATAAATTCAGGCTCTTATTTCCAGTAGTGCTGTTTTCCACCTGCAGAGGCTCTGAGAGTTACGTCTTTGTGGATTCAGTAAATATATTTGGCAAATAGAATAGCTGGGCCTCTATGCTAACAATCTTTTCTGTCCATTCTTAACATCTTGTTTTGAGTGCCGAGGATAATTTTATTTTGGCATCTAAGCCCCTAATACCATGCAGTCATGAGACTGTTTCTCTTGTGATTTGAAGCCCATAAGCTTACTTATATATGGAAACTGCAGTTATCCCATAATAGAAAGGATATCGTGGCACTTTTTCTGGGGTATCCTGTGCATTTTGGCTCATGTAACTTTTAAAAAAACCTTCTGGAAGCTACTGGTAGGATTTCTTCAACCTAGCCACACAGACCCAGTTGTTCAGGGACTGCTGCTACCAGGCATCATAACAAATATGTATTTTGGTAACATAACTTAAATTTTATAATGCTTTCTGTGATAAGAGAAAAAATGTGCAGTATTTCCCACTTGATCAGAACCATAACAGATTTATGTAAACATAACCTTATATAGTCTTCTTTTTGTGTTTGACCTTGAGATACCCAGTGATGATGTTGAAGATTGTTGGTTGCAAGACAAGTTTGAGCTACAAAAATTTATTGTATTTTTAAACAATTTTAGATTATGTTTTATATTAACTTGGGACATCATTAAATTTTTGATTGTTAAAATACCACTTACATGCTACACAAATTTTGCTATTTTGCTAACATCAGTGGCTACTTCTAACATTTACCTCTATTCTACTGGAATACGTATTTTATGTTAATAAGGTTTTTAATCTAGCTGGAGATGCTTCCAGAAATTTAGTCCACATTCTATCATTGTCTTGTAGCCTTAAACTCTTTCTTCATTCACATCTACTTTGTGTTATGCCCTGCTCTCTTCTACCTATATCAGATGAATATTTATCCCTTTCTCCCTTGTAAGGCTAAATTCCCTTAAGCCCCCACCTTGACTATACCATGTGCAGTGGTATTGGTGTCCTTACTTTACTGCCTTTCCTTGGGCCTTGCCTTGACTACTGCTATCCATCCATCTTCACTGGCTTCTGATTTGCATCAGGTCTCTGTTTCTCTTTAAATATATAAAATTAAAAACAATGTTTTTGTTTTATTTTTGTGAGTCTGGTTTCCTTTCCTTTCGGTCTGTTATTTTACTTTACTCCTGCCTTTTACTTCAAAATTCCTTATGAAAGTCTGTCTTAAGCATTGTTCAGTTCTTAATGCTTTCTGCTCTGATTCCTGTTTCTCTTTTAGTTCCCTCTGACATGGGAAGCCTGGTACTGTGTCTGGCACATGTGTCATGGATGCTCAGTACGTAGTCGCTGATTGAATGAAAGCTATTCCATGAAACCAGTTACATTCATGTTCACCAGTGACCTTTCGCTGACCACATTCAGTAACCTTTCCCTGGTTCTCATTCTATTTAACCAATTGAAACACTTTTTTTCCAAGTCTTTCTCTCCTTTTTAGAAATGTTCTTTGGTTTATTTTTGCTTCTGTGATATTGTCCTTTCTTGGTCCCATCCCTACCTCTGGCTACTTCCTTCAGTTTCAGTCACTGATTTCTTTTGGCTAAATACTTTTTCATGAAGATGTTTCTCAAAATCTTCAGTTCTCCTCAGTGTCAGACCTCTGAAGTAATATCTTCCAGTCTTTTGGTGTCATCTTTTGGCTCCTGTGTCTTTATCTGACATCCATCTAGAGCTCCAGACTTTATCAATGATCCAGACATTTCCCTGTGGATGTCCCTTTGATCTCAAATTCAGTTTCTCCAAAAGCCTTAATATCTTCAGATTTTTTTTAGTTTTTCTGTTTTTATTTTTTCTTAGGAGTGTTAGTGGTGGAAAGTAGGGAGGATTATCTTACTGTTTGGGTGAAGGAAGAGCCCTTGGGCTCAACTTTCCTATGTGAAGATTTTCAAGCAAACTCTTAGTTTTAATCCCATGTCTGACACTGCCTTAAGTGGTACCTAGTGTCTTGAAATCCGAAGTCATTTCAGATTGCCTATGTGATGGATTGTTTTGTTCCCCTTAGGTTCAGAGTCCCTTCTTGCAGTCACTTAGGTAGAAGCTTTCTCTGCTCATTTACTATGCATCTGTCTGCTTTTGCCTTCCTAACGTTTTCTGAAATCTCTTGCCTGCTATGTCTGGCCGTTTTTGCATTGCTCTAAAGAAATACCTGAGGCTGGGTAATTTATAAAGAAAAGAGGTTTCATTGGCTCACAGTTCTGCAGGCTTTACAGAAAGCATGGCACCAACATCTGCTCGGCTTGTGGTGGAAATCATAGCAGAAGGCAAACAAGGAGCAGACATGTCCCATAGCAAGAGCAGGAGTGAGAGAGAGGGGAAAGCTGCCACACACTTCTAAACAACCAGATCTCACCAGAACTCACTCGCTATTGCAAGGACAGCACAAAGCCATCCATGAGGGTTCTGCGCCCATGACCCAGACACCTCCCGTCAGGCCCCTCCTCCAACACTGGGGATTATATGTCAGTGTGAGGGGCAAACATCCAAGCTGTATCACCAGTTATATCTGTTCTCGTCTTGTCTTTGTACTTATAACTAAAAACAACAACAAAATAACACACCCTTGCTGGCCGGGCGCGGTGGCTCATGCCTGTAATCCCAGCACTTTGGGAGGCCGAGGCGGGCGGATCACAAGGTCAGGAGATCGAGACCATCCTGGCTAACACGATGAAACCCTCTCTCTACTAAAAATACAAAAAATTAGATGGGCCTGGTAGCGGGCGCCTGTAGTCCCAGATACTTGGGAGGCTGAGGCAGGAGAATGGCGTGAACCCGGGAGGTGGAGCTTGCAGTGAGCCGAGATCGCGTCATTGCCCTCCAGCCTGGGCGACAGAGCCAGACTATATCTCAAAAAAAAAAAAAAAAAAAAAAAGTCTGCCATGTATATTCTATACAGAATGACAAATCCAAGGAGCTAAATATTTCCATTTCTTAAATTTCATTTGAGTAAATCCTACTTGTATAAGTGTATTTTGCAAAAAAAAAAAAAAAAAAAAACAAACAAAAAACAAACAAACAAAAACACCCTTTCGCTGTCATTTTAGAGTATTTAGTTCAAAAGAAAAAAATCAATGTGTATATTCTATGCACAGTGTTAAACGGAATTTATATCCCTTTGTATATAGTTGAAAAAAGCAAATCTCAAATTAAGTCACTTGACACAACTCCCACTGGTAATGAACAGAGGCAAGAGAATTTAGAGAGAATGATTCTTCCCATTCGTGTACTGAATTTATAAGCTATAGTCATAAACTTCATTTATCAAAGAAATCCTATTAAAACATAAAAAGAACTATGGCAGTAAGTCTTCTTCCAGAAATGAACCATGAGCTAAATAAGATTATTATATCTGGACCACAGGTTGTAGATTCTCCAACCCAGTCCTTAATACATTGATGATTATTATGCATATTCTCCATAGCTTGGCATCTGTCTTATATAAAATCTACCACTGGTCCCAATTTAGGAGTGGTGCTCATGACTAATCAGACAACTTTGGTGAAGGATTTACCATCTTTTAAGAGGAAGTATTTGGTGTATGCCTGTGATATTCCTGTAAATAAAATGAAATTAATAAGTATCAACTTAATGCACATCAGTATCAGATGTTTATGACACATAACACTTATTTCTAATAAGTAAATCACTTACTACAAAGAACCATATTTTTTGTTGCCACTGTTTAATAATTGACATGTGGAAATGGAAGAATTGTAGCTCAAGAATATTTCACTGAGGAAGAATGATCACTAATTGTTCTTTACATTAATGCCTGTATTTAGAATACAGAATTATATAGTAAGATGAATATTTTAAATATATGCATCTGTTCATATTTTGATTTTATGTAGCTCCTCTTTCCTTATTAGATTTTCAACTCTTTCTCAGTGAGAGTAAAATGGTAGTCAAATTTAAATGTGTTAACTGTTGTCTTGGTTAGAGGGAAATTAATTATTGAACTGATTTTTAAAATATTTATGGCTTTAGTGTATGCTTGCTATCTTTGTTTGTTGTTGTTGTTGTTGTTTTGAGACGGAGTCTCGCTCTGTCGCCCAGGCTGGAGTGAGTGCAGTGGTGCGATCTCGGCTCACTGAAATCTTTACCTCCCGAGTTCAAACGATTCTCTTGCCTCACCCTCCCGAATAGCTGGGACTACAGGCATGTGCCACCATGCTCGGCTAATTTTTTGTATTTTTAGTAGAGACGGGGTTTCACCGTGTTAGCCAGGATGGTCTGGATCTCCTGACCTTGTGATCTACCCGCCTCAGCCTCCCAAAGTGCTGGGATTGCAAGCATGAGCCACTGCACCCAGCCTGTTTGTTTTCTAACAGACAGGTCTTGCTATATCCAGCTGGCCTCAAACTCCTGGGCTCAAGCAATTCGCTCACCTCAGTCTCCTGAGTAGCTGGGACTACAGACAGGCATACACCATTGCTCCCAGTGCTTGCTGTCTTTTTTTCTCAGGAATGAAAATAGTTGTAGCAATATCATGTCAGTTTAATGTACAGATTTTTATACGTCTCTTTTTCAAACATAAAAGTGCCCCCACCCCAACAATAATTGTACTTGCAACCCCGCATATAAATAGATTACAGCAAAGTTTTCCCTGTTGATGTTGGGAATGATTTGCCCGGAGCTTCCCAGTCAGCCACTGTTCTCTGCCCCTGCCATTCCTGGCACCTCCTTGGAACAGTTTTGAAATTACATGTGTAATGATGGAAAGAACACAGTCTTTGTAACCAGATATGCCTGGACTTCAATCCTAGATCTTCCAGGTGGTAGCTTGGTACCTTTGGGAATGTATTTAACCTCTCTGAATTCTGGTTTATTGACCTGTAGTGGGGTGGGTCCTTATTTCACAGAGGTGTTTTAGAATTAACTGAGATAACATGTTAAGTATTGTACAATGCCTGACACAGAGAAGGTACTTGGTAAAATGATTGCCTTCTTGCCATATAGTCTGACTAAAACTTAGAGATACTGTGAATCGTTGCTTGAAAATGGTGGTGATTTATTCTGGGTGAATAGTATAGAAGGCAGATATTTGAAATATTGATTCTGCATGATGTTTGAGAAGAAGGTATGTACAAGAAGGCATATCATATTTAACTTTAGCTGGAAGTCAAAATCTTGCCTCTTGATTGCTTCTGAAAAAAAAAGTGTGTGCTATTGGAGTGCCCGAAATGGAAAATGCGCTGTGTGTTACTGCGCTATCCAGATGACCAAATGGACTGCCAGGGCTTAAGCCTATCATTGTGGCTGATGGTAGTCTGGGGACTTGACATCTTGTAGTTATTGAATTGATTGTGTTGTAAGGTATCTGCTTTGATTTGCAGTCACTTCAACTATGGTGTACCTGGAATAGTCCTACATTGTGGTATGAGGGAGTATCTTATCAAAATGAAAACTGAATATAAAGGATCATGTATGTACTCTAGATTTTTATGAGAAAATTTGCCTTTACAGGTGTCAGATACTGATTCTGGAACACAAGAGTAAGCCCCAGAAAGCTCTCAGAGAATCAAAAGCATTTATTATTCTGGCCCAGTGCTTTTGCTGAAATACTTACATCGTAAAAGGAGGGAATGGCTTTCCTCCCGTTCCTTTTCTTGTTCTTTTCTCTTCTCTCTTTATATACCTGCCCTGGTTGATTTGATTTCTGCCTGCATCTTGGCCAATGACTAGCTCATATATGTTCCTTTAGCCCAGCATATATCCTGAGCTTCAGGGTGATAAAGCCTGCTATTTCATGGACCTCTCCTCTCAGCTAAAGTTTGACATACTCAAAGTTGAATTCATTTTATTTTAGCTTTCTGCTGTTTCTAGAAGTACCACCACACTACCCAATCTTGACACCTGGGAATGAATCTAGTATTTTATCCCCCTTCCCATTGAACTAAGGCCCATCAACAGCCCTTGCTTCATAGCCATACCCATGATACTGTATAACTCATACTTTTCTTATTTAGATCAGCAATTTCACCCATATTTTTTCTCTGATACATGTGAGAGGTAACTGTTTTGGGTCACCTGTGGGTAAGGGTACTTATTTTAATAGTACGTGTAACTACATCTCTTTATCAAAAATTATATGTATTTGAAAACAGTGAAAGTAACACTCCAGATATAACTTTGATTCTATACCAGAACATTTTTAGAAGGTAAAATTTTAGCTTTTAAAATAATCTTAGTAATAAGTTATTAATTACATCTTAGAACTGATCATAACACTGATGTGTGATGATATAAGACTTGCATATAGCTTATTGTTTTAAACTATAACCAGCTGCATTCAGGCAAAGTAGTTGCCCACCTACCTTACCTGTTGTCATTTTCTAGTGAAAAGAATAATTCTGTGATAACGATCTAATGTTATCTTTGAAGTAAAATTATTTTAATAATAGGAGTATAAACAATTCATCTTTACAACTTAACATTAGTTGTAAAATCCATTTATTGAAAAATATTGACATGAATATGTATCAGTACTCACTAAGGAGTTAATCAGACAACCCACCACAACGAAACTGTTTATAAAGGTACTGATTTTGATTTAAGATTTTAACATCAGCCTGTAATCCCAGCACATTGGGAGGCTGAGGTGGGTAGATCACTTGAGATCAGGAAATGGAGACCAGCCTGACCAACATGGTGAAATCCTGTCTCTATTAAAAATACAAAAATTAGATGGGCGTGGTGGGCGTGTGCCTGTAATCCCATTTACTTGGGAGGCTGAGGTAGAAGAATGGCTTGAATCTGGGAGGTGTAGGGTTTGTGAGCTCAGATTGTACCACTGCACTCCAGCCTGGGCGACAGAGCAAGACTCTGTCTCAAAAAAAAAAAAAAAAAAAAAGGGCTTTATTCCCAAAATTGGGAATTTCAAGTATTGGTGGTGGAATTTCAACTTTTGGCAAAATTTCCAAGTAATATGTGGCAGCCAGATGTCTTAGTAGAACATTAACTAGAAATATTTTATAAGGAGCGGGTTTTAGTTTATGAATGCCAAATTTTAGTTACCGTTAATAACTTCAGTGATAGTCCTACTCATGATGAAAGTATGTAAGAGTATTGTTTACCTACACCCTGTGGTGTCAAGGAAGACATAGGATGTTTGGGATATACACTGGAAGAACATAAATGTAATTTCCATCCTGAAAAACTTGGATTGTAGAAGAAATTTTCCAGGCAAAGAGAGCAAGGGATAAGTCCCAGCAGTGGGAATAGCATTGTGCAAAGATACACAGTAGTGTGAGAGAGAGAAAGGTAGGGAGGGAGAGAGGAAGGAGGAGATAGTGAATAGTAATGCTTATGAAGACAGTAGGCATTGCAAGCATTGTGAGTGGTCAGAGATGAAACTGGAGAAAGCCATGGGGGCTAGATCCACCAAGACCTTGAAGGCAATGCCAGGGAGCTTGGATTTTATCCTGATGACAATGCTCAGCCATTGGAGGGCTTTAAGAATGATCATGTTTGGCTTCTAGAAGATTGCTGTGGTTTTTGTCTGGAGAATAGAGTGGAAAATAACAGATATGGTAGCAACAAATCCAGTTAGGCCACTGATAACACTGTTCTAGTGGTGAGGTTATGGTGATGGTGTCCTGACGTTTTCTCTGACTTTAACAAGTGGGAATTTTAAACTTTATAGAAGGAAGAAAGGAGACATAGCATAGCCAAGTTCAGTTTGGAATGTTTTGAGTTTGAGGTCCAGTGAAGCATCCAGGTATGGAGATAGATGTCTGGTTGATAGTTTAGGAATCTGAGCTAGGGATGCAAATCTGAGGATCATCGTCTGAATATTTGAGTCTGTGGGCAAGAGATTTCATAAGAGCATGAAGGAAAAGCTGATATAGGCTGGAAATTGGAGGAGCATGATATATGAGGAATGGCTACAAGAAGTGAATGTGAAAGAGATGAAGAGAGTATTCAGAGAGTAAGAAGGGAAACCTCAGAGTGATGCTGTGGAATCTAAAGGAAGAATGGTTTTCAGGAAGAGATTCCATCTCACATTCTGCAGACACATCATTTAAGATCAGGACAGAAGAACAGTCCATTGGATTGATTAGTCATTAGAATGGTGCCTCTGAAAGGTCATGGTTAGGATTACTGGGGAGGCAGCCCAATTGTTGGGACTTAGGAAGTGATTGGGAGCAAAGGGAAAGAAATGGGGAGGATTGGTAACTCCTTTCTAAGGAGGTTAGTAATGAGGACAGAGGAGAAGGCTGTCTCTGGATATACTTTTGAATGGTGGAAGCTCACGGAAGGGCCAGATCAGCAACTGAGGTTCCTCGGTGAGGGACACCGAGGATTATGAACTGGTGCTCTGGTGAAGGAATTAGCTTTGGGAGGTGGAATTGTTTCTCCTTTTTGCAAGGGTCAGTGAAGGAAGTGGGCTAGATGCTGCTGCTGCTGTTGTTGCTATGGTTGTTGTGATGTAAGTAGTGACAGGACTGTGAGGGAGTGTCTCTCTGAAAAACAAGGCTTTCTGAGCTCTTCTGAAGTACTCTTTCTGATACTCTTCTGAGCAAGTGAATGGGATAGTCGAAGGGATGGCTAAAAGGATGCGAGAAGGGTTTGAAATAGCTGCTGTGAAAAATGGGAAAAGGTTGCAGACTGATTTTAAGCTGAGGCTGTAAATCATGAATGATTGGCACCCTGAATCTGTATAGCTCTGCATATCCCTGCAGAGTTTTTAAGTGAGACTCAAGTCACCTATTTGGAAAAGAGAAATCTGGAGTTTTCTGGATAGGGGTGACCAAGGAACAAAAGAAAGAGACTTTGAGGTAATTGGCCATATTTGAGATCTGGATAGAGAAGATAGGAACATTTTTTGGAACTGAAAGGGACAGAGTAAGAATCAGGGCAGAAGCTGTGATGAGGCAGGAGAACTGGTGTGATGGGTACACCTAGGACAATTGGGTAAGGGAGCTGAAAAGATGAGCAGGTGTGAACGCGGGGGAATGCCTGAGATGCAGAGCCCGAAGCAATGCAGTTATGGGTCAGGACAAGGGCGAGGATTAGCCAAAGGGCAGGGAAGTGGGGAGTCGAAGTGGAGGGCATTGGAGTTGAGAGTGCCAAGGAACCCAGGTGGGGTGGGGAGTCAGGGTGGTCTAAAGGGTTGTACTTGGTATGCACAGTGAAGCCAAAGCCTGTGGTAGAAAGGAGGACCAAGCCAGGTGCTAGAGACAGTAAAGGAAGAATTACTTGGCCATTCCATGTTTTCTACTCAGATGCTTTGAAAAAATTGACAGGTAATCGTACATATCCATGCTGTACTGAGTGATATTTTGATACACATATATAATGTGTAATTATCAAATCAGGGTAATTAGCATATCCATAACCTCAAACATGTATCATTTCCTAGGAAGACTCAATGTTTTTTCTTTTAGCTATTTAAAAATACACAATAAATAATTGTTAACTGTAGTTACCCTGAAGTGCTATATAACTCTAGAATTTATTCCTTCTATCTAGCTTTAATTCTGTATCCACTAATCAACCTCTTTTTAGCTCCCTCTCCTCTACCATTGCCAACCTCTAGTAACCACCATTCTACCTCTGAGACCAAATGTTTCAGCTTCCATATGTGAATGAGACCATGCAGTATTTCTCTGCTTGACTTATTTCATTTCACATAGTGTCCTCCAGGATCATCTACATTGCTGCGAATGATGGAGTTTCATTCTTTTTTTATGGCTGAATAGTATTTCATTGTGTGTACATAAACCACATTTTCTTTTTCCATTTGTCTGTTGATGGACACTTAGGTTAATTCCATACTTGGCTGTTGTAAATAGTGCTGCAATAAACATGGGTGTGCAGACATGTCTTTGACATACTGATTTCCTTTTCCTTAGATGTGTATTTAGAAGTGGGATTGCCGGATCCCATGGTAGTTTATTTTTGGTTTTTGGAGCAACCTCCATACTGTTTTCCATAATGATTGTACCAATTTATATTCCCACCAACAGTGTATAACAGTGTCCTTTTCGCTACATACTCACCAGCATTTGTTACTTTTTGTCTTTGTGATAATAGCCATTTTAACTGGGGTGTGATATCTCATTGTGGTTTTGAAGTGCATTTCCTGGATAATTAGCAATGTTGAACATATTTCATGCACTTGTTGACTATTTGTGTGTCATCTTTGATAAATGTCTATTCAGATTAATTGCCCATTTTTATTTCTTCAAATTATTTTAATAGTTTGAGAGCACAGGTGGTGTTTGGTTATATGGATAAGTTCTTTAGTGGTGATTTCTGAGATTTTGGTATACCCGTCACCCAAGCAGTGTATACTGTACCCAATATGTAGTATTTTATCCCTCATTCCCCTCCCACCCTTTCCCCCAAGTCTCCAGAGTCCATTATTATCATTCTTATGCCTTTGCATCCTCTTAGCTTAGCTTTCACTTATAAGTGAGAACATACGATGTTTGGTTTTCCATTCCTGAGTTACTTCACTTAGAATAATGCTCACCAACTCCATCCAAGTTGCTGCAAATGCCATTATTTCATTCCTTTTTCTGGCTGAGTAGTATTCTATGGTATGTGTACACACAGACACACACACATATAATACACACATACAAACACACACACATGCATTTTCTTTATCCACTTGTTGGTCGATGGGCATTTAGGCTGGTTCCATATTTTTGCAATTGCGAATTGTGCTGCTATAAACATGTGAGCACAGGTGACTTTTTCATATAATGACTTCTCTTCCTCTGGGTAAATACTCAGTTGTGGGATTGCTGGATAAAATGGTAGATCTTCTTTTAGTTCTTTAAGGAATCTCTGTACTATTTTCCATAGTGATTGTACTAGTTTACAATCCCACCAGCAGTGTAAAAGTGTTCTCCTTTCACTGCATCCATGTCAACATCTATGATTTTTTAATTTTTTAATTATGGTCATGTTTGCCATAATTAAATATTGTGGTATTGCAATTGTGGTTTTAATTTGCATTTCCCTGATAATTAGTGATGTTGAGCATTTTTTCATGTTTGTTGGCCATTTGTTTATCTTCTTTTGAGAATTGTCTATTCATGTGCTTAGCTTACTTTTTGATGGGATTATCTGTTTTTTTCTTGCTGATTTGTTTGGATTCCTTATAGATTCCAGATATTAATCCTTTGTCAGATGCACAGTTTGTGAAGATTTTCTCCTACTCTGTGGGTTATCTGTTTGCTGATTATTTCTTTTGCTGTACAGAAGTTTTTTAGTTTAATTAGGTCTCATGCATTTATCTTTGTTTTTGTTAGATTTGCTTTTGGGTTCTTGGTGATGAATTCTCTGCCTAAGCCGATGTCTGGAAGAGTTTTGTGGATGTTATCTTCTAGAATTATTATGGTTTCAGATTTTAGATTTAAGTCTTTGATCCATCTTGAGGTGATTTTTGTATAAGATGAGAGATGAGGATCCAGTTTCATTCTTTGACATGTGGCTTGCCAATTATCCCAGCACAATTTGTTGAATAGGCTGTCCTTTCCCCACTTTATTTTTGTATGCTTTGTTGAAGATCAGTTGGCTGTAAGTATTTGTCTTTGTTTCTGGGTTCTCTATTCTGTTCCTTTAGTCAACATACCAGTACTATGCTGTTTTGGTAACTATAGCCTTGCAGTGTAGCTTGAAGTCAAGTGAAGTGATGCCTCCAGATTTGTTTTTTTGTTGTTGTTTATTTTTTGCTTAGTCTTGCTTTGGCTATGTGGGCTTTTTTTTGTTCCATATAAATTTTAGGATTTTTTTTTCTAGTCCTATGAAGAATGATGATGGTATTTTGATGGGAATTGCATGAAATCTGTAGATTACTTTTGGCAGTATGGTCGTTTTCATAATATTCTACCCATCCATGAGCATGGGATGTGTTTCCATTTGTTGGTGTCATCGATGATTTCTCTCAGCAGTGTTTTGTAGTTTTCTTTGTAGAGATCTTTCACCTCCTTTGTTAGGTATACTCCTAAGTTTTTTTTGTTTTGTTTTTTTTTTTTTGTTTTTTTTGTTTTTTTTTTTTTGCAGCTGTTGTAAAATGGATTGAGTTCTTGATTTGTTTCTCAGTTTGGTCGTTGTTGGGGTATAGCAGTGCTCCTGATTTGTATACATTGATTTTTTTATCCTGAAATTTTCCTGAATTCATGTATCAGATGTAGGAGCTTTTTGGATGAGTCTTCAGGGTTCTCTAGAAACACGATCATATCGTCAGCCAACAGAGACAGTTTGGCTTCCTGTTTACCAATTTGGACCCTTTATTTCCTTCCCTTGTTTGATTGCTCTGACTAGGACTTCCAGCACTATATTGAATAAGAGTAGTAAGAGTACCATTCTTGTCTTGTTCTAGATCTTAGAGGAAAAACTTTTAACTTTTCGACATTTACTATGATGTTAGCTGTGGATTTGTCATATGTGGCCGTTATTTCATTGAGGTACATTCCTTATGTACCTATTTGTTGAGAGTTTTTATCAAGAAAGGATATTAAATTTTATTAAATGTTTTTCTGTCTCAGATGATCAAAAGGTTTTTATTCTTCATTCTGTTGATGTAATGTTTCTTGCATTGTATATGTTGAATTGTCTTTGCATCATTGGGATAAATTCCACTTAATTACGATATATAATCTTTTTTATGTACTGTTCGATTAATTTTGCTAGTATTTTATTGAAGATTTTTGCATCTTGTTATTCTAGGATAATGGCCTGTAGTTTTCTTTTGTGTGTGTTTATGTGTCTATGTCTGGTTCTGGTATCAGGGTAATGATGGCCTTGCATGGCCTTGAATGATGAATTTTTGAAGAATTCTGTCTCCTTCAGTTTTTTGAAATAGTTTGAGAATAATTGGTGTTCTTTAACAGTTTAATAGAATTCAGCTGTGAGGCTGTGTAGTCTTGGGCTTTTCTTTGTTGGGAGACTTTTTATTACTTATTCAACCTTGGTACTAGTTACTGGTCTGTTCAGGTTTTCTATTTTTTTCTTGCTTCAATTTTGGTAGATTGTGTATGTCTAGGAATGTATTCATTTCCTCTAAGTTTTTTTTTTTATTATTTGTTGGTATATCATCATTCATAAAAATTTCTGATGAGCCTTTGTATTATGGTGGTATCAGTCATGTCTCCTTTTTCAATTCTGATTTTACTTGGGTCTTTTTTCTTAGTCTAACTGATGGTTTATTAATTTTGTTTTTATAAAAAACTGACTTTATGTTTCATTGCTCTTTTGTATTATACTTTAGTCTGAATGTCATTTATTTCTGCTCTGATTATTGTTTTCTCCTAATTTGGGAGTTGGCTTATTCTTGCTTTGCTAGTTTCTTGAGGTGTACTGTTAGGTTGTTTATTTGAAATAATTTTTTTATGTTGATGTTGCTGTCAGCTTCCCTCTTCTGCTTTTGCTGTATCCTATAGGTTTCTGTGTATTGTGTTTCTACTTTCATTTGTCGAAACAAATGTTTTAATTTTCTTCTTTTTTCATTGGTCATTCAGGAGCATGTTTAATTTCCATGTATTTGTACAGTTTCCAAAATTTCTTTTGTTATTGATTTCTAGTTTTATTCCATTGTGGTTAGAAAAAATACTGGCTATGATTTTGATTTTTTAAAAAATATGTTGAGACTTAATTTGTGGCCTGAAATATGGTGTGTTCTGAAGAATATTCCATTTGCTGGTGAGAAAAATGTGTATTCTATAGCTGTTAGATGAAATGTTGTATAAATGTTTGTTAGGTCTATAGTGAAATGTAATCTGCTATTTCCTTAAGTGGTTTTTTTTTTTTTTTTTTTTTTTTTGTGGTCTAGATATGTCCAAAGTTGAGAGTGGGATTTTGAAGTTTACAGCTCTTATTATATTGGGGTCTACCCCATTGGATCTAATACTATTTGTTTTATATATCTGGGTGTTCCTGTCTTGAGTGCATGTATATTTACAGTCGTTACATCCTCTTGTTGACTGGGTCCCTTTATCCTTATATAATGATCTTCTTTATCTCTTTTTGCAGTTTTTGACTTGTAGTCTGTTTTCGCTTCCATTTGCATGGAATATCTTTTTCCATCCATTTACTTTCATTCTGTGTGTGTCTCTATATGTGAAGTGAGTTTCTTGTAGGTAGCATATAGTTGAGTCCTGTTTTTTTAATCCATTCAGCTAATCTATATCTTTTCATTGGGGAATTTAACCATTTACATTTGTGGTTATTATTGATAGGTATTATTGTCATTTTGTTAATTTCTGATCATTTTGTGTATACATTGTTCCTTTCTTATTGTTTATCTTTGGTGGTTTTCTATCATGATAAGGTTTGATTACTTTATCTCACCTATGTATCTTCTCTATCAGTGAGCTTTATACTTTTGTAGTTTTATGGTAATAGATATTGTTTTGCTTCCAAATGTGGGACACCCTTGAGCATTTCTTTAAAGTCTATGTAGGGGTGATGAATTTTCTCAGTTTTTGTTTGTCTGGAAGGGACTTTATTTTTCCTTCATTTCTGAGGGATAGCTTTGCTGGGTATAATGTTTTTAGTTGAGTTTTTTTTTTTTTTTTCTTTCAGCAACTTGAACGTATCATTCTATTCTTTTCTTGCCAATAAGGTTTCTGCTAAGATATATGCTGTTATTCTGATGGAGATTCCTTTGTATGTGACTTGCCATTTTTCTCTATTTTTAGAAATCTCTATTTGTTGACTTTTGACAGTGTGATTGTAATGTGCCTCAGAAAGGACCTTTCGAGATTTAATCTATTTGGGGACTTTTGAGCTTTCTGGATCTAGATGTCTATATTCTTCCAAGACTTAGAAAGTTTTTAGCTATTATTTCATTAAATAGGGTTTCTATGCCTTTTCCTATCTCTTTTCCTCCTGGGCTTTCCTTATTCCTTTTTATTTTCTGATTGGATCATTTAAAAAAGCCTTTCTTCAAGTTCAGAAGTTTTTTCTGCTTCATCTAATCTATTATTGGTACTTTCCATTGCATATTTTATTCACTGATTTTTTTCAGCTTCAACATTTGTTTGGTTCTTTATTGTGACACCTGTCTTGTTGACTTTATCATTCATATCATAATTAGTTTTTCTGATTTTATTGAATTGTCTATCTGTATTTTTTTGTATCTTGCTGAATTTACTTAAGATTTTTATTGTTAATTTCTTTTTAGGCATTTCATAGATTTTCTTTTCTTGGTTTTCTGTTACTGGATAATTATTGCATTCCTTTGTGTTACATTTCTTGCTTTTTCATGTTTCTCGTGTCCCTACTTTGTTACCTATGCATCTGGTGGAATAAGTACCTCCTTCAATTTTATGGAGTAGCTTTTGTAGGGAAAGATTTTTTCTTGCAGATGTGATACATGGTGTCTGGCTTTGGATTTGGTTCTAGGTAGGCACAGTAGTGTAGTCACAGTATGATTTTTTTTTTTTTTTTTTTTGGCTGTCATCAACATCTGTGAGTGCCTCAGTGGCCTAGACTATGTGGGTCTGTGGAGGCAGTGAGATGGCTTTGGTTTTGCTGGGGGCAGGATCATCAGTGACAGTAGTCACCTAGCAGGCCTGTTCCCAGTTTCTGAGTGGTGTGTGTATACCATTCAGCTCCACTGATGAAAGGGGCACAGTCACTGGTAGTGTCAGACTCCTGGCAGCCTGTTTTGGGGCCCTGTGGTGAGGGTGCACATGTGATGCTTAGCAGTTTCACTGCTCAAGGGGGCAGGGCAACATTATCTGCACGTTGACCTTGTTTACTGTACCCGTTGCCACAGCACCTATCACGTGCTACAGGCTGCTTAAGGAGGTGACAAAATAATGCTAATTAGACCTGCAAAAAAGTTCAGACATCACTAGAATGTAGGTACCATGAAAGCCAGGATTTTGGTACATTTGTCACTATTGCATCTAAATGCCTAGAATAGTGTCTTGTTGATTCTTTATTGAATGAATCAATACTTTAAAGTTTACATTGAACCTAACTGCTTTTTCGTTTACCTAGTTTTAGCCTGTTCATTTGGGACTGTATTCCCCAGAAACATTGTTTCAAATTCTCTAAATTTTGAGAACCCAAATCCTAGTTTCACCTTTTTGTCTCTCCTTCAGCTTTTCTCTCCTTTCACTTTACTGAGGTCAGAGCCATTTGTTGAACCTTACTGTCTTTTCACTTACAAAATTTATAAGGCTTCAGCCACTCTCCTTGCCACTTTACTTGGCAGAGAAAATGTCCTTCTCTCCAATGCTAATACTTTGTCTTTATTAGAAGTATTAGAAATTATATTGTTCTCTTCATATCATCACCTCCTTCCTTTCCTTCTGGAACCTGTCATCCATCTCTTTATACCATAGTCACTCCCTTTCCAACAAGTATAGAGCTGATTCACAAAACAGTAAGTTCTGTCTTGGAACTTAAAATGTCTTTTGTCTTTCCTTCCTTCTAGTTAAACATCTCTGAAAAGGTTTCCCATCTACTTATGACTATTCATATTTCCTTGTTAGCTACTCACTGTTTAGCACCTCAAGTTTTGGACTGAACACATGAATTCTTGAACTGTTATGACTGTTTCTCCTGCATTCTTAAGGCTTTTCCATTTCTTCATTTATTACTCTAACAAACATTTGAGCATCTCTTATTATCAGGCATGTTTCAAGGTGGTAGAGATACTGCAGTGAATAAAATAGACAAAAACCTTTGGCCTTATGGATATTACATCCTTAAGGAAGAAACACATATTAAATGTTGTAGGTGTGTGTTGTGTGTGTATTTACTATAATAGTAAGTACAAGAAGAAAAATAAAACAGAAGGAGGATAGGCAGTTTTACAGTGGAGGAGTCTGCTATTTTAGATCATGCTGAGAGAATTTTCACTGGTGAGATGGTTTTCAAGTAAAGGCCTGAAGGAGGTGAGAGAGAGTGAGTTCATCTGGGGGATGAACATTCTAAGTGGAGAGAGGAGTAAAGGCAAATTCCCAAGGTGGGTGTGTGCCTGATGTTTTTGAATATGAATGAGGAAGACAGCCCTCATCTTTCTTGAGCTAACAGTGGCATTTGACATTCTTGACTCCCGTCTGCCTTTTGAAGGGTTCTTTGTTTCTTTGGAGATCTCTGGTATTCTATAGAGACTAACCTGGTCTGGTTTTGACCTCCATCTCTTTCACTGGTTTCTTCTTTTCATTGTTTT
Organism: Papio anubis; assembly: GCF_008728515.1. Lineage (NCBI taxonomy): Eukaryota > Metazoa > Chordata > Mammalia > Primates > Cercopithecidae > Papio > Papio anubis. Next base: position 17,989,723 of record NC_044977.1, read on the forward strand.
TGCCTTTTTATCTTTTTTTCCATAGGGATCTTTTTGTTTTTTCCTCTTTTTTTCCTGCTCACATTGTATATTGCCAGACTGCATTCTTAAAATGTGCCTCAGTTTATCAGACATCTCAACTTGTATATCACAAGGGACCAAAAATTTCACATTTGACAACTAAATAGTTTGTTGCCCTACCTGCCTCTTACCCAGAGCCCTAATTCTCACCTCCCTTTCTATTTTCCATGTCCATTTGTTTGGCTTACCTACTCAAATTGTTGTCTAATTTAGAGAACTCAGTTATCTGTGACCATGTTATTCTTCACCCACCACTTCTAACTGGTCATCTTATCGAACTCTTTATCCTCTGTGCTCCAATCTTTTTCAACCATATCCCTGCCATAGTAAACATATTCCAAACTTCTGTGTCTTTGTGCATACCATGGCTTGTGTCTAGAATATTCTTAACACTCTTCAGAATTAAGCTCAAATGTTATCTTCTATGCAAAGAAGATGGTTTCTCTACATCCCCACTCATTAATTATGTCTTCCATTGTGTACATATCTCTTGTAAGCCCTCTACAGTGATACTAATATAATGAGTATCTTCCTAGCTTGTAAGTTCCTTGAAGACCTCAGCTAAATCTTATTAATCAGTATACATAATATTTTCCTGTATTTTGTTGTGTTGGGCCCCAGCATAGCAAAGAGAGTAGATAGAGAAATGCATTTGGACTAAAAGTACTGCATTACAACATATTGAACATGAGGGAAAAACATTGAAAATTCCAAAGATACATATGCCTTCATCAGTAACATTCATATAATATATACATAATACCAAAATCTTGGAGAGCAGCTAGAATGAACATTTTGTTAATGTTTGCCTGAATCCTGAGTGCTTTCATTCTACTCATTCATTGCTACAATGGTGGACAGTCCTGTTGGCAGACAGATGTAGGGCCCGCATAATGAGGGCCTGTAGGCAGGCTGAACTTGTCTAGGCTGAGGGTGAAGAACAACTGCTTTAGATCAATCTTAAAATTTTAATTCTTTGTTATTTAATTTATTGCAGGTGTTTACTTTGAATAGCAGTGTATTTTTCCTGCTAGTTTTGTTTCTAAATTCAGAAACTTTTTTGTTGTTGGTGTTTTAATTACTAATACACGTTTCTCATAAGATTATGAGGGAAAAATTAAGCAACTAAAACATTTAAGGGAACTAAAAACTACTCTTTAGTAAACTTATAGGGATCCTGGAATAGCAAAGAAGCAGACAGTTGAGGGGAAGGAGAAACAAGTGATTTTAAAAAAATATATTTACTATTTTAAAAAGGTTAAATATAAAGTCTTTCATTAGTTTCACAAAATGTATCTTCCTCATTTGGAAAGCAACCTCTTACGCTTTGAAAGGAATGAGCAAGTTAAAATAATAGGGAGATAAATACATTTTTGACAAAAATTACTTTTTTGAGATTTTAATGATGTTAAAAGTGGTAATCTTGTTCATTTTTCTTCTTTTAAATCACTGCCCAGATTATATAAGACTCTTTTGCAAATTTCTGAAGCATTTTAAGGATGTTTATGATATTTTAATGAACAGCCTGTAGTTTGCTTTCTTCAAGTGGCTACATAGGAAGAGCAGCCGCTGTAGTCACTGTTCTTTTCACGTTCCAGTGCTCTTTTTGAGCTGGGGAGAAATATTGTGGCTAAAAATTACAATAAACCCAATTGTTAACAAAAAAATGTATATCCTTCATATAAATGACCAGTTTCAAAATGTTGACTGCATATCTTCTACTGCCAGACTGAGAGATCATTTATCCTGTTTATATGAGGAGAGGGCACAGGTGACTTATAGTGTCAGCTCTCAGAATGAGCAGAAGGTTGGATGGGTGAGGTGGAGACAAGTGGAATCAAATTGTAGTTGAAACTGGTGAAAGGTGAGACGTGTAGTGTCTCTAGAAGGCTGGTGGCATTCTAAATGTAGAGGCTCACAAGATGTATTAAATCTTAACACATCAAAAAATGCCATGTGCACTCAGAAATCCCCTTTGACACCTATGGGAACAAACTTAAAAATATTGTTTGCTTGCAATCAGTTTGCTGAGTTAATAGGTTTTAACATTTTCTCAACCTTTCATATGCTATATCTTTTTTAGTGGTTAGTGAAATCCTCCTTTATATTAATTTGAACTTAGATCAAAACATGGAATGAGGTGAAAAAAATGGCATTATAATTATGTTCTTGCCTTCTTGAAGCTCGTGTTTTTATAAAACATTGTCACGTGAACCTAAAATGCCCTAAGGTGGTTTTGACTTGGTGTCCTGATTGTTTTCTGACTCAGACTCAACCTTTCCTTTTATAAGGGCTAGCGAACATAACAGGTGACAGAGACTGTAGGATGGGCATTCTTTTTACAGTTATATGAGTGAGCATGTTTGGAAGGCAGAGTGAGTTGGCTCATGGGCCTAAAGCTTTTTAGAATCTGGAAATAGCACGAAGTGGAATGCCAACATGCTCTTTGATGTAGCAGCTCAGTTTTGCCTCACTCAGTATGCATTAATTGAGTTTGCTTTACCAGTAACTTAATTACGAGCAGGCAAAATGGACTTCTGCAAGTGTTTGTCTTCAAGAGTGCCTGATGCTATCCATGGTTTGCATTAACATTATGTATCAGGACTTCCTGTTTTACCAGGAAGGGGTCACAAGTGGGCTCTTTCTCTGAAGTACCATGTTACTGTCTTTTCCTCATGTTCTTGAATAATGTTACATATTGTGCCAGCTTTATAGGTTAACACAATGCTGAAATGATGAGGTCTGTTGAGGTGTTATTATCTCAAGTACCAGTAATTTGAATACTCTCCCTTAGCTCTGTCATAATAAAGGCTAAATTTAAATACACATGTTTACTGTGGTCTCTTCTCTCTCCATATTTACCTCTCATGTCATTTTTGTACCCTAACCTCCAGTCATATTAAACTCCCTTAGGAGCTGATACCCCACTAAACACACACACAGATGCATAAGTATCACATAGTCACTTTTTCTGTCCCCTTCAAAGAGTACACTTCCTCTAGGAAGCATCCCCCAAGTTACCTTGTGTGTTCTCACTTCCGCCAAGTCTGGACTCGTTACTCCTGTTCTGGGTTCCCATGTGTGCGGTACTTCTCCCCTCATGACATTTACCATGTAGCTTTTTAAAGGTCGTGCTTACCGTGCCCTTCCGTAGATTGTGAACTGCCCAAAGGAACAGAAGCCATTAGTCTTATTCACAAATATATCCCTGGTGTCTACACAGAGTCTGTTTTGTAATAGCTTATCAGTCTGTTTTATTATTTAAATAATGATGCTTATTATTGTCTATTTTGTTTTCAAAGATTCGCCAAAGTGAGGACAAAAGGAACCATGCTGAGAAGTCAGTCACTCCTCCGGTGCAGGAAGATCCCAAAAAGGCATATGATGTTTCCAGTTCCACTGCAGATACCAAAATAGGAGAAAGTGACAGACAGCCAAAAGAAAGCTTTTTTCAGTTTCTTGGTAACTTATTCAATATCTCGGGAAAATCATCTCTAGGTGAAGCTAAGCAGTCTTCTTTCAGAGATGACCATGATAAAGCTGAGAAAGATTTACAGAATCCCAGTGACCATCATGAAGAAGGGATCAAAAGGGAGAGAGAGATTTTCAGTGGCTCCCTAAGAACCCAGACACATCCAACAGAAGAACAGGACTCCAACTCATCCGAACTCTCAGATGCTTTTTCTTTGGATACAACACAAGACAGTGAACAAGAAGCCACTAATTTGCTAAAGTAAGTTTAAAATTTAATCGAACCAAAAAATTGAGCTTTTTGGATCTAGCTTTTCAGCTTTAGTTTTAATCCTAGTAATTGGTGGGATTGGAAGAGATATTCTGTAGTGTCCCTACTACTGGGTCAAAAACTTTATGATTCTCTGTACCATACAAGTAATTAATCATGGTACAGAGAACCATACAGGTAATCCAGGGCCTGCTAAATTTGTCTTAGTAAAAGATTTATTTTTTCCCTGCATGGTAATGTTTTCTGTTGCATGAATTCCTCCTGTGTCAGGACAGGCAACGTATTCAATATGTGCATTTTGAGGGAAAATGGTCCTCAGGTTTGTATTCTTATTCTGTCAATATCTTTATTCTGTAAAATTTAATTAAAGCAGTTAAGAAAAGCAATTTAAATGGGCTCTATTCATGAAACTAGCTTTATGAACCTTTACAGAGCTCCAAGAAATGAAAATATTGCTTGAATTGAAGGAACATTTTACCACCACTTTCTTCATTGTTTGATTAGCAAACACATACCAACTTGTTTTTCCTTTTACTCTCAAATGAGGTAGAAGGAATATTTTGTAATTAAGGAATGTTTATCACATTGTTGAGTCCATTCGATATTTTGTGTGACATAAAAGTATTCATTTGTAACTAGTAAGGTTTTGTTTTATTGATTTTACTTTTACCTCTGCTCGAGAATTTATTATTGAAGAAGCCATCAATAATATTATAGTCAGATATAAGCATTACCTTATAGTTATGCAGTTCTTTTTAGTTTCCAGGAAGTTCTTTATAGTTTCCAGGTGCCTTTATGTAGGTGCTTTCAGTTAATTCCTCATAGTAAACTTATGATACAGGCACAGACCTATCTTACAGCTCTGTGAAAATAGATTAGAGTTTGTCCATGAAGAATAATGTTGTGGGGCTTGTTCCACCTGATGTTAAAATGTATTGATACAGCTGTGGTATTTGAAACAGTGTCATACTGATGTAATATTTGCTAGACATTTAAATCGAACAGAGTAGACAGCCTAGAAATAGACTCTCTTATATGTAACTTGAACCCTAGAATGTGATGTCATTATGTGTTCCTCATCTTTGTATTAAAGTAAATGAAGATAGAGTAACAAATATTAAAAAAAATAAAAATGTTAAAAGCAGCATTTGTACATTTTTATTTTGGTAAGAAATGACTTTCTAAGCATAATAGCAATGGAAGGTATCAATAAGAAGATCAGTAGATTAAAACTTATTCCCAATTTTCAAACTCTTTTATGTCAAGTAACATAAGCAAGAATAAATTTAAATGGAAAATGAGAAAATTATACACAAAAAAATGACAGAGAATGCTTTAACTGATAAGCAATTTAGACACCAACTAACCAACAGAAAAGGCAAACAATATAAACAAATCTTTCAAATAAAAGAAGTCTAATCTGTTAATAAGTGAAAAAAGTTTATTTTCACTAACAATCAAGGAAATGCAGGCCAGGTGCGGTAATACCTGGGATTACCTGTAGGTAATTACAAGCTGTAATCCCAGCACTTTGGGAGGCTGAGACGGGCGGATCACAAGGTCAGGAGATCGAGACCATCCTGGCTAACATGGTGAAACCCCGTCTCTACTACAAAATACAAAAAACTAGCCGGGCGAGGTGGTGGGCGCCTGTAGTCCCAGCTACTCGGGAGGCTGAGGCAGGAGAATGGCGTAAACCCGGGAGGCGGAGCTTGCAGTGAGCTGAGATCCGGCCACTGCACTCCAGCCTGGGCAACAGAGCAAGACTCTGTCTCTAAAAAACAAAACACAAGCCAGGTGCAGTGGCTCAAGCCTGTAATCCCAGCACTTTGGGAGGCCAAGACGGGCGGATCACGAGGTCAGGAGATCGAGACCATCCTGGCTAACACGGTGAAACCCCGTCTCTACTAAAAAAATACAAAAAAATAGCCCGGCGAGGTGGTGGGCGCCTGTAGTCCCAGCTACTCGGGAGGCTGAGGCAGGAGAATGGCGTAAACCCGGGAGGTGGAGCTTGCAGTGAGCTGAGATCCGGCCACTGCACTCCAGCCTGGGGGACAGAGCGAAACTCTGTCTCAAAAAAAAAAAAAAAAAAAAAAAAATCAAGGAAATGCAAACTAAAATGAGAATTTTTCCCCATTAAATTGATAACAATAATAATAAATGATAATGTCCTGAGTGAGTCAGAGTTGATAAGGCTGGCACTCATATACCCTGCTAGGAGTGGAGTACAAATTGGTAGCATTTTTTAGAAATTCAATTGGCAATATATATCAGGAACCTTAAGTTTGTAAGTTATTTCTGAGAATGTACAAAGGTGTTCATTCTAACATTATAGGAACGTATATTTGGAAACCAGTATCCAACAGCAGAAAAGTGGCTCAATTGTGCTGCATCCATAATATGTGAATACGATTGTCTAACGCAGTACTATTCAAAGTCTGGTCCTTGGAGCAGCAGCAGCAGCAGAATCACCTGGGACCTCATTAGAAATGCACATTATCTGATCAGATCCACTGAAGCAGAATCTCTGCAGGAGTGGGGCCCAGCAATATTCTAACTGCCTCTTTAGATGATTGTTTTGCTTGCTCACATTTGACATCTAGCATTTTAAAGTAACTTAAAATGGTGATAATTTGGAGGTTGTTATAGGAATTGGGTAGAATGGGAAGTTTGTACTTTTTCTTCTTTGATTAGTTAGGTCAGATTTTTTTTCTTTGGTACTAGTCGATTAAAAAGAGAGAAGATACTTTTCCTCTTATTTTTACCAAATAATAACTTGTTAGTAGACTAATTCCTTGTTAATAGAATAATTGCTTAAGGCAGTTCTCCAAAGTCTCCTCAACAAAGAATGGTGGTTCTTGATTTAGGAGGAAAGGGAAAACCACCTGACTGCCAGTTTGACTGAGATGCCAGCTTCCTTCAGGCCTAGCTTTGAAAATCTCACAGTTTACCAGGCTTAGAATTACAGTTTCAACAACTTCCTCCTGACATCTGTCAATATACTTAAGAATTATAATTTAGGCCAGGCGTGGTGACTCATGCCTTTAATCTCAGCACTTGGGAGGTTGAGGCAGGCAGATCACCTGAGGTCGAGAGTTCGAGACCAGCCTGACCAACATGGAGAAACCCCGTCTCTACTAAAAATAAAAAATTTGCCTGGTGTGGTGGTGCATGTCTGTGATCTCAACTACTTGGGAGGCTGAGGCAGGAAAATCACTGGAACCCAGGAGGCTGAGGTTCTCATGCCATTCTCCTGCCTCAGCCTCCTGAGCAGCTGGGACCACAGGCGCCCGCCACCACACCTGGCTAATTTTTTGTATTTTCGGTAGAGACGGAGTTTCACCATGCTAGCCAGGGTGGCCTCGATCTCCTGACCTCGTGATCCGCCCGCCTCAGCCTCCCAAAGTGCTGGGATTACAGGTGTGAGCCAATGTGCCCGGTCAATATATGTAGAGAATCCTTTACTATTAATGATAATTTTGAGAATCTGTATTTTATTTTAAAGTTGTTTTGGCTCTGTGATATGAATTATTAAAAGCAATGATATATTTAAGTTTTTTATTCATGATCATGAGTATATCTCAAATATAAAACGTTATTTTAAGAGCTTATAGGGAGAGGATGATTAATGGATATAAAATTACAGCTAGATCTACATAGGAGGAATAAGTTCTAATGTTCTGTAGTACTGTAGGATGACTATGGTTAACAATAATCGATCATATATTATCAAACAGCTAGCAGAAAGGACTAAATGTTCACAACACAAATGATAAATGCTTGTGATGGATATGCTGATTTCTCTGAATTGATCATTACACAGTGTATACCTGTATCAAAATATCAGTCTGTACGTCATAAGTATGTACAATTATTACATATCAATTAATAAAAGAGCTTATGCTTTTGAAATTACTAGGAGATTTCAGTGTCACATACAAACATTTCAATTTTTTGATATTAGCGGGAATGAATTTACTTAAATTTTTTCATTGCCTTTTTCATGGACGAATGCTCCTACTTTAAAAAAATAAATCAAGGCTTATTAAAAAGGGTTAATAGCTTAAACAAGGTAATAAAACATCCTATACTGCATAACAGATGCTCATTACTATGCTATCAAATATAATTTTCCTAATTACCATTAATACAGCTTTCAGAATTTAGACAAGTTATTACAAGTTAAGTATCCCTTATCTAAAATGCTTGGGACCAGAAGTGTTTTAGATTTTCAATATTTTTTCAGATTTTAGATTTTTTGGGGGGCGGGTATTTGCATAGGCATAATGAGAAATCTTGGGGATGGGACCTATGCCTAAACACAAAATTCATTTATGTTTCATTTGCATCTCATACACGTGATTTAGGGGCATGAAGCAAAGTTTGCTCCTGAAAGTTTGTACCCAGAAAGCAAAGGTGCTTGTTGATTTGTTTGAGTTATAGATTGTAGATATGAGACCTTTGTCAGATGCATATTTTGCAGATATTTTCTCCCATTCTGTAGGTTGTCTGTTTACTCTGTTGTTAGTTTCTTTTGCTGTGCTGAAACTCTTTAATTAGGTACCACTTGTCGATTTTTTTGTTGTTACAATTGCTTTTGGAGTCTGTCATGAAGTCTTTGCCAAGGCCAGTGTCCAGAATGGTATTTTCTAGGTTTTATTCTAGGGTTTTTATAGTTTTAGGTTTTATATTTAAGTTTTTAGTCCATCTCAAGTTGATTTTTGTATATGGTGAAAGGTAGGGGTCCAGTTTCAATCTTCTGCATATGGCTAGCCAGTTATCCAAAGGACATAAACAGACACTTCTCAAAAGAAGACACACACCTGGCCAACAAGCTTAAGAAAAAATGCTCAATATCACTAATCATTAGAGAAATGCAAATCAAAACCACAGTAACATACCATCTCTCACCAGTTAGAATGACTATTACCAAAACATCAAAAAACAACAGGCTGGTGAGGTTGTGGAGAAAAGGGAACCCTTGTACCCTGCTGGTGGGAGTGTAAATTAGTTCAGCCATTGTGGAAGGAAGTGTGGTCACTCCTCAAAGAACTGAAAACAGAATTACCATTTGCCCCAGCAATCCCATTACTGGGTATATAACCAAAGAAATATAAATCATTCTACCATGAATACACATGCATATGTCTGTTCATTGCAGCAATATTCACAATAGCTAAGACATGGAATCAACCTAGATGCCCATCAGTGGGGGACTGGATAAAGAAAATGTGGCGCAAAAACAGCAGGGAATACTACACAGCAATTAAAAAGAATGAAACCATGTCCTCTGTAGCAACATGGATGGACTAAGAGACCATTGTCATAATCGAATTAACCCTTTTATGCTTAGCGTTCCACTAATGGAACGCTAATGTGGGAGTTCTTTACATCCTGCTGCTCAAGCTTATTGCCAAGGTCTGATTTTTCAAACTCAAAAAATTGCAAACTCCCACATAAAATGCAAGAACAGAAAAAACAAATACTGCATGTTCTTACTTCTAAGTGGGAGCTAGACATTGAATACATGTGGACACAAGGGAGCAACAGACACCAGGGCCTATTTGAGGGTGGGAGGAGGATGAGGATTGAAAAACTACCCACTGGGTATTAACGCTGATTAGCTGGGTGACAAAAGTATCTGCACATGAAACCCCTGTCACATGCAACTCATCCATTTGACAAACACGCATGTGTACTCCTTGAACCTAAAATAAAAGTTGGAAAGAAGAAAAAATGATAAATTTTCCACTTGTGATATCATGTTGGTGCTCAAAAATTTTTGGATTTTGGAGCATTTTGGATTTCAGATTTTCAGATTAGGAATGTTCAGCCTGTATTTACTATGTAAAGTGAGTTTAAAAAAAAATCCTCACCAAAAGGCAATGTAAGTGATTTGATCTTCACTTAATAGTTTTGTCATTGTTTTTAAATTATAACTGACTCTACAAATTTTGTTTTTAATATCCATAAAACCTTTATGAAAACCTGTGTGGCAACATTTTTAGATTGTTTTCTGTATATTAACTCACGTTTCTAGGGTAGTTTACATAGGAAGCTACTTTATTGTTGGGTTAATTTTTTTTTCAGTTCTATTTTTCACAGGTACATATGCATAATGCTAAACTCTTCTGTGAAAGCTCCTGTGATTTTTTTTTTTTTTTTTTGCTTTGCTTTCCATAGAGAAGTTAAAAAGCCTTTTCTATTATGAGAGAAGATATTCTTTGTAATTTGAAAGGAAATAAATCTTACTGCTAAAAAAAACAAACAGTAGCTTAGCCGGGCACAGTGGCTAATGCCTGTAATCCCAGCACTTGGGGGCGGCTGAGGCGGGCAGATCACTTGAGGTCAGGAGTTCGAGACCAATCTGGCCAACACAGTGAAACCCCATCTTTCTCTACCGAAAACATAAAAAATTAGCTGGGTGTGGTGGTGCGTGCCTGTAATCACAGCTACGCAGGAGGCTGAGGCGGGAGAATCACTTGAACCTGGGAGGCTAAAGTTGCAGAGAGCCAAGATCATACCACTGCACTCTAGCCTGGGTGACAGAGCGAGACTCCATCTCAGAAAATAATAATAATAATAATAATAATAATAATAATAATTTGCCATATTTTCCTAAATGTGAATTAAGTACTTTTGGTATAAGTCTAGTTATTATGTTCAGGCTGCTATTATAGAATTTTCTTTGAAGAATGATACATGTCTTTGGTTAACCTTTGTATTATCAAGTGTATCAAATTTTTCTAGAATAGAGCATAGCTGTATGTATTACCTAGAGGCTTAATAAACCTTCATATAATGAGTAATTATGTATTGGGCTAAAATCTGTAAAACCTTTTCAGATTTTCAATACGTATGCCTACTTCCTTAAATACTCGAAATTTTTAGATATTTTACTTTTTTTCTCGCTGTTCTTTGGATTATGTACCTTTGGTGTGTAGCGTAAGCTGTAGATCCTATGTACAATTACAAAATGCGTGAAGTTAATACTCCCTTTTCTCTATGTAGCTTGTGAAAATACAAATGATATAAATATAGAATAAAAATGTGATGGTAACTTCCGTGTGAGAGAAAACTAAGTACGAAATTCTGTTCTTACATATGAATCCTCCTATTGTTAAATACAATGTGGAAAAAAAAGTTTTTTAATTTTTAATTTTCCATCTTCAGCTTATTTCTAGCTATATGCTTTTTGGCATTTATATTTACTAGGGAAAAATTAAAAATTAAATAACAACTTTATGTTCCTAAGATTATTTAATTGTATGAACTCAACTATACTCCATGAAAGATGATCTAAAACATAATGTTGGCTTGACTTAACCTTTTAAAAAGGGAGAGTTTTAAAAAAGATAGAGGGAGTGTAGCTCATTAGTACCTGAAGGGACTGACTATAACATATGAAGCTGAACTTGTAACTTTGATTTCCTATTCTTTAAATATAATATAATTGTTTAGTCTAAAGAATGTATGTTTTAATTACAAGTATATAATTCCACTTCCAGTGCAGCATATTAGTTAGAAATTTAAACCAGTGCATGTAACTTAATATAAATTAACTTAATCAACTTTGTTGAAAGTACTCAGAAAGCCCTAAAAAATATAAAACAATGATTCCCACCACCTACCCTGCAAAGGACCCCAATACCAAAAGGTATCACTATAGTGAGTTGAAATGTAATGGACTTTTTCTGTTTTTTATGAGAAGTCTTTTTGGATCAAAAGTTGCATTGATGCAGGATAAAATGCTTTGAGGTTTGATTAAGAGAGAGTTGGTAGCAAGAGGACCTAAATTTACTACACTAGAATAAATTTCTGTTCCTCATCTCTTATTTCCACTGACCATAAACATTTATTGGTATTGATTTCTTCAGAATTATTTTTGTGATCTTTTGCAAAAAGAAACATTGCAGTCTGTTTACAGGAGGTTTTAGGTATGAAATGTTAAAACTTTGAAAGAAAAAAACCTGTCATTTATTTAGACTCTGTACCTTCATATGTTGTTCTGAAAGGCTTTTGTATTTTCTGAATAACTTACATATTTTGATATGGTATTTTACCAATAGCATTAATTTACCTATTTTTTTTCTTCTTGCGTATTTTCACGAACTGGTTGCCTTATCCAACTTTTTTCTTTCATTGTTTTATTTTTATATTCACCATTCATTCATTCATTCATTCATTCAACTTTTGGGGTTTTGTTGGTAGTTACAAATTAAATGTTTAATCCTATTATCATATAGCTTACTTTGAATAAAACATGATACATTATTAAAATTGGTATGAAGTATCTCTACTTTATGAAACAGAAAATGTTTGGTACAAAACTTTTTTTCCATATTGCATATAACAATAGGAAGATTCATATGTAAGAACAGAATGTTGTACTTAGTTTTCTTACACATAGAAGTTGCCATCACATTTTTATTAGATATTTATGTCATAGTTGGCTCTGTGCAAGAGGCTTACATAGAGAAATTAATAAAAACAATACGTTGGGCTCTGTCTTCATAAGGATTAGATTTTTAAAAAATACCAATGAGGAAAGACCCAAATGTCAAATAGTGGTATCCTATCCAAGTTTTTTTCGTAACAGTCCTTGATCTAGCCTGAAACTCATGCAGCAACTACAACCATTTTTGGAACACAAAGCTTTTCTTTTTGCATCTCCTTTAATGCTTTATAATGGACAGTAAAAATAAACGAATATAACTAACATAATTTTTTACAGTGCTGATGCATTAGTATTTTAAGGGGCCAGGAAATATATAGGTTGAAATGAATTATTTCAGCTAAAATTTAAGAAGTATTTAAGAGACACAGTTGGTGAAGTTTTTACATGTCAAAAGAGATATAATTTCTCTTTTATCAATTAGACAAATCTAGAACTCTTAATGTAACTGCTTTCAAGTTGACAATAAAATGTATTTTTTAGGTATTGGAATACTGATAACTGAATTTCTAAATTGTTCATGTTTATTTCATAGTAATGGTTTGGTTAATCATATGTCTAATCAGAAAATAATCAAGTAGAACACACATCCGATTTTTCCGCCATACTGTTTTTTAAAAAATAATTTCTTTTTTTTTTTTTTTTGAAACGGAGTCTTGCTCTGTGCCCCAGGCTGGAGTGCAGTAGCGCGATCTCGGCTCACTGCAAGCTCCGCCCCGCTGGGTTCACGCCATTCTCCTGCCTCAGCCTCCAGAGTAGCTGGGACTACAGGCGCCCGCCACCTCGCCCGGCTAATTTTTCTTGTATTTTTAGTAGAGACGGGGTTTCACCGTGTTAGCCAGGATGGTCTCGATCTCCTGACCTCGTGATCCGCCCGTCTCGGCCTCCCAAAGTGCTGGGATTACAGGCTTGAGCCACCACGCCCGGCCTAAAAAATAATTTCAACTTTTATTTTAGTCGGGTGCATATGCAGGTTTATTACATGGATAAATTGCGTGTTGTGAGGGTTTGGTGTACAGATTATTTCATCACCCAGGTAATGGACATAGTACCTGACAGGCAGTATTTTAGTCCTCACCCTCTTCCCACCTCCCCACTCAAGTAGGCCCCAGTGTTTATTGTTCCCTTCTTTGGATCCATGTGTACTGAATGTTTACCTTCCACTTATATGTGAGAACATGTAGTATTTGGTTTTCCTGTGTTAATTTACCTAGGATCATGGCCTCCACCTGCATTCATGTTGTTGCAAAGGACAAAATTTTCTTCTTTTTTCTGTCTGCATAGTATTCAATGGCATATATGTACCACATTTTCTTTATCCAATCTACCATTGATGGACACCTAGGTTGATTTCATGTTTTTGCTATTGTGGATAGTGCTCATATGAACATATGAACATATGAGTGCATGCTATTTTTTATAGTCAGGAAATTGAAAAGTAATTAGAGTTCAAAATTTAAAACATTTTAATTATCACATATAAAAATGAAGACATTAGTTTGAAATAGATTACTTAGCACTAAGTATCATTGCTTTACTTATTCATTAATTCATGAGAAGGTATTAAGCATATACAATTTGCCATATCTTGTGTGGGGCACTTAAAAACAGAAAGATGATTAGGACACAGTACCTTCCCTCAAATAGCCACCAGGCTAGTGGGGAAGATAAATAAGTGCATAGATCTTTATGATTTAATGTGACAAACGCTGTGCTCTGTGCACCCGGAGATCAAAGACTAACTGTCCATCTTAGTAGTGGAGGGATAGGTTTGCATGGAAATTTTTTGTGTGCTGAGTCTTAGAGGGCATTAGAGTTTCCTTCTGATGCTGGCATTAAAGGACAGAGAATGATGCATGTAATTGGCTGCAAGATAGTATGGCATGATGTGAGAACTCGTGGGGGTAGATTCTCCAAAGGAAATTGGGTGCTGAGAGCATCAGGATCTTTATACTGGGGTTAGTTTTCTATACTTCCTCTAGACATCTTTTTTGATTTCGGCATTTGCCCAAGCAGTTTAATACTCACTATACTAATTGTATAGTGAGAATTTTGATGCAGTTTTGTCATTTATTGAATCAACAAATACATACTGAGTGCTTACTGTGGGCTAGATATCTTGCCATCTGTTTTCCTTTAAAATGTTTCCAACTTATGTGCTAAATGTTGCTGTTCAAATTCACATCTAAGAGTAAAGGAATAGAAGGTCATTATGATGCTTTAATGTGGTGGAGAAATCAGTGATGTATCCCTAAACTTGTCGTAATATGAGGCCCAAAGTCAATCTGGTTACTTAGAAGTCAGACACTCCTTTGAGATTAGAACTAGGACCCAAGGCTTGAACTCATATTCTGTTAACCACAGTCAGAGCTATGTATGTAATCAGGTAAGAAGGAGTAATTCTAAGGAACTCAAACATTCTTCATGCTGCATTGACATTCAGGTGCTGCTTGTTAAATTTTTATTATTTTTAATAAAGATAAATTTAAAGCATTCTATGATTTACTCCCCAAATTGGTACATATTAAGGGAAGTGGTGTTTAAAAGATGTACTTTTACCACAGTTGCTGGGATTAGTAGTAAGTATTATTAGTTGTATTTCCTGATACTCTCATACTTTCTTTTTACAGACAAATCGATGGTAAACCAGAGGAGCCTTCAGTAACATATGCAACATATCGAGGCCCAAGTCACATTAGGAAATATTTAAAGCAACAGACGGGCTTGGCAACTGTGAATACCTTGGACACAGAAAATGAAAGTTCTGACTCTAGTATAAATAGACACATTGACCCTGGAAGTGAGATTGAGGCTAGGATATTGCCACTGTTGTTATCAGCTAGTACAGACTCATCTATGAAAGGAAATCTACTTGAAGGCCCATTAGAAGACTCTGATTGTAGCAAAACAAATCTCAACACAGAAAGTTCTTTGACAAATAACCCAGAACTGCAGAATATTGCCTCTTCCAATAATTTTTTAAATAAAAATGCTTGGGGGGGTAATGAGAGAAATAGGTCATCCCCTTCTTCTGTGACGAACTCCAGCTATGATGGAGAATCTGACTCACAGCACCATTTAAGTTGTGAACCAGTTTCTCAGACTAACAGAAATTTGGTATGTTCAGCATTGTTCACAGGAAGTAGCAGTAGCAATGTCCCTTGCAGCCCAGATTTTCAGAGAGTAACTACAACAGAAAATACAATAAAAGAAAACACTGTGATGAGTAATGGGACATTGGTGCAAAGAGAGGAGCTTGTTGAGCCTCAGGGCCCTGCTATTTCTAATTTCTCTTGTACCAAATCTGATGGGAGTGACACTACTGAACAGGAAAGTACAAATTTGCCAAGTCCAAATAAATCAATTAGGCATGAAGATCTGCAGTTGCCAGAGAGTGAGTGTTCTGACAAGCAAACCATAGATAACTCATCAAAGCAAGCTGCCACTCACACCAGTGTCGTTGCTCTTCAGAGACATGCTGTGACAAACACAGAACTTGTAAATGAAGGAAAGAGATTGTCTGCCCAAGACTCACAGAAAAATGTGGTTGTTAGAGAAATCAGGCAAGAAACAGAAAGTGCCTCAGCTAGTGCATCCATAGCTTCAAGTCATGTAAAAGCTCCAGAAGATAAAATTGAGTCATCACCCAAAGATACTGACCAATACTTTGAAACCAAAGCCAAAAAGCTTGATTTTAGGTCCCATGATAAAATTCCTCATATTAGAATGAATAGAAAAGACCGGACCTCCTTAAATTACGTCAGTGAATCAGCAGTTGTAGCATGCTTAGTAAATAAAAATGCACCTGAGTTGAAATTTGAACTTAATAGAAGTCACATTTCAGAAACTCCTCTTGACTCTGAGAGTCCTCAACAAACTAAAGTATCACCTGATGCTAAAATATGTCTTAGCCTTGACTGTAAAAAACTAAATTTCAATATTTCACCTCCTACCTTTGTTTCTGGAGTTGGGATGCTGAGCAAGTTGGATGTTCCTGATTTAATGAATGAGGGTTCTCCTGTGCCCATTGAAACTGGGAAGGTCAACACTGTTGGTATTTCCTGTCAGCCTAGTAAGTGTAAAGAAGAAAATGTGAAAAACCATGTTGAGGCTGCAGGCGGGAAGAGTCCTCCTCTTTCCTTTTGCCTTGAATATACATCTGCAATTTTTGAATCCAAGGAAATTCTTTCTAATAGTGAAAAATGCCAGGTTCTTCCAGATTCTGAAGCCAGTGGCCCTCACTTAACTGGGATGGAGCTATTGAGCTTTGACTCTGGAAACCTCTCTAAGGATTGCAGTTCCATTTTATCTCAAGACCCTAATAGAGGAATGTCTTCAAACACTAAAGCAAATATGAGCATAATAGAGAAGTCTGATTCTCTTTCCTTGGAAGCCAAAACTGCTAACATTGTATCAAAAGCTGAAATTGATGGTCAGAACAATGTTCCTGTGGAGTCACATTCTGGAAGAGGAAAAACTATATCCTTGTCCAAGGTATCTTTTTCACAAGCGGAGCCCAGAGACATTTCTCAGGATAAAATGTCTTCTTTTCCATTGAAAATTACCCATGTTCCAGAAAAGCCTATTTTATCAGAATTAACATTTCTAGAAGTTGAACAGGACAAAAGTTTTCAATCAATTAATCATAATGAGATTGGAGAGAAATGTTCAGACGCTGGCCTAAAAGAGAATTGCCAAGCTGAGCTTTCTCCTGCTACCTCCAAATATGAAGATATACCAGAAACAGAGGTAGATGCCTTAGGCTCTCCTCCTGCTCTTCTTAAAAGTATTATATCTGGGATTTTACCACCTGCTCGTGATGAGAAAGTCAGTAGGCAAATGGCACAGAATTGTGAAGCTAACACTTACATGATTCATCAATCTTTGGATATTTGTGGGACTAAAAAGATTTCTGGTCACTCAGAAATGGCAGAACTCAGCTTAGCTAATATTTTCCATAAATTCCAAGAAACTGGCAGCTCAAAAGTAAATTCACCTTTTCTGGATTCTGATTCCAGTTTGGGAAAAAATGTTTCTGCATCTGAGGACTCAAGCTTCCTTAATGTACCTTCTGTGCTGAGATCAGAAAAGAAATCCTCATCTTACAGAAAGAAAGAGAACATCCATTTTTTAAAAGGTGGTATTGATAGTGTGTCATCTTCCTCTAGTTACCCTGAAGAAGTTAACGTGATAATAAATTCACATAAGCCCCAAAATAATTTGGATTCTATACAAGTTACCAAAGATCTCACACATGAAGGTACCTCTGTAACTGACCCGTTGTACCCTAACACCTCTTATTTGGAATTTGAAACATCTATCTCAATTGGGACAGAAGTAACCCCATTTCAGGAACATTTTGGGAAGATATCCACTGATTTCCCAACCACTGCCCGATTTGACAATCCCGTGGAAGCAGAGACTGGAGCAGTTGCTGGGCCTGCAGTGTCAGTTAACAGCTCAGGCCAACAGTGTTCTGAAGCCTCTGCTGAGCACATAGAAGCCAGGGGAAGAGCACATGACCAACTTTTGGACCTCGAAAGTAGTTTACTCAAAAAGGCCGACACATTGATTGGTGAGATTTTTAATTCTGTCAGGGAAGAACTAAAATTCAAACACACAGTGAGTACCTGCCAGGAGCACATAGCCATAGAAGGCATAATGAATCAGGGTACCCTGAAAGAAGACGTCTCTGAGAAAAACCCATTAGAAGTGACACTAACAGAGATCCAACAGACAGAGGGTTTGGAAGAGCAGGGCATGGAAAACATGTCAGAAGTCGAAGAGAAGCCCTGTGATTCACCAGCAGTTGGTGAGAAGAGTCTTCTTGTTGATCCTGATAGTATGAATGTATCTTGTTTGTTAGAAGATAAAGCTAGGGAATTAGTCAGTGAGATTATTTATGTAGCCCAAGAAAAATTGAGAAATGATGCTTTTGAAGATACTGAGGATACTTGGGATTCTGAACTTCAGGCAGATCCTTCAAAAATTCTGAACAGTGATAGTGTTAAGCCACATGATGTAGTTAGAGAGTTCTTGGTATCAGAACAGCCAGTAAATCAAAGCACACAAATTAGTGAAAATAAAGTATTAAGTAAATTCTTCTCTGTAAGTAACTTAGCTAGTGGCACAGAGTCAATTAAGGGAAGAGAAATTGTTCTCTACCAAAAATCCCCATTTTCTGGAAATGGATCTGGACTGTCTGATAGTATAAATTTGCAGGAATCAGATACGGTTTTACTAGCTGAAGACATGTCACGTAAACGGTCAGATGATAGGGTAAAAACACATTTATTTTGCAATGAGGACTGTAATGAGACAATGGAAATAGAGAATGTGGATAATAACAAAACTGAGACAGAGGATAGAAGAACTCTTGTATTAAATTTCAAATGGCCTCCACTTGTGAATGATGACATCCATGCACCTGGTACATCTAAAAGCAGTTTGTCTGATAGCCTTGTATGTATATCTGAAAAAAACTTGCCAGGACACAGTAAAAACACACCTCTTGCAATGTCAGAAGTAGGGAAAGTACACAAGAAGGATAATGAAATAAATATAGGGAAAATTGAGCTTATACCTTCCATGTTAGAAACGGGGAAAACAAACAAAAAGGATGCTGAATTGAATATTCTGAAATACGAGGCAGTCCCTCCTATGTTAGAAATGGGAAGAGTACATAAAATGGATGCTGAAATGAATGTCAAGAAAACTGAACCAAAAGCTAATGTTTTTAAAATGGGAGAAGTATACCAAATGGATGCTGAGAGCTGTATTGAAAAAACTGAGGGATCACCTGTCATTTTAGGAATGGAAAAAGCTTATAAGATGAAGGATACCGAAGGGGATGTTGGCAAAATTGAGGTGATACCTGTTATGCCAGAAGTGAAAAATGTCCACCAAAAGGATGCTGAAGGGTATATTGTAAAGACTGAGATGGCACCTGTTACAATTCACATGGAAAATATTTACCAAACGCATGCTGAAGGGGATATTGGCAAGACTGGGGCAATACCCTTGTCAGAATTGGAAAATATCTACCGAAAAGATGGTGAAGGGATTAGTGAAAAGGCTAAAGGAATACCCATTACATTAGCAATGGAAAATGCTTACCAAAAGGATGCTGAAGGGGATATTGCAAAGGCTGAAGGGATGCCTGTGAGGTTAGAAATGGAAAATACTTACCCAAAGGATACTGAAAGAGATAGTGGCAAAACTGAGGTGATGCCCGTTGCATTAGAGGTAGTAAATACTTACCAAAGAAATGCCGAAGGGTTTACTGGGAACACTGAGGGATCTATGTTGAAAATGGAAGCTACTTGCCAAAAGACTGCTGAAGAGGTCATTAAGAATACTGAAATAGTACCGTGTGTGTTAAAAGTGAAGGAAGCACACGAGGCAGCACCTGCCCCCTTAGAAATAGAAAAAGCATGCAAGAGAGATGTTAAAGACACTATTGGAGCAACTGTGTCCTTACCCTCTGTGATAGAAATGGAAAAAATATCCCCAGAAGATTGTGGTGAGAATATTGGGAAACACGAAGTGTTACCCACAGTGGTAGACATTGAGAAAATACATGGACCAGGACTGGGATTGACCATTACACAAGTGGAGGCCATGCCTCCTGCATTTGAAAGTAAAACACTACAAGAGTATGCTGAAGGGAGTGTTGGAGAAACAAAGGAAGAACCTACTGAAATAAAGGAAGGCTTGATAGCACATGAGAATAGACTTGCTACACATTTCAGGGGTTATGAATCCCCTACATTAAGTAAGGATTATGAGGGCTACCCAGCCCCAGCAATGCCAGATTTTCAACCTGGAGATACCATAGTAAGACTAGACAAAAGAATGTCTCTTACTGCAATACATGACAAGAGGAGAGAGACAGATTATAGTGGCAAAAAAGGATATAATTTAGCTTTTGTTCCTCAAGATGAACAAGAAAATTCTTCCTTTACTATATTATACGAAGAGCCCCTTCAAGAAGAGGACAAGTATGCTTCCGCGGAAGCAAGCCAAACACGGTCTGTCTTGTTTCCTGATACGTCCCCTGACAGCATGCCTGTTCTGGCATGTGAAAGGTCTGAGAGTAGAACTGACCTTGTCCATCACTTTGAAAAAGGTACTAAATTAGGTGAGACATTTGATAGTGATAGTTCAGAAATGTTCTTATCAGTGGAGGCCAAAAGGTACAAAATTTATCCTTTAGCATTGTCTCCCATTTATGAGGATGACAGCTCACAGGAGGACATTCTATCCAGTGAGGTTTCACCTGGTCACCATGGCCCCAGGAAATCAAGAGAGAGTGAAAACCAGCCCTCTTCTGTTTTATCCCTTCTCCAGTCAGTGTCAGAGCGTTTAAAGATGAATTTTGATGAAGATGACAGAGAGGCAGCTGAGGAGGAAGAAGAGGAGGAGGCAGCAGTATTGCATAAAGATCTGAGAGCTGGAAGCGGGGAGCATGTTACCTTCCAGTTGCCAGATCCTTCTATCACGTTTTACCCTGATGACCAGGAAAGCATTGGAATTTCTAAGAATTCATATGTGATGCCAAGTGAACCTACTACCTCCAATCTGCAAGTTGGTCTGTGGCCAGAAAAGACCTCATTTCTCCAGAAATCTGACCTTACTTCTAAACTACATTCTTCTTTAAAGAGTGCTTATCATCAGTATCTGCAGACTTCCCAAAGTCATTCCTCAGAAAAAGGAGCCAGATTTGGTGGAATTCTTCAGGAACCAGTGTCCAAGTATTTCCGTGTTCAAGACAACCCAGGCAGATTGAGCCCATTTATAGAGGTAAGTTATTTTGTTTATTATATTAATAATAATTATTAAAGCTTTGGGTCATGAAATTATCTAAAGGCTTATTAAGAAAAATCAATGTTTTGGCCAAGCATGCTGGCTCACACCTGTAATCCCCGCACTTTGGGAGGCCGAGGCAGGTGGATCACGAGGTCAGGAGTTCAAGACCAGCCTGGCCAAGATGGTGAAACCTCGTCTCTACTAAAAATAAAAAAAAAATTGCCAGGCATGGTGGTGGGCGCCTGTAATCCTAGCTACTGGGGAGGCTGAGGCAGAGAATGGTTTGAACCCGGGAGGCAGAGGTTGCAGTGAGCCAAGGTCGCACCAATGCACTCCAGCCTGGGCGACAGAGTGAGGCTCCATCTCAAACAAACAAAACAAAACAAAAAAGAAAATCAATGTTTTGAGTTTGTAGAAGTTACATAAAGTTTGTTTCATAAAAATACCAGATTTATTCTTTGGTTGAAATATATCATAACTCATGTATTTTAGCTGGACTACTTAGGAAACAATTGCTTGGTCAGAATTTAAAAAGCATAATACTGAAGCAAGGTTATTTTGAAGTATTTTGCTAATATTTTTCAAGCTAAATTAAGTGACAGTCTAAATTTCTCAAGGTACTGTATGTGAGAAAATTGTCAGTTTGCATTTAGCTTATTAGTCTAATGAAAAATCTTTCTGTTAAGTAAAATTTTTAAGTATTTGACAGCAGCCTCTCACTACAACAACTCATGTTGTTGTTCATGCAACGCAGGGCAGTGAGCAACCTAAATCAAACAAAAAGAACTGAAAACATTATAGCTGGAAAATGTTTTAAATTAAATTACATTTTTCTTTGATTTAGAAAATTTAAATATTTAATGTAGAATATTTATTAAATATGGGACTTTCCTTTCTGGCATTTCCAATATCATGGTACTTTCAAGATAAAGATAGAGGATGTCCAAGGCCTGTATCTTTACCTCAAACAATCTTCATGGCAAATAGTAATACTCAAAGACCAACCAAAACTTGCAAAGCAAAGTCGTTTTAAAAGATATGATGGGATTTGAAGAAATATTTCTTTCATGGTTCTCCACTGCCTACCAAATCAAGTGGCACCTCTTAACTCTGCATTATAAGGTCCCCAAGTTCTGTTTTGCCAGCCTTGTCTCCCCACACTCTGGGTGCACACTCTGTGTTTCCTACCAGTGCACTTTTCCCCAGTATGGTTCTCTTCCTAGAATTTCTTTATTCACTATCCCGTCACAACCTGCCACATTTTCCATTCACTGAAATGTTGTTTTTCAAGATCCCTCAGTACCACTTCCTCAGAAAAGCCTCTTTGAATCTCTGTGTGCCCTTACCTCCATGCTTGTGCCATTTCCACAACCTAGTGTTTTCCTTGTGTTTTACCTGTGAATGTAACTTAGGCTTAGAAGAGCTATGCAAATATGATCATCTATTTACCCATTCTAAGCTATGTACTTCTTGAGGGCAGAGACAACGTGTTAATTTCCTGTATGTTTGTATTTATATCACTTTTATCTAGAGAAGCACCTCGCTCATAATGATCACTAACTAAATATGTGATAAATTGGATACATGACTGCTAAGAAAATGAATTATGCATCTTTCACCGATGTTTCTTGAAGCTTACTTTACCACTTTTATTATTTCAGAATGTTGACAAAGAAACTCTGAGATATAACCCAAGACCTGGGAAGGTAAGGATAACTTTCTCAAACTAAGATAAAGGTTAAAGATTAGGTAACTTTCAGGCTTGAGGAATTTAATATACTTATACGTGACTTAGAAAATGATTTCAAGGATTTAACATCTAAAGTAACATTTGCTTTTGCATATTTAGGATGTTTATTTCTATGTTCTAGGACATTTTAGAATTTAAAATACATTCTAAAAATTAGTTATTGTAGCTACTTACTGCTATTTACTGTGTTGCAGATGGTTATCTATGATCTCCATGAAAGTAAATATAAACAAGAAGTCTACTGTAATATTCCCGATGCTACATCATGGTCTTTTCCAAATGGAGTGCTAATAAAAGTTGTAAGGGGCTGGTAAGAAGTCTCTTAAAGTTTTATAGCATATTTTCTTAAAGTAAATGTGTCTTCTTGCTGTTAATGCTTTTTTTGCTATTTTTTATTAAAGTCATAATTTCCTTCCTCTACTTTTCGACAGAATATTTTGAAACATTGTTGTTAGTGTGTTATAACTTAATTGTTCTCTTTATTTACTATGGCATAAAATATAATCTGTTTTTAGTGCTTCAGCCAGTAAGTTGCAAGACTTAATCTATACAATCAGTACCATTCTGTAACTGCATTATTAGCGGATAGATTTGGCAGGTTTGGGTGAATGCTTCAGTTGAATGAAGCATAGCTTTGAAAATGAGTTCAGAATTTGTGGGATGCTGAGGAATGTGAAGGCCACATAGTTAAAGTTGTTCGTATAAATTGCTCAGAAGTGAAGGAATCTTTGTATGGTCTAAAAATGAGGGGCAACCGCATCTGTTTATTATGGACCATGAGCCATGGACAAGCTGGAGCCAAAATTTATCTGTCCAGTGTTTAGGCTACCCAGGTAAGCATTCACATCTTAAATCATATGGTGTAATCTCATCTTCATATAATAAAATGGGACTTGTGTCCTGTGTTACTCAGCAACAAGAAAATTAGAAGTATAATTTGGAATTGTTGCACTATTGTTTTTAATGCAACTGTATAGTTTTGTATAGACCACATCTATAAAGAGCATGCATACCTAAATATAGACATAGAAATATATTATGGTACTATGTTCAGAAAGTATTTCTATTCCCAAGGTATATGCACTTTTGTTTTTTCTTTCCTATTCACCTATACTTAAATTAGCATATAGCATTGTTTCAAAAAAATAGTTATATGTTAATAGTGGAAGATATCCCAGCTTAAAAAATTTAAGTAGACAAAATGGTCTGTGACTTATACGCCTCAGCTCTTAGAAAATTAAATATAACTCATCATTGCATTTCTCTTTATTTAGCTGGATTTTATATGAGAAACCACATTTCCGAGGTCAGAAATGTGTGCTGGAAGAAGGGGAAAAGGTGTTAAATCGTGACTGGATTCTTCAGAACAGAAGGCATCCACAAAGAAACTTTGTATTGGGTTCTATCAAACGTGTGTTAAAGGTAACAATGTAGATTTTTCTCCTGTTTTTTATTTGATTTTATTTGTCATATAGTAAACCTGTGCTATGACCTGGCAATGTCTACAAATCATTGCTAATTTTTGTGCTGTTACTAATCTTCATTATCATTGATAATCTTTTGAGTTTATGCAAATAGAGTGAATGTAATTAAAAATATTAACCAGAGGTAATCTAGTTATAAAATGTTACATGGGCTGGGCGCGGTGGCTCATGCCAGTAATCTCAGCACTTTGGGAGGCTGAGGCGGGCAGATCACCTAAGATTGGGAGTTCAAGACCATCCTGGCCAACATGGTGAAATCCTGTCTCTACTAAAAATACAAAAATTAGCCGAGTGTGGTGGTGCAAGTCTGTAATCCCAGCTACTCTGGAGGCTGAGGCACAAGAATCACTTGAACCCAGGACATGGAGGTTGCAGTGAATCAAGATCGTGCCACTGCACTCCAGCCTGGGCGACAAAGTGAGACTCAGTCTCAAAAAACAATAATAAATAAAGATATAAAATATTACATGATGTACTATATATTTTTAATAGGATTATACTATTGCTATTAAAATATGCTAATAGGAATAGTATACTCCTATTGTAATAGTATACTATATACTATACTGTAATAGTATACTACTATAGTAGTATACTACTATATTAGTGTACTACTATAATAGTATACTACTGCTCCTACTGTAATACTCCTAGTGGTATATAATAGTATAGTATTGGCTGGGCACTGTGGCTCACACCTGCAATCCCAGCACTTTGGGAAGCTGAGGTGGGTAGATCACTTGAGGTCAGGAGTTCGAGACCAGACTGGCCAACATGGTGAAACCCTGTCTCTACTAAAAATACAAAAATTAGCCAGATGTGATGGTGGGCAGCTGTAACCCCAGCTTCCCAGGAGGCTGAGGCAGGAGAATCACTTGAACCTGGAGGGCAGAGGTTGCAGTGAGCTGAGATCATGCCACTGCACTCCAGTCTGGGCAACAGAGCAGGACTGTGTCTCATAACAATAATAATAATAACAATAGCAGCATAGTATTATAGAATACTCCTAATTAGTATACACTGTTCCTAATTAGGAGTATACTATTCAGGAATATTAGAGATTCCTTATTGATTTCCAGATATACATTTTCCTAGTGTAGATTGCTTCTACTTATTATAGACATGTGTGTGCATGCATGTGTGTGTGTTAGGGGAAATAAGGGAGGATTGGAATAGGAAGGGAAGGTATTGTTTTTTATTTTTCTGTTTAAACAATATTAATACTAAGATGAAAAGGGTCTTCCAATATAATAAAATATTTTGTATGAAGTTCTGTGGTAGTATAGAGGAGGGGTTAATTAGTGATAAGGACATCTCAGATAAGGACAGAATTCTCCTCACAGGTATTCTTAAGATTTCCTTCAACAGTAACATAATATGTGATACAATACAGTTACTTATGTGACAGTCATGGATATATGTAGTTTTCAAGTTATGGAGATTTCATTTGTATACATAAAAAGTATAAATTGAGATGAACACTATCATGATGACTTGGATTGTTATTATTAAACTCTTCATAGTGGTCTGTAGCATTCAGAGAAATTAAATACAGCCTGCAGAAAAACTCGAGTTATAAAGTTATTTTATGTGAATCAATACTGTCTGCCAAACTCTAAGTAAACCTATATTTAACAAATATTTGTGTCTGCTTTTGAGCCAATACTGTGGTGTGCACAGGGAATAGAAATACAAGTGAGATACGGTTCCTTACTTCAGGTTGCTTAAAGACTGGGGGAGAGCAGCTGAGTCACATGATTATATGATGGGAGAAGTGTTCTCCAGGGTCCTCTGGGCACACAGAAGAAACAACTCACCTTGGGGAAGAGGCATGTCAGCTGGAGGAGGTGGCACCTGTTTGGAATGTTGCAAGGAGTAACAGGAGTTAAGCAGTCTAGGAGATATGAGGGAGTTCCTGGCAGAGCCACTTTTGTCAGATGCAGAGGTGAGCTTTGGTGGCCTAGTGTAATGCAAGGAGATTAAGATGGCTGAAGTGGAGAGAGCAATGTCCACTTTCATTGAAAGATTTAAC